>NC_057837.1:73913653-74216923 GCF_910594005.1 Cervus elaphus | reverse complement strand
ATCTTCATCCAGGCAGGCAGGCAGGCAGTTCAGTGACCGTGGACCTGCTTCTTACTTTATGCCAGGCCCATGGGAGGCACTGAGGCCACACAAATAAACCAAACCCGAAGCCAGACATTCCTGAATTCAAAACTTAGTTTAATCTTGTTCTGGCTGTGTGACCTTGGGCAAGTTACTTAACCTCTCTGAACCCAAGCTCCACATTTGTAAGACAGTCCCTACTTTACAGGGATATTGTAAGGATGAGCTGAGACGTGGCAAGTTGAACACAGTGGCCAGCCCCACAGCGATGAAGCTGGCAGGAACCTAAGGGATCATAAAAGGCCTTGAGTGCCATCCCAAGAAGCTAAGACTTCATGCCCAGGGAGCAATAGACAAGGACTATTGTTCTTACCGTGTTTGTTCCTGCTCAGGGCTTATTAAGCACCTCCCAAGTGCTAAGAATGTGAGACTAGCTAAAGTCACACAGCACTCACTATGTGCCAGTCACTGTTCTAAGGAACTCATTTAATCCCCACAACAACCCACAAGATGGGGGTAATTATTGTCTCCACTCTACAGATATAGAAACTGAGACACAGAAAGGTCTTGCCCACAACCACCTAGTCAATATTTAGTTCCCTATCACTGTGTAGCAAATTAGCCCCAAACTTAACAGCTGTAAACAATAAACATTGATTATCTCACAGTTTCTGTAGGTCAGGACTCCACAGTTTACCTGGCGTCCCAGGCCCTCACTACTATTGACTAGAGATATTAGCTTCTTGCCATATGTGCCTTTCCATAGACCACAGGGCCGTCCATAACAGGGCAGCTGTCTGTCGTCCCTCATAGAGAATGGGCAGAGTGTCAAGACGGGAGCTTTCACCCTTTTATAAGCTACTCTCAGAGGTGACTTTCCGTCACTTCTACTGTATCGTATCTATTAGAAGTAAGTCACTAGGTCCCAGCCCACACTCAAGAGGACGGGGCTCCACACAGGTATAAATTCCAGATGCCCCCACCCTACTGGGCACCATCTTGGTGGGTATTCAGCGCAGCCAGTAAATCGAGGCACTGGAGTATGAATCCAGGGAGGCTAGACCAGAATCCATGTTCTCAAACCAGAACCTGATTAATACCCCACCCAGCTTCACGATCATTGCCTGAAAGATGGGAAAGGGGACAGCATCCCCACCCTCCTAAAGGCCTCCATTTATAGAGAGAAAAGCCAGAGTGAGGTGAAAGATGCATTGGCAGGGAGGATAGCAGATTAAGCAGAAAGAATTCCTGGAGGAGGCGCTGCCTGATCTGAGAAGCAGAAGACAAGATGGGGTTGGCCAAGCTAAGAGAGGTATGGAAGAGAATTTAGCAGCTGGAAACGTTTGTGCCAAGGCTCACATGGAAGAACGAGGCTTTGCCTGAAGGCCAGTGAGTGTATCAGAGGATAAAGAAGGAATTGGAGACGTAAACAGAGACTCTGTTGTAATGGGGCAGGTAATGGAACTTGGATATCATTCTGAAGAACTAGGGAGCCACGGAAGGTTGTCCACGGTAAGATTTGTGTTTTAAAAAGGCTCTCCTGAAAGGTGTGGAGAACGGAAGAGGGTGCCTGGGGGCAAGGAGAGGAGTGAGGAAGTTTTTCCTTCCATTTAGGTCATGAATACTGAGCAAGGGCCAACTAACTACATATACTATTCCAGGCACTGGAGATTTGGCCATCGATAACACAAGGCTTTTTTCTATTGGAAGTCACATTCTAGCAGGAGGAAATAAAAAACTTACAAAACTAATAAATAAAAGTGAAAATTACCAAGGTGATAGGTATGATGAAAAATAATAATCATAAAGCAAAGTAGCTTAAAAACAAAAGTGGCCACATAAGTCACAGTGACCTTAAACCTGAAATTCAAGAAAGAGCTGGCCAGGAACTTCCCTGGCAGTAAAGTAGCACGGTGGCTACTCTGGGCTTCCGCTGTAGGCGGTGTGGGTTCAGTCACCAATCAGGGAACTGAGATCGCACATGCCTTGGGGCATAACCCTCACCCCAAAAAAGAAAAAAGAAACAGCTGGCCATGAGAACCCAGCATTCCAGGCAGAGAAATAGCCAATGCAAAGGTCCTGAGGTAGAGCAGGTTAGGTCGGAGGCCAGGAGGCCAAAAGCGAGAAGGACAGGAAATGAGGCTGAGGAAGTAGACAGAAGCCAGAACAAGAGAGGACTCTTGCTCTCTGCCTGACCCTAAGCCCTGGCAGCCGGGAAGAAAGGTAGAAATGCCAAGAGGTGATACGCTGGAGGCACAATCCGTTGGCCTTGTATAAGCGCATCTGAGTAACGATGCTGGCCCAGTGGGCCAGGGGAGCCACGGCAAGTGAGGGAGAGAGGAGTCTGGCCCAGCCCCGGCCGGCTTCTCAAACAGGCCTCCTCCCCACGGACCCCGCCGCCAATTAACAGTCATCCCCACGGCAGACCCGGGCGAAGGCAGCGGAGAGGCAGTATTTGCATATTTGTTTAATAAAAAGTTATGGATGTACAAAGACGGATAATTAATTACCCAGCATATTTTCCCTCCATTCCCTCGCCCCTCCTCCACACTACCACCATGGCCCCAATCACTTTCCTCTCCTTCCAGCTGAGTCAGCAGAATCTTTGCCTCTTCTCAGGGGGGAGAGGGCTTCGGGGGGGCGGGGGGGGCAGGCCCAATAAATATGTACTTATGAAGTGTGTATTGCGGCCAGTCAGGCCTGCATAAGTAGCTATCCCGGACGGTTCTGCTTGAAGTATTTATGCCAGTACCTAGGGCCACTTTAGCTATTTATTTTCGCAAAGAAATTAAATTAGATAGTTTGATAGCTTTCAGTGTAATTATAAAAGAAATTTACATGAGATGGTTATGAGGAGGAGGGGGGTCATTAAGCACCCAAACCCCAAGGATATCTATTGGTTGGGACCTTCCGGCTTAATTCCTCCCCAGCTACTCCAAGAGGGTGGGGTGGTGTCCCTCCTAGGGAAGATGAGGATGGGGGGGCGGGGGGTTCAAATTGCTCGAATATGAGCCCCAAGAGGGTGGGAGCAGTCTGTTTCTGCAGTCAGTGTGAAGCCTGATAAGTGCCCAGGGGATGCTCAGTGCGAGTGAATGTCAGCTCCCCCAAGTACAGGGGTTTCTTATCTTTGAGCCTCATCTGTAATAATGCCTCCCTCACCAAGCTGTTCAGAGAATTCAATAAGATGATGCAAACAAAATGCTCCCTAACCCTAGCTGCTATTAATTGAGCACTCATCATATTTCAGGACCTGTCCCAGGTACCACATTAAATCCTCTTAACAATCATTTTTTTCCTGGTGGTCTAGTGGTTTGGATTTGGCCCTCTCATGACAGTCGGGCTTCCCTGGTGGACCAGTGGTAAAGAATTCACCTGTCAGTGCAGGAGACACAGGTTTGACCCCTGGGTCAGGAAGATCCCCTGGAGGAAGGCATGGCAACCCACTCCAGTATTCTTGCCTGCAGAATCCCATGGACAGAGGAGCCCGGCGTGCTAAAGTCCATAGGGTTGCATATTCGGATGTGACTTAGCGACTGGGCATGCATGCACCTGACAGTCACTTAAATCAGAGGTCAGTGCTTTAATTTTATCCCCACTTAATGGATGGGGAAAGTGAAAGCTGCCCAGGTTCAATGAGCTATCCCAGCCGCTCAGGACAGGACCAGGTTATAAACCTGACAACCAGGCTGAGCCCACACCTCTGGTCAGGAGCTCTGCGACCCCTCTAGTTTTCTTGGAAGTGGGCAAGTCTTGCATTTCAGAGTTAAAGACCTACTGGCTTCAGTGATGCCCAAGTGTAGCCAGGGAAACCCAGAGCCAGGAAGGAGAGCGTTGTGCCAGCATCCCACTGAGTTAGCCGGGGCTGGAGCCCCCAGCACCACTGCGCTCACCCCCCCAGGGCTGAGTAATTATCCGGGGCTGATTAGCACTGATTGCAGGGCCCACCAGGGGGCAGAGGAGGGAGCCCCGCCTACAGCCCAGCCCGGCATGTGGGCTGGGGGAGTGGGGGCACAGCGGTGCTGGGGGTTCCTCTCATTCACCCCATCACTCACCCACCAGCCCAGGGGTCTACAATCCGGGCCCTGGAGGAACTCCCCTGGGAACCTGGGGCTGGGGAAACACACTTTAATCCAACACTGGGGAACTGAGGCTGGTTGCGGAAGCTATGGGGAGAGGAGGGGCAAAACACGTGAATTCTATTTCTGGCTCTGCCACTTACACTAGCTGTGTGGCAAGCCAAGCTCTCTGAACCTGAGTTTTTTCATCCATAAAACGGGAAGACAACTATCTCTTCCTCCAGGAGTTTCATGAAGACAAAAGAAGGTATGAAAGGAAGTAAGCACTCAAGAAACATACTATTATTATCATTTTCCAAATCCTGAAAGTGGGAAAAGCAGTGAACTTTTTTTTCCCCAGCTGCCCTGGATCTTCGATGCTTCACGTGCTGGCTTCAGTAGTTGCGTGTGGGATCCGTAGTGGTGGCTTAGAGGCTCCAAAGCATGTGAGATCTTCCTGGATCAGGGATCGAACCTGTGTCCCCTGCATTGGCAGGCAGATTCTTAACCACTGGACCGCCAGGGAAGTCCCCAAACTGTCTTTTTAAACCAGAAGCTGCGAGACTGATGGATGCAGGAGAGAGCCCTGCCCTTGGGCCACACGGGCAGCGTAGGGGTGGTGATTCTTCCCGCCCTGTGAAAGCCCCCCTCCCAGACTATCTTGGAGGTGGACTGAAGGAGACACCATGTGTTGCTCATCTCTGTGGGCCAGGTAAACTCATCCAGGTGAGTACCAGTCCCAGATGAGGACACAGATTCCCTTTGGACAGATTTCCACAACCCCCTCCCCAGCCCCGAATCAAGTAACAGAGCCAAAATTTCAAGCTGGGTCACTCTGTCCCTGAAGCCCCTGGGGCATCTGGGGTACCAGCTTGAAGCCCTCTTCTTGGCATGGGAAGTCACCTGGGCCCTGGGCAACCCTGCCTATCCCAGGCCCTGCCCAAAGTAGAAACTCAGCTAAAAGGAGCATAGAGGGCTTAACTGCAGACACTAATGAGGGAATCCTAGTGAGGATGCCAGTCAAGATCCAATTAAAATGCCAGCCACCATGAGTTCCCTGTTTTAATTTTCCACAAATTAGCTTAAAAGGGAGGATGGAAATGAAGATATTAGTTGTTTTATTTATTTTTTTAGAGCCAAGAGGGAAAATCCTTTGAGGATTTTTGTTTCTCTTTTAAAAAAAAAAAGCCACTCTCAGCTGAGGGATTTGGGTTCCATTCCTATCCCCTTAGAGGCAATTTTCAGGGCCAGCCATTTAGAGTGCTGGCATGGTAACCCCTTTATAATATAAAGCACCATTTCCTGAACGAGCACTTAGCGTGTACCTTCCAACCCTCACCACCCCGCAGATCAGCCTCACTGCACCTGTTTACTTGTAACTGAGGCTCAGAGGGGTGAAATGATTTGCTCCAGGTCACCCAGCTGGGAAGGGATACCGCCTGGGTCCAACAGTCACGTGCTCCCCAGTGCAGCCAGGCTCTCTCTGGTTCAGCCCCAGATCCTGGTTCAAGCCCCGAACCCCCCTGGGTCCCCCAGGAAACTGCAGAGCCTGGGGGACACAGGCAGGGCTCCAGCCTGCCTTCTGCATCCTGTCGGGCCTGCCAGGGGTTCTGAGTCTTCCAGAGGTCCCATGGACTCTTTGGTCTTCACTCAAGATGGGGTAGTCCCAGGGGGGCAGTGTTTTCTGACCCCCGACACACACACACACGCAGGAACTGGGTCTCTGCCCTTCAGCGCCTTGCCGCTGGGACCCAACCCATTCATCACTGTCTCTGGCAAAGGCCAGCTCCTGCCCCCGCCACCCCCACGGCGACTGGCCCTGGCAACCGGTATCCTTGATCTCACCGCGGTGTCCTCCACTCCCGTGTTCCCCCCATCCTCCTGTCTACTGGAAATAATGCGTTTCGCCGATGTGGAAGCAATACAAACTTAGGCTCAGCGGCAACAGCAGCCTCGCCACTGCGCCTTCTCCAAAGGCCACAGCACCCCGGAGCCCCTCCATCCTGGGCATGCCCAAGCCCTTTCAAGGTCTGGGCCAGGACCTGGGCAGAGGCAAATTCCCACACTTCAGGGCTGTGTGGCTTTGGACAAGTGCCTTAACCTCTCTGTGCCTCTGTTTCTTTATCAAAAGAGTGGCTATAATAAAAATCTAGTTCAAAAGGTTATGGTGAGGGCCTTCCCAGGGGGCTCAGTGGTCACAAATCTGCCTGCCAAGGCAGGAGACACAAGTTTGATCCCCGATCCAGGAAAACCCCACAAGCCTCAGCACAACTAAGCCCGCGCACCCCAACTTGAGTCTGCTCCAGAGCCCGGGAGCCACAACTGTTGGGCCCACGCGCTGCAACTACTGAAGCCTGAGCACCCTAGAGCCCATGCTCTGCCACAAGAGAAGTCCCTGCAGTGAGAAGCCTGAGCGCTGCAACTGGAGAAAAACCCACGCAGCACCGAGGACCCAGGACAGCCACAAATAAAAATCAATAATTGTTTTAAAAAGAACACTTACGGCGAGTGTTCCATGAGCCCACACTCGTGGTACACAGAAGATGCTCAATAAATGTTCCTCTCTCCCCTCTAAAACCTGGAGGGGTGAAAGGCCCAGCTAGGACAGGGGATTCTAGATGGAAGAGGAGGTAACAGAGGGGTGAGAAGATGAGACAAGCCGTCCCTTAAGTGAGTCCCAAGTCCACTGAAAGGGAGATAAATGACGCATCAGGAGCTGGGTGACAGATGAAAATGTCTCCGCTGCCTTCCTGGCCTGGTAGAAAGGGCAAGGGCAGACCTGAAACTTCCCAGGTCATTGCTTCCTCAGTCATCACCAGTGAACAGGTTCTCTGCCCCTGGGTGGGCCCTGGGAGAGCCCCAGCCTGCAGTGACCTCAGGCTTGGTCCGAGCTTCTTTGGGGGAGGGTGTCTGAATCTGAGGGTGACCCCTTGGATTCTGGGGGCAGCCCAAGGCTGGGGATGCTCAAGCTAAGGGTTCGAGTCTAGTTTGAGAAGATGTCTGAATCTGGGGTTGTGCCAAATACATGTAGAAGCCCACCCCTGGGGGATGTCAGTCTGGGGAGTTAACTCTCAGCTTGGGGCCGATCTTGGTTTAGGAGGCTAGAGATCTGCACTGGGTGTTTAGACTGAACTGAATCCTAGGTCTGTCTGTGAGCCCGAGCCTAGAAGCTATCAGATTTTGACGTGAGCTCTGAATGTGGGGTTTGCTGACACTGAACCTTAAAATATTGGGGTATCGATGGTCTGTGGATGACACTCTGGGCAGTGCCGATCATGCAAATGGCTCAGACGATGCCAGGAAAAAAAGAATATATTGGGGCATCTGTGAACCCAAATACATGAACCCTGCATCTGAGGGATGCTATTTTAGGAGACCTATGTGTGAGGGTCCACGCCAGCCCTGGGGGTTGCCTGGGGAAGGAGACAGGCGTCTCAGGGCAGTAAGGAAGGAGTCTTGGGGGCATCTGTGGGCAGCAAGTGAAGACGCACCTAGTTCCCTCTCTGTTGGCTCTTCCTTTATCCTCTATTACCGCACACTATCCTCACATCTCTGGTCTCACCCTCCCTCACCCACTCATCCCCCCCTCTCCATCTGTGCCCTGAACTTCTCACTCTCCAGGAGCCTCTTTTCTGAACCCCAAGTCTCAGGCACCTCCACATTCCTCCCCTGGGTGAGAAGGATCAAGGGGTGAGGGGGAGAGAAAACCCATCATCTCGTCCTCTGCCAACAGTGTTTAAGTAAATCCTCCCCGAATCACCCTTCAGGGCCTGGGAAAGGCAGATCCGATTCTTGGGGAGCTCAGAGGCCTGCTGCCTTATCTAAGCCTCTGGAACAGGCATTTTGCATTTATTCCCCCAAATGTGATGCCGAACTGCGTTCCAGCCTGTGGCTCCCAGCCATCTGCAGGGAGAAATCCAGTTAGACCTTGTATAATAAGTTCCTGACAATCTTGCCGAGGATGCTGGGTCATAAAAGTCTCCTGGTTTTATCGCCGGTAACAGACACGGAGTGAAATTAAGTTGTCTTATCAAATTTAGATAATATATATCCCTCTAGAGTCGAAGGCTCTGCATGGGGCTTTCATGGTATGAGCCCAGGAGGGGAACGGTGAGGGGAGGCGTGCTCCTAGGACGGGGCGCAGGGCGGGGACCGTGCTGGGGAGCCTAGCAGGATTGGCAGGCAGGAGGACAGAGGTACTGGCATCCCACATCTGTGTCAACCAGGCCTGAATTTGCGAACTGGCTCTGTCATTTCCGTGCTAGGTGAACTTGGACAGCTTCCTTTACTTCTCAGCTTCTTCATCTGTAAAGCGGGCATGATGAGAAGAGTGCCTACCTTCTGGGTTGAGGTGAAATTTAAATGAGATGCTAGGGGTGAACCCTGGTGGTCCAGGGGTTAAGAATTTGCCTTTCAGCGGAGGGGATGTGGGTTTGATCCCCGGTTAGGGAACTAAGATCCCACATCCTGCGGGGCAACTAGAGAAGCTCCCACGCTGCAACTACTGAGGCTGCATGCAACCAGAAGAAGCCGTGTGCTGCAACAAAGAGCCCATACGACACGATGAAGGCCCAGCACAGCCAAAAAATAAAGAAAATAAAACTTTAATAAATAAATGAGATGCTACATGCAACAGGCTTTGTTGTTCTTATCCAGTGCATGGCATGTTCTTACTGTTCAGCCGCTCAGTCGTGTCCGACTCTTTGCGACCCCATGGACTGCAGCACACCAGGCTTCCCTGTCCTTCACCATCTCCTGGAGTTTGCTCGATCTCATGTCCATTGAGTAGGTGATACCACCCAACCATCTCATCCTCTGTCGTCCCCTTCTCCTCTTGCCTTCAAACTTGCCCAGCATTAGGGTCTTTTCTAATGAATCGGCTCTTTGCATCATGTGGCCAAACTATTGGAGCTTCAGCATCAGTCCTTCCAATGAATATTCGGGATTGATTTCCTTTAGGACTGACTGATTTGGGCATGTGGTGAGTACTTACTATGTGTTGTCAGTGATTTGGAAATGGGAGAGGGGAAAAAAGGGCTGGACACTGACGTTTATCTGGTCCACTCTCTTCCCATTTTACAGGTGGGGAAACTGAGATGGGGAGTAAGTAGACAGCGGCCACACGGCAGAGGGGTTCCCAAGTCACCCCTTCAGGGCTGAATCATCCCAGCTCTCTCCCACCCCCATTGGGGCCACGTTAGGGACTGAAGTCCCACATCTTCCTGCTTCTGTCTGTAGCACTCCTACCATTCAGGGCCTCACGCCAGGAAATTAATATACATGGTGGGAAGCTTGGCTGTCTCTTGGCTAGGGGAATGGGCTCTCAGTGCATTGCCCAATGTCAGGCTTCCATGCCTACCCATCTGTTCCTGGAGAACTTTAGTATTCATTTCTTCTTCTTTTTTTCTTTTTTAATTTGGCTGTACCACACAGCTTGCAGGACCTTAGTTTCCCCAGCAGAAATCAAACCCAGTCCTGGCAGTGAAAGCACGGAGTCCTAACCACCAAGTCTCGAGGGAATTCTCTGGTCCTGGAAAACTTATCCCACTGTCCTAGGAGGGGGCTGTCACACCCCAAACCAGTGTCTGCCTAATGGAATTGACCTGCTTTTCTCCCACACAGCTGGGCTCCTTTCTGTGGCAACCTCACTCTTCGGCATACCTCCAGTGATGGAGAGCTCATGACCTCACTAGGCAATCGTTACATTTTCCCCAGTCTGGGTGTAAGACAACCTCAACTCATCTGACTTCTAAGCTAAAACTCATTCATTCTAAAGCCACACCCTGGGACTTCCCTGGTGGTCCAGTGGTTAAGAATTTGCCTGCCAAGGCAAGGGACATGGGTTTGACCCCTGGTCAGGGAGCTAGATCCCACACGCCATGGGACAAATAAGCCTGCACATCCGAGTGAAGACCCAGTGCAGTCAAAATGAGAAAACAAATAAATAAAACCACACCCTGTCATCACAACTTCCTTCAGCACAGCCTGAGTGTATGTGAGCTTGTGTGTGGTACTGGGCTTCTCTGTGCGTGCGCCACACTGTGAGTTCTAAAGGGAGAGGAAATCACTCTAGTGCAGCTCTGTGTTCCCGAGGGACACATAATAGACTCAAAAAATAATAATAGCTACCCTTTATTGAGCACTTACCATGTGTCAGGCTTGAGTTACATGCATTAACTCATTTAATCTGTAATAACTCCACGATGCTGCTACCATTGTTATTTCCAACTTAGAGAGGAAACCTGAGGCACAGAGAGGTGAGGTAAGTTGCCCAAGGTCACACAGCCAGAACAGGGGACAGCCAAAATTCAAATGCAGGCCCTGTGGGTCCAGAGCGATGATTCTCATCTCCCAGGTATTCCTGAAGATTATTTGGAATGAAGGAAGGAAAACAAAACAGGAAGGGCAGACCCAGGTACGGGTACCCATCTCTTCCAAGTGGACAGGACTCCTGGAGGGCAGGAAATATGTGTTACTCATCTCTCTCTCCCCCAGCATTTAGCACATGCGTGCTAAGTCGCTTCAGTCATGTCCGACTGTGTGCAACCCCATGGAGTAGCCAGCCTGGCTCCTCTCTCTACGGGATTCTCCAATCAATACTGGAGTGGGGTGCCATTCACTTCTCCAGGGGATCCTCCCGACCCAGGGATCAACCCCCGTCTCTTATGTCTCCTGCATCGGCAGCCGGCTCTTTACCACTAGCGCAACCTGGGAAGCCCAGCACTTAGCACAGTGCTTGGCAAACGTCAGGAGCTCAATAAATGTTAAATGACCGTTTATTCATCATAGGTAGATTTTTCTCCCCCACTCTCCCAAGAGCCCATGGCTCAGGAACTGAATCACAGTCATCTCTATTCAGCTGTCATTAGCCCATTCTGTGTGGATTAAAAAAAAATACAGGCATGATCCTCTGAACATGGGTTGGCAAGCTAATGGCCCATTGTGCAAAAAAAAAAAAAAAGAAAAATCTTCTTCTGCCACCAGGAGTCTCAGGCTGACTAGTGGAGCCCCATTCTCCCTGGGCCGAACCTTCGCGCAGCACACAACCCACAGCACTGGGCTCGGCAATCCTGATGCGGCTCTCTGGGGACCAGCATTGAGCCTGGACCTGGGCGTGGTGTTTGTTGAATGACTATTTGTCGTATTTGCCTCTCTCCTACCCGGCTTCACCAGGAGCCAGTCTGAGCCCCAGGAGAGGGATTGGTGGAGGAGCCACCAGCTGGGTGTCAAGCAGCCATGATGCTGATGGGGGAGTTTGCAGACATGAGAGAGAGAGGCAGGGTCAGGCATAATTGGTAAATATTTGTCTATCTAATCAGAGGGCCTTTTAATTAGCAATTTCATCCTTGCAACTGGTTTATCTTTTTTTTTTTTTTTCTTTCTGAGGGAAGTCAATTAAATGTAACAGATGGAGGAGAACATGGGGGTTTCCTTGTCACCCACCATCTGTCCCATCCCATCACCTCCACCCCCAGCTGCACTCACGTCTCATTGGTGGAGCCGCCTGCCAATCACCAAAGAGGGGCGGGGCTGGGGCCTGATGGGCAGTGGTGTGGTCTCTGACCCCCAGGAAGCCCTCCTTGATGCTCCCAGTCTCCCTGGCTACCTGGCACATCTAGGCTAATCCTGTCGGCAAGACCTGTGGAGCCGGGTCCGGAGACCCTTTGACAACTGGGGATCTCCCCTTCCTGCCTACCTGGGAGCTAATACCCTGGAAGGTGTGCCAGGTTTAGCTCCCAATGCAAGCCTGCCAGTGGCCCCATCCAGAGGGGACTCTCCATTCCTACAACAAATCTTTGCTGAGTGTCTGCTGTCTGCCAGACAATGTGTGGGCCACTGAGAACATATATCAAGCAATCCCTGCCCTTTAGGAATTTGTAGCCTATTGAAGGAGACAATTATTCATTCACCTATTCTCTGGATATTTATTAAGCACCATGTGTGTGCCAAGCTCTGTGCTGGGCCCTGGGGACATAATGATGAATCCAGCCATTCCCTGACTTTAAATAACTGTGAAGCAGAGGAGACAGGCGTGTAAATCCATGCATTTGATAAGTATTTATGGAGCGTCTACATGAGCCGTTCTGGCTCTTGAGTACACAGCAGTCAACAACACAAAGTTCACGTCCTTTCTAGGAGGGGGGCAGGCAATAAACAGATGGATGTATAATGCCAGGGCTGATCAGTGATTTGAAGAAAAATAAGCATAATATTCTGTGGAATTGAACTGAGCTCTGGAATTAAAAATCCAGCATGTTTGGCATGACCAACAAGGACCCCGAGCACCGATCGCCTGACCACTCTCCCTCTAGGACCATTTCTTGCCACTCCCCACCTCCCAGGCTACATGCCAGTCGGTCCACCTTCTGAAGCCTCCTCCACCCTGCTGTGCTCTGTCGGAGGTTTTAGCCTAGCCCGTTCCCTCAGCCTGTCACACGCTTCCCTCTGTTCCTTGCCTGGCTGAACTCCGCAGCTGAAACATCCCCTCTTCTGTCGCCTCTGGACCCCTCAGGCTCTGTCAGTTCCTTCCGCTGCACCTCTGCGGCCTCAGTGCTCCCAGCATCCCAGATTCTCCTTCCAGTGTGTTGCCAGGTACTCTTTCATCTCCCTCGTCCTGCCTGGGAGCCAGCCCAGGGCCCAGACCGTGTCCGTTTCACTTCTCTGCAGTGTGTTGCCAGCACCTGGCACAGAGCCTGGCATATACCACGTGTGGGCATGCGTGCTGAATCGCTTCAGTCGCGTCCGACCCTTTGTGACTCTATGGACCGCAGCCGGCCAGGTTCCTTTGTCCATGGGATTCTCCAGGCAAGAATACTGGAGCGGATTGCTGTGCCCACCTCTGGGGGAATCTTCCCAACCCAGGGATCGAACTCCAGTCTCCTGCATCGGTAGGTGGGTTCTTTACCACTAGCGCCATCTGAGAAGCCTCAGCACCTAGCCGTCCCGCAGATATTCACCAGACCAAATTAAACCAGATAGAGAAAATGAGAGCGAGCACCCCAGTCAGGGGCAAGGATTTGCAAGGACAAGGCAGCGCTAAAGATTCCTGTTTCGGAGACAGGGAGCAGCCCAATGTGACCAGATTAAAGAGAAGAGCAGCATACAGAACCGGAGTTAAGCTTTGAATGTTAAACTGTGATGTCTGGACTTCATCCCTGTAAGCCTTTAAGCCAACATCTATTTTTTTTTTTTTCTGGCTACACTATGCATCATGTGGAATCTTAGTTCCATGACCAGGAATCAAACCTGTGCCCCAGCAGTAGAAGTGCAAAGTTCTAACCTCTGGACCACCAGGGAAGTCCCCATAAGCCAGCTTCAAATCGTTCACATTCCTCTTCCATGACTGTGCTGGAGACTCATGCATTTCTTGGCTTTTTTCTTTCAATGATCATTTTTAAACTTTATTTTTCAATAATGGCTTTATTGAGATATAACTCACATAAAATCTACCATTTTAATGTGTACAATTCATGTTTTTTTTTAGCATATTCATAATTGCACAATCAGCATTACTATCTAATTTCAGAACGTTTTCATCAACTGTTATCAGGCATTTCCAATTTTCCCTCCCAGCTGCCCCCGCCACCACCCCAGAACTCCTGGTAACCACTAATCTATTTTCTGTTTCTATGGATTTGCCTATTCTGGACACTTCAGATGAATAGAATCAAACATATGTGATGTGGCCTTTTGTGACTGGCTTTTTTCAGTTAGAAACCTGGTGTTCCAATGTTCATCGCAGCACTGTTTATAATAGCCAGGACATGGAAGCAACCTAGATGCCCATCAGCAGATGAATGGATAAGGAAGCTGTGGTACATATACACCATGGAATATTACTCAGCCGTTAAAAAGAATTCATTTGAACCAGTTCTAATGAGATGGATGAAACTGGAGCCCATTATACAGAGTGAAATAAGCCAGAAAGATAAAGAACATTACAGCATACTAACACATATATATGGAATTTAGAAAGATGGTAACGACAACCCTATATGCAAAACAGAAAAAGAGACACAGAAGTACAGAACAGACTTTTGAACTCTGTGGGAGAAGGTGAGGGTGGGATGTTGTGAAAGAACAGCATGTATATTATCTATGGTGAAACAGGTCACCAGCCCAGGTGGGATGCATGAGACAAGTGCTCGGGCCTGGTGCACTGGGAAGACCCAGAGGAATCGGGTGGAGAGGGAGGTGGGAGGGGGGATCGGGATGGGGAATACGTGTAAATCTATTGCTGATTCATGTCAATGTATGACAAAACCCACTGAAAAAATAAATTAAAAAAAATAAAAATAAAAATAAAACAACTGTAAAAAAAAAAAAGAAACCTGGTGTTAGGGTCCACTCAGATGTGCTGAAGCATATAGCAGTACTTCATTCCTTTTTATTGCTGAATAGTATTCCATTGGATAGATATACCATATTCACCAGTTGGTGGACATCTGAGTTGTTTCTATTTTTTGGCTCTTTTGAATAATTTCACTATCAACTCACACAGAAGTTTTTGTGTGGACCTATGCTTTCAATTCTCCTGGGTATACACCTAGGAGTGGGATTGCTGAATTATATGATGACTCCTTGTTTACTTTTTGAGGAAGAAGTACTGCCAGGCTATCGCCAAAGTGGCTGCGCCATTTCACAATCCCCCCAGCAATATATGAGCATTCCAACTTCTCCGCATCTTTACTAACACTTACTATTGTCTTTTTTCATTTTTAGTCATCCTAGTAGCTAAATTCCAATGGGTTTAAAATGGCATCTGATTGTGGTTTTGATTTGCATTTCCATAGTGACTAATGGGGCGTCCCTGGAGACTCAGACAGTAAAGAATCTGCCTGGAACGGGTTGGATCTCTGGGTTAGGAACATCCCCTGGAAAAGGGAATAGGAACCCGCTGCAGTATTCTTGCCTGGAGGATTCCATTGTCAGAGGAGCCTGGTGAGCTACAGTCCATGGGATCGTTACGAGTCACACACAACGGAGCCACTAACACACACACACAGTAACTAAAGATACTGAGCATCTTCCCATGTGCTCATGGGCTAGTTGCATGTCACCTTTGGAGAAATGTCGATTCAAATCCTTTGCCCATTTTTAACCATGTTGTCTTTTTATTGTTGAGTTGTAAGAGTTCTTTAATAGTCTGGATACAATTCTCTTATAAGATCTCCTTCACTTTTTTTTTTCTTTATTCTTAAAGGGAAAGTTTAAATCTCTATCTACAGTGGGAAAACACAGTGATAGCCATCATAAATCAAAGGTGATTGTAATATATATATGTAATTTATTAATTCAGGAAACAAATACTTAATAATTGTCTCCAATGACACAGGCACCATTCTTGGCTTTGGGGATACAGCAGTGAACCAGACAGGTTCCCACTAATGATCCTCCTGGACATTTTACTAATTCAAGTTCTTGGTTCATAATTATACACGTGCGTGCATGCATGCATGCATGCTCAGTCATGTCCGACTCTTTCCAACCCCATGGACTGTAGCCCACCAGGCTTCTCTGCCCATGAGATTACCCAGGCAGGAATACTGGAGTGGGTTGCCATTTCCTTCTCCAGGGGATCTTCCCGACCCAGGGATCAAACCCATGACTCTTGCGTCTCCTGCATGGCCAGGTGGATTCTTTACCACTGCACCACCAGGGAAGACGTTTATAGCTCCATGGGGAAAACAAAAAGCAAACAAGGGAACAAGTGCCATGCTCTGCTGTGCCTGAAGAGGCCGATTTGGTCATGTCTGGAGTGACTTGGTTATTGGATGATCAGGGAAGTCCTCTCTGTGGAGGTGACCCTCATGCAGACAGCAAAAGGAAGAAAAGATCCTGAGCATGCAAAGATCAAGGGCGAGCGAATGCCGGACAGAATAAGGTGGAACTGAGCTTCGTGGGGCCAGAACAGAGTGGACAAGGGGGTGAGTCATGTGGGGATGAAGAGGGAGAAACTGACCGAAGAGGACCCCGGCTACACAGGTCCTTGTAAACCAGTGCAAAGGGCTTGACTTTTTGTAAGCACAAGGGAATTCCCTTTGAAACTTTTAAGCAGCGGAGGGAGATCATCTGAGCATTGTTTTTAAAAGCCTTTCCGGATGCTGCGTGGTGGACTGTAGGGGTGCAGGGTGGGAGCTACAGGACCAGGGCAGAGGTGACTGAACATGCAGGTGAGGGACGGGGACGGCTCGGGCCAGAGCAAGAAGTGATGGAGGGAAGTGGCTGTAGCAGCAGGATATGGTTCGCAGGTAAAGTGAACGCGTATAGCTGATGGATTGGATGGGGCAGGTGAGAAAGAGAAAGGAACCAAGGAAACCCCTAGGTGTTTAAGCATCTCCTGCAACAGGGCGAGCAAGAGGGGAGGCAGAGGTGTGGGGTAACTCAAGCTCCATTTTGGACTTTCAGGTCGAGATGGACATCCAGTGGTGATGTCACGAAGGCAGCTGGACATTCCTCTCTGAGTCTGGAGAGATGTGCTGGGGACTCACTGGTGGTGCTGAAGTCCGTGGGGCTGGACAGAGTCCAGACAAGAGGGGGCCCGATGGCACACCAGCTTTAGAGGGCCAGCCCCAGAGGACAATCCCGGAGACTGGGGAGGAGCAGCCAGGGAAGAGGATATAAAGAAGAAAGCGTGCAGTTGGGGAGCCAAGAGGAGAGGTGCTTTGAGAAGGAAATGGTTGGAACACATCAGTGATACTGAGTTCTTGCTGACAGCTCTGAGTCTGAGCCTCACCTCATTTTGATAAAGGTGTAGAGGACAAAATACCATCAAATGGAGATGTCCTCCTTGGCTTTAGTAGAGAACTGAAAATTCCCTAAGGGACTCCAGATCATGTAAGTGTTATATAAGAGACTCAAGATAACCTAAGGTGGTCCCCAACTCTCTGGGTTCTCCTGACGCACTTGGAGAATCACTTCCGTGGGCAAAGGGGAGTCATCCAAGGCTATGGATGAGGGGGTGACGTGGTCAAATTAATGAGGATGAAGAATGAAATAGAAGAGGAGAAACTGGGCAGGAAATGCATGGAGGGAGAGGGGGTAACAGCCTGAAAGGGGAGGCGAGGTCTAGGCTGGAGCAGAGCAGCCTGGGGACTTTTCCCGTCTCACCTGAGTCCGCGCCTAACCCCTCAAGCCTCAGAACCGACACCTGCGTTTCCTTCCACTTTACTTTCTGTTTATCCCGAGTCCCTCCTCTTCCCCCAGCTCTCTCTGACCCCGCCTAACACACAGTGTTAGAATACTGAGTGCTTTCCGTTCAATTCAGTTCAGTCGCTTAGTCGTGTCCGACTCTTTGCGACCCCATGGGCTGCAGCACGCTAGGCTTCTGTGTCCACCACCAACTCCCGGAGCTTGCTCAAACTCATGTCCATTGAGTCGGTGATGCCATCCAACCATCTCATCCTCTATCATCCCCTTCTGCTTCTGCCTTCAATCTTTCCCAGCATCAGGATCTTTTCCAATGAGTCAGTTCTTCGCATCAGGTGGCCAAAGTATTGGAGCTTCAGCATCAGTCCTTCCAATGAATATTCAGGACTGATTTCCTTTAGGATGGACTGGTTAGATCTCCTTGCAGTCTAAGGAACTCTCAAGAGTCTTCTCCAACACCGCAGTTCAAAAGCATCAATTCTTTGGCGCTCAGCTTTCTTTATAGTCCAACTCTCACATCCATACATGACTCCTGGAAAAATTCTGTCCTCTGAATTCAATCCTTAAACTCCTCTATTTCACAGATGCGACAACTGAAACAGAGAGGGCTAGCCAGTTGCTCAAAGTCACACAGTGAGGATTCCAACTCAGGGGCTCTGACTCAAGACCATATCACAGTGATGGAGGAAAATGGAACCCAACCTCCTATCCCTCAGGGAAGCCCTCCATCAGTGGGCCACTCCTTGCATACCTCCAGTGATGAGTGTCTCATCACCTACCAAGCTGCTTTGTTGGTTGAGAAAGTGAAAGTGAAAGTCGCTCAGTTGTGTCCAACTCTCTGCGACCCCGTGGACTTAGTCCATGGAATTCTCCAGGCCAGAATACTGGAGTGGGTAGCCTTTCCCTTCTCCAGGGCATCTTCCCAGCCCAGGGATTGAGCCCAGGTCTCCCACATTGCAGGCAGATTCTTTCCCAGCTGAGCCACAAGGGAAGCGCTTGCTGGTCAGGATGACTGGTAAATCCCTCTTTTCCTGTGCCTGCAATCTGTACCCCTATAACTTCTTCCCATTGGTGATGTAGCGGAGGGCTGGGGCCTGTCGTGGATGGTGGCATAAAGATAAAAAGAGGACTCAGAAGTCGAGTCAACCTAGATTAGGAGCTGTGCACCCCCTCATTGATGTGAAGAGCCAACTCATTAGAAAAGACCCTGATGCTGGGAAAGATCGAGGGCAGGAGGAGAAGGGGACGACAAAGGATGAGATGGTTGGATGGCATCATCGACTCAATGGACATGAGTTTGAGCAGGCTCTGGGAGATGATGATGGACAGGGAAGCCTGAGTCCATGGGGTCACAGGAGCCAGACATGACTAAGGGACTGAACAACGACAGCCTCCATGTCCTCATTCAGGAGCCCGAAGAATGGCTGAGCCTGCGTTGTGAGGATTGAGTGGCAGATGTCACTTCCATCACCAGGCGCGCTGAGAACCCTGGGTAGCCGGGAGCTGCTAGGGTCATGGTGACATCTGTTGTTTGTAGTCCATCCCTGCCATCCGTGGTCATCAGTCCAGGCCCTGCTGTGGTTCATCCCTGGCCCACGCCCAAACTCCCCCTGCCCCGGGCTGCCCGCCTGCCTGCAGCTCAGGTGAACCCAGCTGCGCCCGCTCCCTAATCAGGATGCCAGCCCCCCGCCGCCCCCCGCGGGGCCCCAAGAGGCTCCTGGCTAATTCCTCTTCCTCAATCAGCCAGTGCTCTCCTGGTCTCTCCACTGATTGGCCCTTTGTTCCCTGCCAGGCCAGGGCCACCTCCAGGGCCCAGCTCTCCCTGGACCACCCTCTGGGTGCCCTGCCCCCCCCCACCCCTGCTCTATTCCTTAGACTTTTTGGACCTGCAGGCTGCTGAGGGGGTGGGGTATGATAGAGCATGTGCACATCAAACTGCTGGGAATGTGTGGTTGTGTACATACACACACACACAGACACACACAAGAAAAATCTCAATACATGAGCAAGAAGCCAAGTACTCACCCAGTATCCCTTTAAAGGACATCCACATAAACCAGGGAAAGACACACACACTTTGGGAAAACCAAAAGGCACAAATACAACCCCCCCCAAGGGACCCACACACACACACACACTCCAGCAGGTGCTCCCTCCACTCCAGCCTGTGTTTCAGCTCCCACCACCCCTCTGCTTCCGCCCACCCCCCCCAACTTCTTAACTCCTCAGACAGGTTAGCTAATGCCCAAGGCCCTCGGCCTGAGCGAGCACAGATAACAACGCAAATCTCATTTCCAGAGTCGGCTGTGTCTGGCTCCCCCCACCCCACTGCCTCGGGGCTGCACTTGCACTCCAGGGCCCCCGCCCAGCCCAAAACACCACTAGGTGCGGCTGGTCTGACTGTCTGGACTTTTACCATCCCCCAGAGTCACCGTGCCCCTTCCCAGGGGAGGAGTCCCGGGGCTAGATCGGGGTGGGCGGGGTCGGCCAGTCCTGCCCAGGGAGCCCCGCAGAGCCTCAACAGTTTCCCACAGCAAGAGCTGGCCTTGCTCAGGAGGCCGGATGACCACATCCCAGCTGGCTGGCTGCATCCGCTTCCAGCTCAGTGCTCAGGGTGCAGGGTTGGGGGATGGGGGTCCCCTGAGAGCTGGCTGAAGTGGGGGTGAGGAGAGGCAGGAAGGCTCTGGCACCCTGTGTTTGGGGATCCCTGGATGCCCTTCATCCCTGGGCTCATCCTCTGACTCAGTGGCCTCAAGACCAGGGTCTTTGGGGAGGGGACCCAGACACTGCCAGCAAGAAGGGAGAAGGAGGAACCACTGGTCCTGGGGACCGGCTCCAAGACTGGCATTCAGCTGGAACACACCATCCTGCTATGAGTGAGTGAGTGTAAGTCACTTAGCCGTCTCCCACTCTTTTCAACCCCATGAACTTTAGCCAACCAGGCTCCTCTGTCCATGGGATTCTCCAGATCAGAATACTGGAGTGGGTTGCCATGCCCTTCTCCAGGGGGTCTTCCCAACCCAGGGACTGAAACCAGGTCTCTTGCACTGCAGACACCAGGGAAGCCCCCCATCCTGCTATAAGGCATGGGACAATACTAACTACACTTGACCCTCGAAAAACACAGGTTTGAACGGCACAGATATCTATGCAGATATTTTATATAAAATATCTATAGGCAGACCTTTTTCAATAAATGCATACTATGGTGCTACACAATCTGCAATTGGTTGAATCTTTGAATGTGGAATTGTGAATACGGAGGGCCAACTGTAGCTACACGTCGATTTTCCACTGCATAGAGGGTGGGTGCTCCCAACCTCCATGTTGTTCAAGGGTCCGCTGTACTTCCATACATAGCAGTAACTAGGTGCTACCCCAAGCTCTCCAAGTAGCACCCCTTGAACACTGGTCCCTCCTGTGACTCTCTCCTCATTCCCAGAGATTGAAGAGTTAATACCAAGCACAGCAGGGCAGCCTCCAAGGACCCCGTCCCTCTGAGAGGCCTTCTGATTGGTCCCTGCCCATGATTACAGGTGGGCAACCACAGGTGTGGAGCATCACCCAGGACCATGGTCCTGACCCTGTTTCTGCTGCCCCTACCCACTCATGCAGAACCCAGCCCTTCCTCCAATCCAGCTGCCCTGCGCAGCTCGCCCTGCCCGTCTCTCTGACTCTGGGAGTCTGGAAACATGGGGAGCCTGGTGGGCTGCCGTCTAGGGGGTCGCACAGAGCTGGACACGACTGAAGCGACTTAGCAGACCTGCAGCATGGCCCCATCAGAGCTGAGGTCCTACAAGCAGCCTGGTGGATTTAGAGTCTCATTGAGCAGGGAAGTTGGAGGCCGAGATGGAACACAGCTGCCCCAGTCCAGCCAAAGACTCTGGAAAGTGAGCAGGGTCCCCCCCTCTGGGTCTCAGTCAAGGAGGGGGTGGCAACGGCCCTCCCACCTGAGCCCCAGCTTCCTCTGCCCCTGGCACCCTTGCTGGTCCCCAACCCACCAGCACCTCCATCATCTGGAGATGTATTTCATGATAATTTCACGTCATCCCTGACTCCAGGAAGATGGATCGGCCAACAAGGTGACTGGGGGATCTGTGCTGGGCTCATAAATGTACTGCCCCTCTGTGAAGCCCCCACGAAGTCCTTTGCACTTGGGAAGGGCGGATAGAGGGGGGTGATCCTTCTCTCCCTGCCACCCTTGCTGGGGGCCAAAGCAGGGGCAGCGCATTCAGGGGGCAGGGGAAACTTCCCTGCCCTAGGACTACAGAGAGGTCTCACTCCACATTCATTACAAGCAAGGCTGACTTGGCTGGCAGGGTAATCTGCCTTCCCCTGCCCCTCGCCAGCCCCCAGCATCGAGGGGAGGCTGCCTCTTGAGTGGGTACTGGCTTTGGGCAAAGGGGGAAAGAAGCTGGGGCTTTTGCCCTCTCCCCCTTCCTCTCAGTGGTCAACAGGAGGCTTTGTGCTGGGCGGGAGTGGGAGGCTGGTGAACAGCCAGCCCCTTTCAGGAGGGAAAGGCATGCTCACACAGACCCATCTAACACGCAGGCACACACACACAGAATAGCAGCACGCCCACACTAGCACCTGCTGGAGAAGACATCACAAACAAAGCAGCAGCATCGGAGCCGCCGCGGAGAAAGGAGCGTGGGGTTTGGAACCCAGGAGAGCCAGGATGTTGGCTGTGCTGTGCTTCCCTGGGCCACTTACTCAACCTCTCTGATCCTCACCTTTTTCAGCTGCAAGGATAACTATACCCTCTCAAAGAGCTGTCGTCTGTTGTCAGGATCAAATGAGATCCTGTGTGAGGAGTGTCTGTATAACATGGCAGGATTACGATTATCTCACACACGCGCGTGCACACACACACACCCCCTTCACTCTCCTTTCTGCATCTCCCCATATCCTCACCTCTGACCTGCAGGAGTTGCTCAGCATAGAGCTCCCTGGGGCCACATTCAGGTCTTCTTTCTTCACCTCCCTGCCCAGGCCACCCCGCCCCTGCCCCAGAGAAGAGACTCATAGGGAACTAAGGTCTAAACAAGTGGTTTTCAGACCTGGTAGAATGTTAGAGGGAGTCCCTGGTAGCTCGGGGTAAAGAACCCACCTGCGAATTCAAAAGACGTGGGTTCGATCCCTGGGTCAGGAAGATCCCCTGGAGAAGGAAATGGCAACCCACTCCAGTATTCTTGCCTGGGAGATCCCATGGACGGAGGGACCTGGCGGGTTACAGTCTGTGGGACTGCAGAGTGGGACAGGACTTAGAGACTAAACAACAAACAACAACAGAATATTAGAATCACCAGGAAGCTCTTAAAAAAAAAAACTGATGCCTGGACGACTCCCATCCCACCCCCACACTGAGGACATTTTGATTTGTCAGGAGTGAGGTTTGGGTCCTTCTCGGTGGTTAGGAGCTCAAGCTTGGCAGCTAAAGAGGGCTGAGCCCCGGCTCTGGCCCATGCTGGCTCTGATCTGGGATGAATCACCCACATCCCTTCTCCCAACCTCAGTGTTCCTTGGCTTAGCTAAGGAGCCTGCCACTCCGGAGGGCTGCCATAAGGATCGTGAACGTAATCAGTCTTTCACTCTGCCCCTGACAGCTCGGGAGCAAAGGGGCCCCTCCTTGGAGCCAGCTGGGTCCCGGCAGCTCCAGGTGGGCCTGAGGTTTCTTGCCATCCAGCCCCACCTATCACATCCCCCCAGGTGCTCCTGCCTCTCGCCTCTCTCCACCTGAAACACTAATCCCGTCTTCCTGGAGCCAAAGGAAGGCTCAACATTTCATGTCCCCCAACCCCCGTTCCCTTAGTGACCCTTCCCAGGTCCAGGATGGGGTAGGCCTGCAATCAGCTTCACGCAAAGATTCATTTCTCCTCTAGACCCCCGGTTTCCTGGCTGGGAGGGGGACAGGCCAGGCAGCTCGGCTCTGATCCTGCCCTCCTGCCTAATTAGTATTCCAAGGAGGGCTGGCTCCGCAGGCCCCAGGATTTGTTTGCCAGCCGGCCAGTTCCCTGTCTCCCCAGTTCAGAGTGAGTAATTCTGTCCCTCCCAGGCCCATTTAAGGGAGTGAATAATTAGTTACATTCAATTAGGCCTCTCGCTGCCACTGTGGCTCCTGCCTGCCTCACTTGGGGGGACAGGCTCACTAATGAGATGGCACATGTCTGACACGGGGGAGCAGGTGTTAGACACCAGCGACCCCCCACTCCTCCACAGGGGGCCCCCCAAGGCTTGGAGGGAATGGGGAGGGCGGGAGGCTGGGGATGAAGGCTGGAGAGGAGGGGAAAAATGAAAGAGGAAGTGGAGAGGGGGATGCCATAGAAGCAGGAAGGGACTCAAGAGGGAAAGAGAGAAGCCACCTAAATGTCCATTAATATGGAGCCCTTACCTGAATCGGGCTCCAGCCAGACAATGGAATCCTATGCGGCAATTAAAAAGCTTGTTGTCGATCTATATTTATTGGCATGAAGAGATGTCTGCTGTACACAGCTAAGCAAAGAAGGCTGCTTACAAAATAGTGCATGCAATAATAGCCCGAGTTGAAAAAATATTTTTGGTACAGAAAACAAGTCTGGAAGGACCTGTAACTTGCGGTTGGTGGGGGGGGGGGGGGCGGGGAAAGCTCTCAGCGGTGGGCTGGTTTTCCTGTGCATTGCTTGGACGGAGGTGGGGGGTGGTGAGATGCACGGGTCGGAGTTTGGTCGTTTGCCAAAACAAGAATTCTTGTTCAGAAGAGAACAGGGGTGATGTGGGAGGGCTGGGAGGAAGGGAAGGAGGTGATTGGTCAGGGAGACAGGCAAAAGGTGGGGAGGGGGAGACGCAAAGACTACAGAGGGCAGGAAGAGATCCTGGAGGGAGGAGCAGGCAGCGAACTAGCTGGGCGCCGGGGCCCAGCGGGATGTGCCAGTGGCGGGCGGCGAGAGAGGCAGAGAGCCCCCAGGGACTGGAAGAGGGGCCTGGAATAGAGAAGCAGGGGGCCCTCCACCCCCAATCCCTCCACCGCCACCCACTTTCTGTCTGGGCGAAAGCTGCACACCGACTGATCACCGACCACCCCACCCCACCCCCACTGTAGCAATGTTGCATATCCCAGAGGACCCCCCTCCAATGAGCTTCCCCCCATCCCCCAGACTCCAGGACCACAGCATGGTTTGTTTGTTTTTTTTTTTTTAAACAAATTAAAACTGTATCTCCCCACCCCTGCAGGTGGGTTGGTAATTTTCTGAGCTAGAATCACTCTTGGGGAGAGAAATCCTTCGGGGCAGACTCTTTAATAACTTCTGCTGCCCAAGGAATCGACTGCCAGGCCCTGAAGGCTTAAGGGGAGAGTGTGTGAGCACATGCCTGGAGGTCTAGATGGGGGTTGGGGGGTGTCATAGAATTAAGAGGGCATTACAGCCAGCTCAGCCCTGGCCCCCCAGTCCTAGAATTTCAGTGTTTTAGATCCAGTTAACCAGAGTTGCGGGGTGGAGCCTAAGGCCGCAGAAACTCTCTCCAGCCTCCCAGCTGGGGTGCAGAGAAAAGAGACAGTCTGCCTGGGACATGTGACCTGACTTGACCCTCCCAGGGCCTCAGTCTCCCCTCATAGAAAACAAAAGTAGGACTTCCCTAGAGGTCCAGTGTTTAAGACTCCACACTTCCACGGTGTGGGTTCGATCCCTGGGCAGAGAACTATGCCACACAATGTGGCCAAAAATTTTTTTAATTAAAAGAGAAAAGTGCTGGACACAATGAAATTCCCAGTCGCTTTAAATTTCAACCCTCCGTGATATGCTGTCTTGAGCTCTCACAGTTTTGTTTTAATTTGGGGGATTGGTAGCATTTAAACACTGGGAGATTTAATATAGAAATCTGGGTGCCCAGCAATATATAACTCTCATTCTTAGAGGGCAACCACTGGATGGAATCCACAGATGCCACCTCTCCCCCGACCCCACAAGATGGACAGAGCCTTGCTGCTGCTTTGCCCAGAGACTCTGCCATCCTGACTCCCCCAACCTGCCTGTCTCACCCTCCAGCTTCCTTCCAACCCCAGCCCTAAAGGGAACCTGCTCCTGCCGGGGCCTTTTCTTCTGCCCTGGGCAGTCACATGGCCTTTTAACAGCCTAATGACATGCGCCTGGTTTTTCACTGGCCAGAGGTTTTGGATCAACCAGTTAGGCTTAAATCCCAGCTCTAACTCTTCAGACCTTAGCAAGTCATTCAGCCTCTGAGCCTCCATCTGTAAAATGGGCGTTCGAAGAGACTGTGCCTTATTCGGGGTTGTCCTAGGGACTTTAGACAAGCATGTGACGTTCTCAGCCCTGCGCCTCGGACGGAGCACTCCGGCCCTGCGCATTCTTACTGCTGTCCTGCACAGCCCTACACGACGGAGGTGTCTGAGCACGCGCGCACAGCCCTAGCTGGGGGAGAGGCCACACGAGGAATGCAGGAATGCTTGTTAAGTGGAGGAGGCAGTGGAGAGAGACCCGAGGAACCGGTGAAGTTGGAGAGTGGAAGTCGCAGGAGGCTCGGGCGGATGGACATCAGGAGGAGGAGACCCAAAGCCAGCCGCCAGGGTCTTCGGACATTCCTTTGGCGCCACCTTCTGGCTGATGCGAGCTTCACGCCCACCCATTGATCCACAGGTCAGAGTGGACCCTACAGTGTGGGCTGATCCTCTCTATTTTTAGAATTGGCAAGCTCCCTAGAACTCATAATAGGCTTCCCAGGTGGCTCAGTGGGTAAAGAAACTGCCTACAATGCAAGAGATGCCAGAGATATGGGTTCGATTACCGGATTGGGTAGATCCCCCTGGAGGAGGGCATGGCAACCCACTCCAGTATTCTTGCCTGGAGAATCCCCAAGGACAGAGGAGCCTGGTAGGCTGCAGAATTGGACACAGCTGAAGCGACTGAGCACTACAACTCACCTAACTCCAGTCCTTCATCATGTCTGAGCAGGGGAAGCCTCAAAACCAGACAGCAACTTTCTCAAGGTCACATAGAAACTTCCTGGCTGAGGTCCATTTAGAAGCCAGAACTTGCTACAGCTGCCAAGAATAACAACCCCTTCTCTTTGTTGGGGATGCAAGATATACAAAATTGTACCTTCTCTTGCTTGGCCAATGAGGAGACTTCTCCAAAAGCAGATTCTGCAATGAGGGAGGCATGCAGGTAGTTTTTTGGAGAGTTGAACCCAAGAGGCACCAGTGGGGCTGTGGGACATGAGACAGAAAAGAAAAGGAAGCCCATACAGAGGACATGTGTGGATCAAGCCCTCTAGGGAAACTAGGAGACAGTACAGAACACACCTCAGATTTGTCCCTCCCAAGGGCAAGGAAGCTGGGGCATTTATCCTCCAACTTTCACTTATATTTGTTTGAGAGTATTCAGGGCATTATGTAAGAGAGGCAGGTTTGATTCCTGGGTCAGGAAGATCTCCTGGAGGAGGGCCACGGCAACCCACTGTAGTATTCTTGCCTGGAGAATCCCATGGACAGAGGAGCCTGGCGGGCTACAGTCCATGGGGTCGCAAAGAGTCAGACATGACTGGGTGCGGCTGAGCACGCATGCACACATTCAGGGCATTTGCTCACCCAGCTGCATCTTACCTGCCCTACACCTGCACCAAGCCTGTTTTGAAAACCAGGGAAAGCCCCAAGTACTTGCAATAGGAAACTGACTGCTGAGCAAGAAATGTGAATGCCGAGGGTGGCCGTTCTCAAAGTGTGACCCCTGGACCAGCAGCATCACCTGGGACACCTGTAGAAACGCACCGTCTTGGGCCACATCCCAAAGATACTAAATCAGAAACACGGGCAGCAGAGCCCAGCAATCTGTCTTTTATTAATGACAGGTCTTATAGGTGGTTCTGATACATGCTCAAGACTGAGAACCAGTGACTAGGAGAGATCAAAGGAGGCATCCATAGCATCTGCCCGTTGTATTTCCTCTATTTGCCAGATGGGCAAACTGAGACCCTAAAGAGTGAGCATGACCTACCCAAGGTCACACAGACAATAGGTGGCCGACCTGGGTCTTTAGTCTCTTTCTGCCATACTGTCCTGTAGAGAAGCAGCAGTAGCTTTTAGACTCTGTTGTGGTTTTAGTCACTAAGCCGTATCCAACTCTTTTCAGCCCCATGGAGTGTAACCCTCCAGGGTCCTCAAGATTTCCTGGGCAAGAATACATTTCCTTCTCCAGTATCTTCCTGACCCAGGGATCAAAGCTTAGTCTCCTGCTTGGCAGGCAGATTCTTTACGACTGAGTCACCAGGCTTCCCTGGGCTCTCGGCGGGGGATAGAGGTGAGGGCCCAGGGCTCCCCTCCGCCCGCCCCCCACTTCCACCACTTTACGCTGCTTTCTGAACCAGACGGCTCCCCCTGGTGCCTCCAAATGGTTCTCTCCTGGGAAGGTTGCCAAGCCAGGTGCCTTCTCCCGGCTCCCAGCTGCCCTCACAGCCTCCAATGGGGACAAGCCCTCTCCACCCCCACCCTCCAGGCAGCAGGACAGGTTGGGAAATCCAAAGCAGATTCTCACGGTGGGGGTGGAGGGGTGAGGTCCCTGGGTTAAACCAGCCCGGCCCCATCTTCAGCAAGAGTCTTTGTGCTGGGGCTTTGCAATCCCCTTCCTTCTCCTTCTTGCCCTACAACCTCCCCCCTCCCCTCCCCTCTGCTCCCACTCCATCTGCTGCTCCTTCTGGCTAGGCTCCCCCTCAGTTGGCACAGCAGGAAAAGAGAACAGGACGGTTTATTTTTATCCCCAGATACTGCTTAGGGGGAAGGGGGCACCATCTGACCGAGAAGCCGTCAGAGGCTCCTATGGCATTTGGGAGGTCAAAGGAGGTGGGGAGCCCGGGAGCTCCCTGGGAAGGGGCCACAGATGTAGGCTCCAAAGAGCAGGCAGGGCTGGAAAAAGCAGCCCAGGACCGGGAAGGGGCGCTCTGAGGGGCACCGCTCTGAACTGTTGTGTGACTAGAAATTACCTCTCTGAGCCTCCATTTCCACCTCCGATAAAGACGTAGGGGGATGCTGGCCCTGCCTGCCCCAAAGGCTATTGTCGAGAATGTGAACCACACGGGAAAACCCCTTTGCAAACAGGGTGCCAAATGTGAGGGCACGTGGAACCCACCCTTGGAGAGGCCGCGGCCTGGGGACTTTTCTCATTTACGCTCAGAAGGCGCCCTAATTCTGAGAGCCTGACAGCATGTGAGGCAGCTCATGTCACCCAGCATGTCCACCCCCGCTTTTCTTTTTACATGTTTGATGACTTTTTAATTACATAAGCAGTGTGTGAATTCACTCTTCTTTGGTGGGGGGGGGGGGGAATGAAGCATTATGGGAAAGTCAAATCTTTCTCTAACCAACCCTCCCCCGGACCCTTCTTACCTAACTGAGACAGTCCAATTCTTCGAGCTGTGCCAGTTCTGTGTGTCCTTCCGGGACCCCCGTTTATACCCACATATATAACACACTATGTTTATATACGTATCTGTAGGTGATATATCTGGAGAAGGCAATGGCACCCCACTCCAGTACTCTTGCCTGGAAAATCCCATGGACGGAGGAGCCTGGTAGGCTGCAGTCCATGAGGTCCCCAAGAGTCGGGCATGACTGAGCAACTTCACTTTCACTTTTCACTTTCATGCATTGGAGAAGGAAATGGCAACCCACTCCAGTGTTCTTGCCTGGAGAATCCCAGGGACGGGCGAGCCTGGTGGGCTGCCGTCTATGGGGTCGCACAGAGTTGGATACGACTGAAGCGACTTAGCAGCAGCAGCAGCAGCAGCAGGTGATCATATTGTTTTGGGCTATGTGTGCATGCTCAGTCACGTCCCACTCTTTGCAACCCCAGACTGTAGCCCACCAAGCTCCTCTGTCCCTGGCGTTCTCCAGGCAGGAACACTGGAGTGAGTGGGTTGCCATTTCCTCCTTCAGGGGATCTTCCCAGGGATTGAACCCGCATCTCTTGCATCTCCTGCATTGGAAGGCGGATGCTTTAGCACTGAGCCACCTAGTTTGGGTTACATGCTTAAAAAAAAAGTTTCTGTGCCCACCATTCTGCAACCTACACCCCCACACCATGACAGTGTTTTTAAGATCTGTTGCATAAATATATTACAATTTTATTTAGCCAGTCCCCTGGTGATGGACAGTTAAGCAGTTTCCAGTTGCTCACTGTCACAAACAATACTGCGATGCATATCCATGTACATGCCTCCTGGGCTCGGAGCAGCCGCCGAATGACATCTGTCAGCAATGAACCGCTTGCTGGGGTGGAAGGTCTGGTGGATATTATTGTGTGTCCTCCCCAAAGTTTTGTTACCATCCTTAAAAGCAGGTTGGGAGATTGAACGGGCTCCAGGGCTGGGGTGAAAGGCGCCCCAAGGTGAACTCCTTCCGGGCTGCAGGGGTGCAGGCAGAGGGCAGCTGTCGCCCTCCCCCGCAGCAGCAGCCCCAGGTTGGTGTCCATGTGCCCGGGCTGCCACTCCGCTGGGCGCCCGCAGCCTCATTCTCGCTCCTGCACGGAGATGCGGCTCTCCTTGCCGTCCTCCTGGGTGACCGGCTGACACCAACATAAGGTCTCCTGCACCGGAGGAGGTGGCTGGGGGCCGGTCAAGTCCTCCGGATCAATCGTCTCCACGGGATCCTGCCTTCCAGGGTGCAGGGCCTGGGGAGACAAGGCTTGGGGTTGCCGCTAGCAACACTTCTGAGCCCTCCCCTGGAAGCCATCCCACCCCTCGCCCCTTTTGCCTTTCCCAAACCAAGGGTCAGTGCTGATTCCATGGGTGCGTCCTGCCCCCTGCTGGCCACAGCGGAGGGTGTCACGAAGCTTCCGTAAGGGGAGCCCCCGGGTTAAGGAAATGTTCCTCCATCACCCACTCCTGGACCCCACACCAAGGCTCGGAAGATGCAGTTCTCCCAGGAAAGAAGAATAAATGTCAGATTTTGCCAGTGGTGCTGGGGAAGCTCTGGGGGAAGGTGATCTTGAGAGAAGAGAAAAGGGGAAAAGGGGAGAAGCCCCAAGCCCAGAGGAGGGGGAGGGGACTGGCCCTGCATCAATTTTGTTGCCATATAGGCAACAATGAATCAGTCTTTATTTCCCGTCTTAGACTGCTCCCTGGGGTGACCTACCTTAGCCTGTTTTTTCTTGGTCATGTTCCCTAGAGGGGGGAAAAAAATGATGGGGAGTTGGCAAGGCAAGATCAGAAAACGGGTGACCCATCAACTGTCCCTCCTGCCCCATCACCTCCCCACCTGGGGACTCACTGATACAGGCAGATACCAACAGGACAGCAAACAGTACTCCCATCGTGATGGGGATCACCACCAGGGTCCTCATCCGACTCTGGAAACCTGGAGAGAGCAAGACTTCAGCCATGGCTCCCCACCCTTTTGCCCAAAGCTGGTGTGCTTTGCTGGACTCTAAAACCCTTCTGTGTCTAAGCACATCTATATCAGAAATTTCAAACACATGGCCCCGAGTAGAAATGTGACCAGCAGATGTCTTTACTGTGACTGGCATGTGTGGTGGTTTTTTTTTTTTTAATTTATAATATTTGCCAACATTTTTAAATTAGGAGATTGCACATTTAAAATTTAGGTATCTGATTTCTCTTACAAATTTGGAAGATCCAGCCCCAGGGGGCCAGCAGCCCACCTGCCACTCATTGACCAGAATTGAGTGGTGAAAGTTGCCGCTACCAGCTCCCCACGCTCCCCACCCCTCCCTACTCTTTGCCCAGTACCAAGGCCCAGCTTCATGTACATCTGCACCCTTGTCTTTGTTATAGAAGAATGGAGGGGAAGGGAAAGTGTTTCTTGTGTCTAAGTCTCTATTCTATGTGGGAAACTGGGGAAAAAAAGACCAGAGGTGTGGTAAGGACTAAAGTAAGCCCAATGAAGCACTGCCTCAGGACAAAACTGAAGGGGACACCCAAAAGCTCAGTAATCAAGATAAGTCGTATTTTTTTGGCCACACCACACAGCATATGGGATCTTAGTTCCCTGGCCAGGGATTGAACCCATGCCTGCTGCATAGGAAGCGCAGAGTCTTCACCACTGGACTGCCAGGGAAGTCCCAAATAAGTCATATTTTAATGTCATGTTTTGAAAAATCATATCAGCAAACTCTGGCCCACAGGCCAGCTGCCTGTTTTTAAATAAAGTTTTATTGGAACTGGAGTCGGGATTATGGTAAAGCAAGTGAGGCTGGTTGTACAAATACAGGGTTGGAGCCTGTCTTTATTTAAACTGTTGCTATTCTATTTGTTATGGAGTTTTTACAGTAATTTTTATTTTTTTTAATATTGCCTCAAATATCTATCTTGATGAAAGCATTTTTCTGGTGCCCCCTTAAATACTGTGCCCAAGGCAAGTGCCTCCCTCGCCTCACCCCAGTCCCAACCATGCCAAGAGGAAAGTGAATTTTAAGGAAAAGCAGAGCATCTTTTTCTTACCCCTGATCTTTTTCACTCATTAACTGGATCCTGCCTAATCCCTGTAGTTATTTGAGTCTGTGATCTGTGCTGTAAGTCACCTCCTCATTTTAAAATCAAAACTGAGGTGTCTGGTGGCCTAGAGGTTAGGATTCCGGGCTTTCACTGCTATGGCTGGGATTCAATCCTTGGTCAGGGAACTGAGATTCTGCAAGCCATGTGGCACGGCTGGAAAAAAAAAAAACTGAGGCCCTGAGAGGAAACAGTGTCACACATGCTGGTCCTCAATGTGCAGGGTGGCAGAAGAGCACTGAGGGGGCGCTTCCAAAATGCCTGAGCCCACGCCAGGTATTTACACTGCCCTACTGGGGGGGTGGTATTATCCCATTTTACAGATGGAGAAACTGAGGCTCAGAGAGAGGGAGTGACTTGCCCAGGCCCCACAGATAAGCGGCAGAGCTAGCTCGCCACAATTCCAAACTGCCGCCTCCGCTTGCTTTAACCTCCCCGTCCTCTTTCCCCACCAGTGCTTCCGGGTACCCCAGGCTCCCCCTCAGCTCCCCACCTTCTTAGCCTGCCACTGGGGCCCACTCTCCAGGACTTACCGCAGACAACGTCTGTCTTATTCGTCCCCGCATGTTGTTCCACCAGGCCTTTTCTCTCGCAGCTGTGTACAGACACAAGTACACACATACGTGCACATGCAGACACACACACACACAGAAAGAGACACTAAGTTTCCCCAGTCGTGAGATTTCCAACCCCAGAGGGAGACAGCCAACAACCAACAAGTCCACGTCACGAAGCATGTATTATGTGCACTCTCCTGAGCTGGTTGTTATGGGAATGACACGGACTGTTCATCTAGAACTCATGAGTACAGAGGAAAGACGATGGTAAATCATGGAGGAGTGAGGATGGGAAAGCCTCTGATGAGTGCCAAGTGCACTTGAACTGGGAATGGTTCAGAGTGGAGGAGACAGAATCCACAGTGAGTGGGATGCAAGGATGAGGGCACTGCCCAAATTTGGCACCACTGATGTCCGGGGGCCACATAATTTTTCTTCTGTGGTGGGGACGGTCCTGAATACCATAGGATGTTTAGCAGCATCCCTGGCCTCTCCCCACTAGAGGCCAGTAGTATCCTCCTCCTCCGTTGTGACAACCAAAAATATCTCCAGATATCATCACATGTCCCCTGGGGAAGAAAACTGCTCAGTTGAGAATCTCTGGTCATCCAGAAAGACTTCCCTGGGGAAGTTAGATCTCAGTGGCCCCTTGAGGGATGTAAAATTTAGAACATCAGTATATTTAGGGCATGCCAGGGGGCTCAGCGGTAAAGAATCCACCTGCAATGCAAGAGACACAGGTTCAGTCCCTGGGTGAAGATCCTCTGGAGAAGGAAATGGCAACCCACTCCTGTATTCTTTTCTGGGAAATCCCATGGACAGAGGAGCCTGGTGGACTACAGGCTGTGGGGCTGCAAAGGAGTCGGACACAACTTAGCAACTGAACAACAATAATAACATACTCTCTTTAAGCAGGACAACATGATACTAAGGATTAGGTGGGTGATGAGCCAGATGGTATAAGGAAACTCTGGAAAATTGGGTCTTTAGAACCAGATCACTAATCAGCCATGCAGCTTTCTACTGGATTCAACTGGATTCAGCTGGTGGGTCGCATCAGCGTCCAACCAGATGACTTAAGCTGCTAGAGGATTTAACGGCCAAAGATCTCCCAGGAGGAAAAACAACAGAAAAATGGCTGGCCAGGAGGCCATTGCCCAAGTCATACATGAGATGATGAAGACTTGGACCAAGGTGGTTCCCAGGAGGAATGGAAAGGGATGGACAGAGAAGGACATCACAAAGGACAAAACATCTAACACAGGAAAAAGAGAAGCTTCAAAGAAAGCACGTATATGAGAAGAGTGCTTAAGAGTTTTTGAAACACACTTACATGTCTTTTCCTCGACCCTTGTGAAATGAAGGTCTTTCTCATTTTCTGAATGAGGACACCAAGGCTCAGATGAGGGTCACAGTTCCACACAGACACACCCTTTCTAAGCTTAGTGAGTTTGGAACCCAGTGCTCTGGTTCCACCAAGCCAAGGTGCCTCCCTTTCTCAGTCAACATTTATCAGTAAAGATTTATTGAGCACCTACTATGCAGCAGGCATAAGGGATACATCCATGGGAAAAAAAAAAGATCATCTCTATAGTTCAGGAGTTTGCCACCTACTGGAGACAGGCAGACAGTAAACAGTGTATATGGGATGCTACTATTTGTGTGAAAGATCCGTTTGCATGTGTGTGCCTTTGTTTATGCAGAGAATCTCTAGAAGGACACGCTTGGTCCAGTGGCTGCAGGATGGCTGAGGGTGACAAGGGGACATATCACTGTTGGCCCTTGTGTGCCTTCTGTCCTCACGCCTGTCTTACTCATTTTTTCAAATTAAATGTAAAAAAAAAAACTTAATCAGGCGTGTGCTTAAGCATATTCCAGGCAGAAGAGTTTAATGCAAAAGAACGAACAGTGTGTTGAGGGAATTGCAAGCAACATGATGTCAGGAAGAGATCAAGAGATGGAGCTGGGAGGTCAGAGGCTGTGCAGAGGAGTTGGGGTTTCATCCCAAAGGCGCAGAGAGCCATGGAGCATTTTAAACAGGGAGTGCCGTGCTCCGAAGAGAACAGTGGAAAGCTTACTTTGGCAAAGGGATGGAGAGCCAGCTGAAAGGGAGAGGATAGAGGCAGGGAGGCCGGTGAGGAGGCTACAGCATCATCCAGACCACAGTGATGAGGTCCAAACTAAGGTGGTGACAGGGAAGATTAGAGAGAAGGAGGAAAAGTCCCAAAACATTTGGAAGGTTAGACAGACAGGACCTAGCGACTGATTGGGGGAGACGGAGGGGGATGCTGCAACAGGTGCCCAGAGGCATGTTTGTGCCTGTCACAGCAGGTGAAGGGAGCAGGCAGGTGCCCCTGGCTCACCTCCGAGGAGGTGTACCCTTGGCAGATAGATACAACAGTCTGGGACCTAGGAGACAAATCTAGACAGATGGTGATGGAGAATGATCAAAGGGGGATAGTAGCCAAAGCCATGGATGTGGAAAAGATGGTCCAGGGGAGGTGGGCAAAGTGAGAGGAGACCAGAGCCTAGAACAAAGGCCTAGAAAACCAGTTCAGGAGGAGGAAGGAGGGGCTGAGAGGGGTACAAGGAAAGGAAGAGAAGTGTCACTGTGCCCCCATGGAGGGAGAATTTCACCAAAGATCAGAGAGCAGCAGTGTCTATTACCACCAAAAGAGGGTAGGCAGGAAATGCCGAAAGTGTCTGTCTGGTCAGCCGTGGGGTCCCTCGAGACATTCTAGAGGTGTGTGAGTGTGTGTGGACGTGGGGAGTGGGGACCGAAGGACAGGTGGCCAGAGAGAAGGGAAGCAGGTCCCGTGCCCTTCTTGGGGCAGGAAGCACAAGGGATGAGTCCTTATACCTTGTCCAACGGTGACACTTTTCAAAAGCAGACGACACATTGGAGAAGAAGCCGGCCGGGCAGGGTTCACAGATGGTATCCGAAACCCCTGTAGCTGAGGGGGAGGAGGAGGCATTGATCATCACAGTGGACCCCCTGGCTCTTAGGGGGACCGGTGGGCAGGCAAGACCAGAAGGGCATCCTGCTTCAAAGCACTTCTCCCCGCAGCACACACCTTCCCTTGCTGCAGGCAGCCCCTAAGGAGGCTTCTCCCACGGCCCTCCCGAGGCTGATGCCCACAGTGGGAGGCAGAAGGCAAAGGTTCCATTTCCAACCGACTATGGTGGAGATATCAACGTAGGCTGGTCCCTCCGCCTCTGGGGCGGAGTGCCCGCTGCCCAGCCCCTCTCCTTGGGCCCTTGCCTCCTCTCTCCTGCCTCTAGAGCTGATTTGCAGACAGGCCACTTACCGATCTGCTTGACCCCGAAGCCAGGGAGACACAAGCTGTGGGGCGTGCAGCTTTCGCAGGTGTGACTGGTACAGTGTTGGCCTTCAACACACACACAAGTGGTGTCTGTATTCAAGGTGCCCTTGCTCTGGATCTGGAGCCCTAGGTCTGTGCAGAGACAGGCAGGAAGGAAGGATGGGAACCCCTTACCAGCCGTGATCCAGGGGCCCCTGATCTTCATATTTCCTGTTCTTTTCTCTTAGACCCTCTTCCTAGCAGGGAGGGCAATCAAATTAGGTAACAACCAAGACAACCCAGACTCTAACCAATCAGAACAGACCCTGGCTATTAAAAAAAAAAAAAAAAAGCCAGGATGGCTGTACTGTCAGGAATGAGCTGGAATATCAGCCTGACTCCCAAGGGCCCCTTCCCCCGCAGCCCGCGTACTGGGGTTGCAGTATCTGTGCTCGTGACAGTATTTCTCTCTGTTCCAGGTGGACAGGAATTCGCCTTTGCCACAGGACTGGCATGCTGTTTGGCTGACCTCCGTGCAGTCGTTCACCAGTTTCTGTCCTGGAAAACATCCAGAAATGAGGGCACTCCAGCCAACCCAATGAGTCAGACACTTCATTGAAAAGTGGTAAGGCTGGGCTTTAGGGAGGGGGGTTCAAAGAGGGCAGACCCAGAGCCTTCCAGCCTTCATACTCTGGTATAGGACGCAGAAGAGATAGGAACCCTAGTTCTGGGTCGGCAGAGAGGAAGCTCAGAACATCCTGGGACAGGGACAGGGAATCCCAGGGGTCATTTAAGACACAAGCTTATGGTTGACACATGTGATCTGCGTCTGCCAACAGACCAAGACAGGTCCCACGTGAGGCTAGAGGGTCGGCATCTCACCCGGCGGACACAAATCACAGCAATGACTGTCCACTGGGTATCGCTTTTCTCCGCAAGCAGTGGCTGGTTCTGCGTGGACCTAAAAACAGAATTGGGTGACTTGAAGGGATCTTGAACTCTCAATTGTAGCTTCCTTGACAGAAAGGTGCAAATCAGCCAGGACAGAGGTTAGAACTAAAGTGGAAGTACAAAGCAGAAAAAGGGGGCCTGTGTATTATATATTGCTTTTGTTTTTAACTAAACCGTATGATGACAAAGGTACTCAGAGAATCATTCTGATATCTTACAAAGCGATTGCACTGTTAACTCACAGTATTCATTGAACTAAACAGATCTTCCTTTTGGTTTGACAGCTGAGTCTTTCCTCTCCCCAGAGACCCAAGAGCACACGAGGACTCCAGCATCTACCCTGGAGTCCTGAAGCTGGCTGACTCCAGCTGGTCCTAGTCCAAATGGGGGCTATATTTAGCATCTGGCCTCTTCCTTCTATTCTTTTGCTCCCCACCCTCTTCCCCTCTCCGAGCCTCATCATGTTTTCTCCCTCCAACCTCTCATCATCTGATCATCCAACCCTTCTCTCATGAAATACAGGATGGAGCAGCTGGAAGGATAAAATCCAACTCTTTCACTTCACATGTGGTGAGACTAGGGACCAGAAAGGCTGATTCACTTGCCCAAGGTCACGCAGTGATAGAATCCGAATGAGAACTCAGGTCTCAATACTCCCTCTCTCCATCAACGTGGGTCTCACCTGCATTATTGTCACTACATCCAGGTACCACCCATGCTATTCATGACTTCTTGTTTGTTTAAATACATTTATTTTCAAGGTAAACCTCATAGCATTGCCATGAGAGAAAAACTAGTATCACTTCTCTTAAATAAAAGGCAACCCTAAAAATAAATTCAGCAGAAACAAAACAATGTCATTAAACCATAGCTGATTGCTTTGCTTACTGACAGACCTCTACCCCAGGCCCGCTCCTGATTTTTGTTTTAAAAGGAGGATTAGAAGGCATTTGACAGGAATTAACTATATTCTAGCTCCAGCGACTTCCTTCTTGAAAAACTGAAAAGGATTTTAAACAGAACTGCAAAATGAATCTATGTTGTTAATTCCACATCTGCATGGGGTTGCAGAAGAGTTGACATGACTTAGTAACTAAACAACAGCAATCGCATGCTCTCTAAAATCATCTCACACTTTGGGAACAGCCAGTGAAAAGAACAGTTTTAAGGGTCAAACAGCTTAAAGCTCCAGTCTTGACTTTGTAACGCTTAACTAGTTATTTTGCCTCTCTTATCCTCAGTTTCTACAACTCTAAAATTGGAGAGGTGCCTGCCCCACAGATTAGGACTTCCTACGTGGCCCCAGTGGTTAAGAACCCACCTCCCAGTACAGGAGATATAAGAGACATGGGTTTAATCCCTGGGTCAGGAAGATCCTCTGGAGGAGGACATGGCAGCTCACTCCAGTGTTCTTGCCTAGAGAATCCCGTGGACAGAGGAGCCTGGTGGGCTACAATCCATGGTGTCACAAAGAATCGACTGAAGCAATTTAGCATGCACGCATGCACAGATTAGGTTGTGAAGATGAGAAAGAATGGATGAATATGGCCTGGTATGGTGTCCAGAACATAGTAGGTGCTCATTAAATGGCACTTTTAATTATCGTACATACATAAGCATCTGCTGGGTTGCCCAGCACCCTGGCTACCAAGATCCTACCTAATTGGTGGCTCTCATTCAACCTGGGTTGGGGGGCAAATTACTTACAGAAGTGTATCTTATCCCAAGCAGGGAAGGAGACAGCAAAGGTTACTGCTCCCACCATAACATCACAACACACCATCCCGTGAGCGTTCTCCCCACAAGCCCATGGACCTTCCCCCCACACTCCCAGAGCAATAAAAATCCTCTAGGCCATTTTCAAACATATGAGAAATATAGCCCCTCCTCTGAAAATGTGTCAAATCCCAGTTCCCACTTTACAGTTTCGACCCTTCTGACACGTGGGAGCTTGGAGACTCTCACCATCTGAGAGGCTGGCTCAGGAATCAGGCAGATGTAGATTTATCGGCAGGTTTCACCTACCTAAGTGGATTGGGGCAAGCCATTTTCTCTCTGTGAGCCTCAGTTTGCTCATCTGTATAATGGGGGAGTTGGAAGAAATCAGACCAAGAATGCATGTAAAGTATTTTGCTCCAAGCCTGACACACAGGAGGCTCTCAATAAATAGCCCCAGATATTGTTGTCACAGCCTCATCTCCACCTGGAGCTAAAATTGGGACTTGGCTCTTGAGAAGCCCAGACCACCTTTCACCCTCTCCCCACTGGCTTTTCCTCCACTTCTCCTCCAAGAGCCCCCTTCCTGCCTCCTTTCTCCCTAAGAGCCATTGCTTACAGTGAAAATGAAAGTGCTGGGGCCAGAGCAGCTTCCCCACAGCATCTCTCCCCTTGCTGCTGACCCCTACTTCATGGGTCGTTCCTGCCCTGCCTTCATGCCAGAAAGTACAGCCCTTGAAAGTTAGGGGGAGACCAGAGGGGTGGGGATGACAGTGTCAGGTACTTGGGGGATTCCCAGCCTCCAGAATGAGGAACTACAAAAATACTAGAAGCGAGTCAAGTGTGGAACTCTGAAAATCCCGGAGATATGCTTGGTTGGGCATATCTGAGCCCTTCTGGTACCTAGAGAAACCCCTGCTGGTCTCCCAGCCCTTTCATGGTCCCATGAACTGTTCAGTTCCCCCTGAGAGTCCCCTATGTCATCTTAAATTCCGGAGGCAGGGACACAGCCTTGGGTATTCCTCCTATGTTGGGGGAGGGGGAGGATCACCACGGTTTGGTTCTGGAATGGGAATGTTAAAAGCTCCCAGCCTTCTCAGAGAAGCACCTGGGCCTCTGCCCTCATCCCTTGCTCCCGCAAGAAGCCCTGGAAGAAGGCCATCCCAGCTGGCAAGGAGGTGATAACGACTCACAGAGGCTGGCATCTATCCACAACGGGAAAGAGGCAGGAAAACGGCCAGACCCGCCCCTTCCCTTGGCTAGCCTCCCTTCTCACTTCTGAAACCCCTCACCGTCTCTTTGGGGCCAGCCTCTGAGGCAGACCCAGACTCCAGTTTTTTGACTAGATAAAGGCTTAAGGCTGCCGAAACCCCCAACCTCATCTGCGCTGCCTAGGCGTTTCCTGAGGCGACCCCACTAGGCGCCCTCTGTGGACCACCTGGGACCCCCCCACCCCAGCCTGGGAGGAGAGAGAAACAGCCCATCTCATTCAGCCATGACCCCGGGTACCTTACCCAGCTTCCACACCCCCACCCCAAAATCAGCTCAGAAGGTCCCCTGCCCGAATTATCGCTTCTTTTCCCATTCCCTACTCTCTAATCTCAAATTCCCGCCTCTGGTCGGAACGGAATTTCAACTTACGGCGGTCAGAAAGCAGGCCCAGAAGAGACACTGCAGAAGCAGACGAACCATGGCGAGATGAGAACCGGGCGGCGGGAGGAGAGCGCGCCCGGACTTGGCCGCTTCCAGTTCCCCTGTCCCGGCCCGGGGGCCCGCCCAGGAAAGAAGCGGGGTCTTCGGGGACCAATCGCAGCCGGCCTCACTGGCGGGGGGGCGGAGCTCCCGGAGACACACCTTCCTGGGATTTCCCCCAGGACATTCCCGGGGAGTCTAATTCCCCAAGGAGTTTAGGGACGCGCTTTGGGGGAGGAAGCGGGGAGAAGCGGGAAGGCGTGGTTCCAAGGAGAGCTCTTCTTGGGAACCCCCCCGCCGCCCCCTGGGACTACAAAGGCTGAGGAGGGAGGCAGCCGCTTTCTGGGGATGGGGATGAGGGGTTGGGAGAGAGGCGAAGGGAGTGGAAAGAGATCCCTATGGGTGTTGAGAAGACTCCCCCACCCGGCCCTGTTCTTCCCCGCCGCCTCCGGCAATCCCTGCGGAACCGAAAGTGTCGAACGCCGCGGATGGAGAGGCCTAAGGAAGTTCCCAGAAAACGGGAAGGCCACGGCTGGGTAGTGGAAGGAGGGTTGGGGGGGCCTTTCAAGGAAAAGAGTTTCCCAACTTACAGTTTCGCTCTCTTTCAAAGGAAATTCCCTCGCGTGGGCGCCGCGTCCCAGAGCGCCCCCTCCTCCATTCCATCCATCCATCCATCCATCCATCCATCCATCCATCCATGCTGTCCCCACCAGACTCTATTCCATTCCTGTTCCCTTCCGCCACCTGAAGACAGGCACTTAGAATAGACCCGTCTTTCGTGGGATCGCAGGACCCCTTGAGAATCTCAGGAGACTGGAGACCGCCTAGTTCTGCAGAAGCACAAGTCCTTGTAGCTATTATTTCCCCAGTTCAGACCCTCCAAGCCTTTCCTGAACCAGTATTGACACTCTGCTCTGCAGTAGGGAACACCTGGGTTCCGGCCTAGGCTCTGCTTCTGATGGGCTGGGTGTCCTTAAGCCTCAGTTTGCTTCAGTGAAACCTAAGGAGCTTGAACTAGAGGGTGGTTGGGGTGATGACTCTCCAAGCTCTGAGTTTCTGGGTGGGGTCAAAAGGCCAAACTGCACAGGATGGGAGCGGGCTGCTAACCCCATCCTCCTGGCTTCTGCTGCAAAGGGCACGTTTGCAGACCTGTAGATTCTTCTTTCAGAACCCCATCCCCTCTCTTCTATCCCCTCTGCCACTGCCTTAATTCAGAGGCTCAGCATCTTTTACCTGGGCTGTCACAAAAGCCTCGCTCATTCGATTAAGTATTTGTTGAGTCTCTGCTATGTTCCAGGTGACTCTGAGCCCTCTCTCTCATTGTGCACATTGCTGCAATTCCCTTCATAGGATCTGATCTGATGGGAGCACTTCACTGCTTAGAAACCTTTTTGCGCTGCCCTACAACCAGTCCATCCTAATCAGTCCTGGGTGTTCATTGGAAGGACTGATGCTGAAGCTGAAACTCCAATACTTTGGCCACCTGATGTGAAGAGGTGACTCATTGGAAAAGACCCTGATGCCGGGAGGGATTGGGGGCAGGAGGAGAAGGGGACTACAAGGATGAGATGGCTGGATGGCATCACCGACTCAATGGACATGAGTTTGAGTAAACTCTGGGAGTTGGTGATGGACAGGGAGGCCTGGCGTGCTGCGATCCATGGGGTCGCAAAGAGTTGGACACGACTGAGTTACTGAACTGAACTGATACCCTGTTGTTGTTGTTATTTTTCAGTCACTAAGTCTTGTCCAACTCTCTGCAACCCCATGGACTGTAGCACACCAGGTTCCTCTGTCCTCCACTATCTCCCAGTTAGCTCAAATTCATGTCCGTTAAGTTGGTGATACTATCTGACCATCTCATCCTCTGTCACCCCTTCTCCTTTTGCCTTTAATCTTTCCCAGATGAGAGTCTTTTCCAAAGAGCAGGATTTTCACATCAGGTGGCCAAAGTATTAGAGCTTCAGCTTCAGCATCGATCCTTCCAATATATGTTCAGGGTTGATTTCCTTTAGTATTGACTGGTTTGGTCTCCTTGCTGAACAAGGGATTCTCATCTGAGGATGCTCCAAACTCCTTCTCCTGGTGCAGCTGAGTCTCCACTCAGCCCCACCCTCTCTTCCCACACTCACACCCTGCCATGTCCTCCCATGCATGCTGGCTTCAAGTATCCTCGCCTTCTCCTCACTTTCCAAAGGCACAGTTGTTTGTTTCTTCTGTCTTGCTGTTTTCTTCCTTCTCCTTCCCCAAATGAGTTTAAATTTTACCTTCTCTTTAGCTAAACCTCCTCTTTACTCCCCGAGACAGAAGTAGATACTGCACCCCACCTTCGCCCCTGCTCCCATGTTCCCATAGCATTAACATGCTGGATTCTCACCCCGTATGCCTAGCCCCATTTGATGGTGAGCTCATTGAGGGCAGGACTGAATCTGTCCCAGTCCTGGGCACCAACACATTTGCTGAATGAATAAATAAGTGAATAGGTTCGATAACTTCTTATTCTAAGCACAGTCTCCATCAGAAAGGAGGTACAAAGCTGGTAGTTTCAACACAGACCTCAAGTTGATACCCATAGTCCCAGAACACTTGAAATCAGAGACCAGGGAATTTCATGAAAGTCACACAAGCATGCTTGGGATAGAGAGAACATTAAAATATCTTTTCCCTTTTTAACCCACTTTGAAAAACACAAGCACCATTTTCATTCCTAGGGGGGTGGTGGAGGGGGGCGTTACTATAATAACTTAAGCCATTACTTATTCTTTATTTGCTTGATTCTAAAATTGGGCCCTTCACAAAACTGCCTTGGGAAGCAAGTACACAATTAAACATTAATTATATTATATAAAACATATCATAGCAGCAATTAAAGCAGCTTAAATTAATGTGTGAAAGAATAAATAGTAGCCTCCGGGTGGCCCCATGGGGTGAAGACCAGATGAGATAAAGGGAAGATATTTTAGTATATGCATATCCCGAGGAGACAAGGGCTGGCGGGCATGGGCCCAGAGAAGGCATCGAATCATCTTGGGCTGAGAAGAGTGTGCTGGTGGAGGAAAGCGAAAAGATGACTTTTGGGGAGGGTGACAATATTTCAGAGTCCCACTGAAGGGTGAAACTATTAAGCGTTCAGTGGTGGGAGTAGGGCAAAGGACATTCCGAAGAGTAAGAACCCAGGATTTTGAAATCACAGAAGAAATGGCCTTTGTAGGGAGGTGGGGGCAGGGGGATGCAGATAAATGGATGAGAAGTGGGCCTGAAGGTCAAGTCTGCAGCACTGCCAGAATCGGGCTGCTAGGTGGTTCTAAAATACAAACCCGATTGTGCACCTCTCAGATGTGAAGCAGCCCTGCAGATCTCTCACTCCCACAAGCCCACAGGGCCTCAAGGCCATGGGTTTCCTGGGCCTGCATCTCTAACTCTCCTCCCTGCGTTCAAATTCCCGCTCCAGACTGTCTTGTCATTGCTGCACGGAAAGCCCTTTCCCACTGTCCTTTCATCAACCAACTCCTTCTCTTTTTAAAAAGTATTTATAAAAAAATAAAAAGTATTTATTTGACTGTGTGGGGTCTTAGTTGTGGCATGCAGGATCTTCGTTGCATCGCGCAGATTCTTTCCTTGCAGCACACAGACTCTAGTTGTGACCCTCGGGCCCCGGAGCTCGCAAGTTTCAGCAGTTGTGGCTCCTCTGTCCATGGGATTGTCCAGGCAAGAATAGAGTGGGTTGCCATTTCTTCTCCTTGAGTCTCCTTAAAGAATGTAAGATTTTAGAATTTATATATATAACTTTACTTTGCTTACTTTGAATATTTTTTGCCCCGCTGGGTCTTCACTGCAGTGTGCAGGCTTTCTCTAGTTGTGGCATGCAGGCTTAGTTGCTTCATGGCATGTGGGATCTTAGTTCCCTGAGCAGGGATCAAACCCACATCCCCTGCATTGCAAGGCAGATTCTTAACCACTGGGCCACCAGGGAAGTCCCCAGACCAGCTCTTTCTTATCCTTCAAGGCTCAACTCAGGTGCCCCTTCTCTGGAAAGCCCTCTCCATCAGCCAGCCTGGGATGCACACCCCTACCTCCCCATGCCTGCTCAGAACCCCAGAGCTGCTTGCCTAGGTAAGACTCCAGCCCTACCATGCTGTATTTCAATTATTCTATTTACTCACAGAACCAGTGTATTGAGGCGACTCAACTCAGTGGGATATAATAGTGAAGCTTTTTTCCCCCTAATCTCTGCCTTCAGTCCTGCTGTGTTGAATCTCCATTTTCCATCCCTTAATGACATCTTGGGCAGATTGCATTACTTTTGGATCACTTTCTGTTGTTAAGCTTCCATCCTTGAAAGCTTTATTCTCAAACTCAATTTAAATCTCATTTGATCTTCTCCCTTACTTATCCAAGGATTCACTTGAGCCAGGACCCCATTTGTTTGGATAAAAAGTGGAAGTGGGTGCATGGCCTGATTGGGAGACATACCCTGCTGCTGCTGCTAAGTCGCATCAGTCGTATCCGACTCTGTGTGACCCCATAGACAGCAGCCTACCAGGCTCCTCTGTCCCTGAGATTCTCCAGGCAAGAATACTGGAGTGGGTTGCCATTTCCTTCTCCAATGCATGAAAGTAAAAAGTGGAAGTGAAGTTGCTCAGTCATGTCCAACTCTTCGCGACCCCATGGACTGTAGCCTACCAGGCTCCTCTATCCATGGGGTTTCCCAGACAAGAGTACTGGAGTGGGTTGCCATTGCCTTCACCGACATACCCTGCTACCATCCCCTTATTGAAATTGGGAGGAGGGCGCAGGGACAAGCTTCTGTAACACGGCCCTCTCCCTGTTGCTTGACCCTGCTTCCCTGGCTAACCCCGGGAGGCAAGTTTTCATCCACGGAGCATGTAAGCTTCTTAGGGTCTTCCTTACTGCCAGGTTCTCTGACAAGGGGCATCTTGCTCAGACTTGAGCTCTCCTAACTTGTCCCACCACCAGCAGGGCCCCTGCCCCTGGTGGGACCCTCTTCTCAGCAGTCAGTCTGCTTGAGCGGGGTACCAGAAAGCCTAGCTACTGGAGCATCCACCTGACCCAGAGAAAACTCACACCTCCTGGTCAGCGACTCTACTTCCTCCCCTCTCCACCTTTCTTCTCCCCTGCTCAGATAAGCACAGGAGGACATCAGCAGGTCCATTGCCAAGTAACCCCCACCCCTGGGGAACAATATCCCAGCATCCCCTTCTTGGACTCAATATCCAGGAGGGACTCCCAGTGAAAGGTGTGGGGGTGGGAACTATCTTCTGCCATAGACACTACATTCCTCAATAAAAGCAGAGAACTCCTCCCTCCCCAGGATTATTATATGGGCAAGGAAAAGGAAAGCAAGGGATTGGCTAAGGGATATGGGACCATTTCTGCCCCACTAGTAAACCCTGGAGAGAAAGTACTGCCTCCCATTTGGAATGCGGGTTACATAGGCTGGGCCTGTGGCCCTTACCAGCTCCTAAGTAAAGCAAACTCTCAAAAATGACCTTTGGATTGGGTCCTCACTCAGACCTGACTTGATTCCTGGAGAAGAGGACTTTTATCGCCCGAGGCCCACAAGGAGCCCAGGCACATGCTGGATGCTAAACAACTGTTGAATGAATGTGGGGCCATGACATGAGACTGAAAGGATGCATTGGAATCCACCTGCTCATCCCCACACCGTCCAAAGTAACTGCCCATCTCCTCCAAATGACCGGACTCTCCAGCTGGGATTCCCAGGCCCAGCCGTGGACAAAAATCTTTCCCCTCAGCTGGGCAGAGCTGGACGGGAATTTATCAAAGAGAACTAAGAAACTCAGGAAAGAACCCAATCAGAAACTAAGGAAACCTAAGAGCTAGCAAAAGTAACCATTGAGCTGACAAAGAAGTTCTTTTTTATTATTATTATTTTTAATTGGAGGATGATTGCTTTACAATGTTGTGTTGTTTTCTGCCAATCAACGACATGAATCAGCCATAAGTATATGTATATCCCCATCCTCCCCCCCACAGAAAATCTTTATCATGATCTGGTTAAAGCCCCTCACTGGCTTGGCTGGTCCTGATGCCTAGACAAAGAGGACTTCATGTCTGGTCCTCAGCCTTCTCAGACTCTGAGATCTGGAATAGGAGATGGCTTTGGTTGGAGAAGGGGCTTCCCTTGTAGCTCAGTCGGTAAAGAATCTGCCTGCAGTGCAGGAGACCTGGGTTTGATCCCTGGGTTGGGAAGATCCCCTGGAGAAGGAAATGGCCACCCACTCCAGTATCCTTGCCTGGAAAAATCTCATGGAGAGAGGAGCCTGGTGGGCTGTAGTCCATGGGGTCATATGGGGTCACAAAGAGTCCGGCACGACTGAGAGACTAACACTTCCTTACTTACTTTGGTTGGAGGAAGGGATCCGAATTCTTTACCGTAGCCTTGAGATCCTGTGTTATCTGGCTTCCGCTGACCTCTCCCTCTTCTGGCCTACTTGCTTGCTACCCCACAGCCGGCGAGGCCTCTCGGCTCCCCCCTCCAGCCTGTGCTGCTCGCTCTGCCTCAAGCGTTTGTCCTTCACTCTTCCTCTGCTATCTCACTGTTGGGCTCTCCCGGTAAACGGCATCTCCTCAGAGAGGCCTTCCCTGATTACCTTATCTAAAGTGAGTTCCTCCGCCACCAAAGGTATTAACTCTCTACTCTGTCATCCATGTTGAAAATCAGCTCAGATGTCTAACTGTACCTCCAGGCTTTCCCTGTGAACATTTTCTGGCAGGCTGTTAATCTTTATGGTTTCAGATTTTACGATGTAAAAATACCTAATGCCAAGCTCAGCTATCCATTAGTTTCTTAGAGACAGCATTCAATCCAGTCTCCTACGTAGCATGTTGTTGGTACCCCACTCACATGCCCTCCACGTACATGTTCCTATTCCCTACTTCAAGCACCCATGGCCGCTGCCTGGGGGGCCTTGGATGGTTACAAGAGCTTGTTGAGGCGTTGAGGATGTCTGGACAGAAGTGCCAGAGTCACTGCCCTTGGGAACAGCCATCTACAATGACAAGGATTTGATGGATGAATATCCTAGCCCCCTCATCCCTTTGTTGCTGTTCATTCAGTTGTGTCCAACTCTTTGCAACCCCATGGACTTGACTGTAGCACATCAAGCTTCCCTGTCCTTCACCATCTCTCAGAGTTTGCTCAAACTCATGTTCATTGAGTCAATGATGCCATCCAATCATCTCATCCTCTGTTGTCCCCTTCTCCTCCTGCCCTCAATCTTTCCCAGCATCAGGGTCTTTTCCAATGAGTTGGCTCATCAGATCAGGTGGCCAAAGTATCAGAGCTTCAGCTTCAGCAGTCCTTCCGATGAGTATTCAGGGCTGATTCCCTTCAGGATTCCTTGGTTTGCTCTCCTTGCAGTCCTCACCCCCTGGCGGGATAACTCAGAGTGTGTGTTCCACACCCTCTCCCTGTCACGATTAAGCCCCACTGCCCACAGGGCAGCCTGGTCCTTAACCAACCCTGCAATGGCTTCCTTCCCCTCCCTGTTTCACTTCTCCCACACCCCTATCGCCACTTCCTGGGGCCATCTCCTAAATAAACTAGTTGCATTTAAGTCCTTGTTCCAGTTTCTGTTGTGGGGAGAATCCGACGAAGGCACTTTCATTTGTGTAGGAGGAACCGAGCAGCAGGAAGTGGAGTAGCTAGGTGGGCAGGAATGTGGCCTCTGAAGTCAGAGGCCTGAGTCCGAAGTCAGGTTCTGCTCCCAACCATGTGGCTCTGAGCACTTTCTTGACTTCTGGTTTCTCCTCTGTTAACATGGGCCTAACGCAAGAGGAAGGGGATATATATATGTATACACATATAGCTGATTCACTCCATTGTACAGCAGAAACTAACACGATATTATAAAGCAACTGTAACCCAATTAAAAAAAACTGGCCTAATAGCTCACATGATTATCATAAGAATTATGTGATTTTCCTATAATATCCACTAAAATATTTATATTAATCATTAAATTAGAAAACTGAGTCCTAGAGAGTATATGTGCTAGGTCACACAGAAGCCTGGAGCTCTCATATCCCACTTCAGAAGATTCTGCTCTTGTCTTCCCATGGGCTGAGGGTGATACAGTCACAGGGTTCCACTTGTCCTAGACTTTGAATTCTAGGTGGAACTGGATGTTTATCGGTGCTGTCCAATAGCACTTTCCAGAGAAACATTCTGTATCTACACCATCCAATGATGCAGCCACAAACTACATGTGCCTATTAAACCCTTGGGAGATGGTAAGTACAACCAAGGAAGCGGATTTTTTATTTACTCCTAATAAACGTAAATAGTTGCATATTGCTGCTTGCTAAATCACTTCAGTCATGTCCGACTCTTTGCGACTCTCTGGACTGTAGCCTGCCAAGCTCTTCTGTCCATGGGATTCTCCAGGCAGGAATACTGGAGTGGGTTGCTATTTCCTTCTCCAGGGGATCTTCCAGATCCAGGGATCAAACCCAGGTCTCCTGTATCTCCTGCATTGGCAGAAGGGTTCTTTACCACTAGCGCCACCTGGAAAGCCCGTGTATCACTAGTGACTATGGTATTAGACAGCTTGGGTCTAGAGGATGAGGGTTGGATGATGGTGGGAAGAATCACTTCGTTTTTTTCTTCTTTCTTTATCTTCCCTCCTGTCACCTTTCCTAGCCCCAGCGATCCAGCCCCCTCTTCACAGCACTCTCCGCCTTTCTCTCCCTTATGTTATGTTCTTCGGAAGGAAGTGATAGGGACTGTGACAGCCGTTTTATTTTCATACACCCTGCAAGGTGAAACAGACTCCTTTGTGATCCCTGTGTTGAAAGACAAGACGAATACCTGCTATAAATAAAGCTGAATAAAGATCCTTTTCTAGATGGCTTCCATTGTTCCCTGTTCGCTTACAGTATTCATGCTGAGATAATTTCCAGCTTCTCAGAACCTCAATAGTTATAAAACATACCATTACCTCATTTTCATTTCATTAGATTTACAGGTCACAAGACTACTTTGATCTTTACCAAGTTCATCATTAATGGTTTCAAAATAATGGTTCTTTCTGTTTCAGCATGAGCCCAATACAGAACTTCCTACTTGTGTATTCTTTTATCTCCTGCTTCCTACTTTTACTGTCTAGACAATAGCAGCTAATGGAGTCTTTCAGATGCCAGTGTGTATTTCACACTCACGAAGAGGTTCCCCACAGAACTCTGTGACCCCATAGTAAAAGCAGGAAAAGTGATTTCTTTCCAAACCATCTAATCCCAATGGATGGCCTGAAAAGGTCTGCCTGAGGCATATATCTGATAAACCATCAGCTCTTCAAGGCTACACTTCCATGGTACCTTTCAGTAATTCTGCAGGACACAGTGGGACACACACAGGCTTTGGCACCTGACAGATATAGGTTTGAATCCTGACTCTGTTGTTTAGCTGTGAGAAAAAATAACTTGTCCACTTTGAGTCTCAGTTTCCTCATCTGTAAAATGGAGGAATAGGATACTTATTAATACTTTGCAGGGTACTGGAAAGACTAAGAGGATTTACATAGGAAGCAAGATATTAAAGTCACTAAAAGCACAGATTTCCTTTCTAGTATACTGTCCTATGACCTTGGGTAATTTACCTACCTCTTTGAGCCTCAATTTTCTCATCTATAAAATGGGACTAGTAATACAAGGGTTGCAAGGATTAAATAACGATATGTATAAAGTCCTCAGACATGACTGACTCACCTCTTAGTATACCCAGAGGGGAGCTTCTCATCTCATTCTTCCCAACCCAGGAGTTGAACCCAGGTCTCTTGCATTGCAGGCACATTCTTCACCCTGAGCCACAAGGGAAGCCCAAGTCAGCGACCACATTTTTTTTAATTGAAATAAAGTTGATGTATATGTGACATGTGTACAACATAGTGATTCACAATTTTAAAGGTTATACTTCACTTACACTCATAAAATATTGGCTGTATTCCCTGTGAAGTACAATATGTCCTTGTAGTTTATTTTATGCGTAAGAATTTATTAGCCCCTTACCCTTACCTTGCCCCTCCCCACTTCTCTCTCCCCACTGGTAACTACTTGTTTGTTCTCTGTATCTGTGAATCTGCTTCTTTTCTGTTATATTCACTTGTTTGTTGTATCTTTTAGAGTTCACATATAAGTGATATCATAACATTTGTCTTTCTCTGACTTATTTCACCACGTTGTTGCAAATGGCAAAATTTCCTTCTTTTTAATGGTCGAGTACTATTCCATTGTATATATAAGCTACATCTTCTTTATCCATTCATCCGATGAGCAATTAGGTTGCTTCCATATCAAGGCTGTTGTAAATAATGCTGCTATGAATACTGAGGTGTGTGTCTCTTTTTAAATTAGTGGTGGGTTTTTTGGGGGGGGAATATATATCCAGGAGTGGAAATGCTGAATCATTTGGTAGTTCTATTTTTAGGGGTTTTGGGGGTTTTTTTTATGCCATGCCACTTGGCTTGTGTTCCCCAACCAGGGGTTAAACCCAGGCCCTCAGCAGTGAGAGGATGGAATCCTAACCACTGGACTGCCATGGAATTTCCGATTTTTAGTTTTTTGAGAAAACTGCCTACTCTTTTCTACAGTGGATGCACCGATTTGCATTCCCATCAACAGCATATGAGAGTTCTCTTTTCTCCATAGCCTTGCCAACATTTGTTGCTTGTGTTCTTTTTGATGATAAGCATTCCAACAGGTGTGTGAGGTGATAGCTTGTGGTTCTGATTTGCATTTTCCTGGTGATTAGCGATGTTGAGCATCTTCTCATGTCTGCTGGCTATCGGCATTTCCTCACTGGAAAAACATCTATTCAGGTCTTCCACCCATTGTTTAATCAGGTTGTTTGGTCTTTTAATGCTGAGTTGTATGAGCTGTTTACATATTTTGGATATTAACCCCTTATTGGTCGTATCATTTGTAAATATTTTCTCACATTCTGTAGGTTGTCTTTTCAATTTGTTGATGATTTCCTTTGCTATGCAAAAACTTTCAAGTTTAATTAGGCCTTGTTTATTTTTGCTTTTATTCCCTTTGCTTTAGCAGATATATCAAATATTGCTACTATTTATGTCATAGAGTGATTGAATACTGTTTTTAGAACAGGATTCTTAAGTTTTTTTTGTGTGTATAACGTTATGGACTTATCTGACCATCTGGAGAAGACTATGGACCCTTCTCAGGATATGTTTTTAAATGCATAAAATACGATAGATAAGGTTACAAAGAAAACTAATTATATTGAAATACAGTCATCAAAATATTATAAATACAAAGGTGTGATATAGCATTGAATATGCTTAATTAATGGTTTAAATAATAATATCTTGTGGCAAGCCTAAAATTTACATAATTTCAAAATAATGATGAGCATAAACAATAATTCAAGATCTCCCTCACAACTGTAATGTGACTTGAAATATCTGTGCTTTCTGTTGGAGACAACATAGCAGGTTCTGCTAACACTATTGTTTGTTGACTACATTCCTAATTGAAAGAAAAGTTTAATTTCAGTAAGAGGTAAATGAAAATAAGGAAGTAGCTTTTTCCCAGTTTGTGAACCTCAGGTCAAGGGCCCCTGCTTTATATTTAGTACCCGTTTATCCTCAGCTGTGAGATTAGGAGGTAACTCCCAAATCCTCCTCATATTCCATTGCACAGCCTCTGATTGGAAAAGTAATTTTAGGATAGAAAAGCACAGTTCTATAACAGTGCAGGGACCTCCCTGGTGGTCCAGGGGCTAAGACTCCACACTCCCAAAGCAGGGGGCCCAGGTTCCATTCCTGGTCAGGGAGCTAGATTCCACAAGCCACAACTAAAAGATCCTGTGTGCCACAACTAAGACCCACTGTAGTCAAATAAATAAATTAAAAAAAATTTTTTTAAGAGTGTGCCATAGGCTGGCAAGCTACTACCAGCTAATTAATGCATACTGAGCAGTTCATGGCAGGCACTGTTCTAGGTGTTTTAGATATGTCAAGTCAGCAACATTCACAATAATCTTTTGAGACAGTTCTTTTTACTATCTCTGTTTTACAAAGGAGGAAACTGAGGCACAGAGAGGTTAGGTATCATGCCCAAGGTCACACAGCTAGTAAATGGTAGGGCCAGGATTTGGACCCAAGTAGTCTGAATGCATAGTCTGTTCTCCTATCAGTTCAGTTCATGACCTCAGTTGTGTCTGGCTCTTTGTGACCCCATGGACTGTAGCACGCCAGGCTTCCCTGTCTATCACCAACTCCTGGAGCTTACTCAAACTCATGTCCATCGAGTCAGTGATGCCATCCAACCATCTCATCCTCCATCGTCCCCTTCTCCTCCTTCCTTCAATCTTTCCTGGCATCAGGGTCTTTTCCAATGAGTCAGTTCTTCGCATCAAGTGGCCAAAGTATTAGAGTTTCAGCTTCAGCATCAGTCCTTCCAATGAATATTCAGGACTGATTTCCTTTAGGGTTGACTGGTTGGATCTCCATGCAGTCCAAGGGACTCTCAAGAGTCTTCTCCAACACCACAGTTCAAGAGCATCAATTCTTCGATGCTCAGCTTTCTTTATAGTCCAACTCTCACATCCATACATGACTACTGGAAAAACCATAGCTTGACTAGACAGACTTTTGTTGGCAAAATAATATCTCTGCTTTTTAATATGCTGTCTCAGTTGGTCATAGCTTTTCTTCCAAGGAGCAAGCGTCTTTTAATTTCATGGTTGCAGTCACCATCTGCAGTGATTTTGGAGCCCCCCAAAATAAAGTCTCTATCCTAAATGGGGAAGGGGGGTGAGATTTAAATTAAAGCCCTTAGGATGAGTAGCAGTTAAAGAGGCGGCAGAGAAGGGAGCGGGGCGGGGGGCGGGGGGGATGAAGGTGTAGGAAATGGGCTGGGAGAAGGCATGGCCCATCTCTCAGTGCCTCCCTCTCTGTCTCCCTCAGAGCATCTTACTGAGCAAGGATTCCCACCAAGACCAGCACAGAGGAAGGAAGAACTTCTGGGCCTTTATTTATGTCATGTGGATCCTCTGAGATCTGGAAATAAGAGATATTAATTCTTTTGCCTGGAAAAATGCATTTATTGACATAATATTGTAGAGGGTTCTACTCAAAAGAAAATTACTGGCCAAGAAGGACACAGCGTCACTTCTGTGTATTCCTGCCAAAAATGTCTGACCTGAGTCTAACAAAGAAGAAACATCAGAAAGCCTGGATGAGGGATGGTCCTTAAGATAAATGGCCTGAACTCTTCAAAAATGTCAAGGTCAGGAAAGACCAAGAAAGACTGAAGAAATGTTGCAGGTTAAAGGAGAAGGAAGAGACTTGAAAACTAAAAGGCAACATAAAACCCTACACTGGATTCTGGGCCAGAAAAAAAACTTTTTTTGTTTCTTTTGCTCTAACTGGCATTAGTGGGACAGCTGGTGAAATTCAAATCATAGGTTTGATAATGCAAAGATAACATAGAGATACTAATAATTTAATCTAGCATAGTAGATTCAATAATACAGAGAAACAGTTACAAATTGAACAAGGTAAAATACTCAACATTTGGGGAATCTGGGTGAAGAACATTCAGGAATTCTTTGTACTACTTTTGCAACTCTAATGTATAGCCAAAGTTATTTGAAGATTTTCAAAATATTTCTAAGTATTGTGAAGTCTGGAGTCAGAGGGTTTCATGATGCAGTAAATGAGGACCACACTTAATCTGCAGCTTGTCTGAGCTCTGCACATCCTCTGTCTACAGGAAAAGGCTAAGAAGTGCTCTCATGAGACAATTAGCAAAACAGGGTGGCAAGAGATTCATCAGTTGTGGAGTGCAGTGCAACCCAGGAGTCAAAAACCCAAGTCACTCACCTCCAATGCTCTATGACCTTAGGCAAGTCATATAATTTCTCAACTGATGCCCCAATTGATTCACCTGTAAAATTGGTGTACTAATAGTACTTACCAAGGAGAATATCTACTTGACATCATAAGAGGGGAGGAATCCTTAAACAAGACGCAGAACACTATAAACCATGAAGGGAAAGATCGAAATATATGACCACATTAAAATTTTAAACTTCTCCATGATGAGACACCATCAACAAAGTAAATCGACAAACCACAGAAAGAAGACCTAACTAACATAAGATCAGTATCGAGCATATGTAAATAACTCCTATGGATCAATAGGGAAAACATAAATAAACCCAGTAGAAAAATGGTCCAGAAATATCAGGCAGAAACCTGGAGAGCTGGTAAGAAAAAATGCTCAATATCACTAAATTCAGGAAAATTAAAACTGAAAAAACATATCATTTCACACCTATTGTCATAAGCAAAAATAAATGAATAAAGTCAGAAAATACCCAAAGTTGGCAAGTATATCTAAAAATGGTATTTATAAATTGCTTGCACGAGTATATACTAATACTTCTTTGGAGAGCAATCTGGCTATAAACCTCCTAAAGTTCAAGATGTGGTATACTACAGAGTCATCAATTCCACTCCTAAGGTGTGTATTCTAGAAAACTCTGACATGTATGGGCTTCCCTGACTACCATTGGCTCAGTGGTAAAGAATGCCAATGCAGGAGTCTCAGGTTCGATTCCTAGGTTGGAAAGATGCCCTGGAGAAGGGCATGGCAACCCACTCCAGTATTCTTGCCTGGAGAATCCCATGACAGAGGAGCCTGGTGGGCTACAGTCCATGGGGTCACAAAGAGTCAGACACAACTGAAGCAACTTAGTACAAAATATACCTGAAAATGTATGGAGAGTGATTATTTATAGGAGAGAGGAAGGAAATGGAAGGAGAATCTTAGTTCGTAGAAAGGTATGCATTATATTATCTTATGTAGTTTAATGTATGTTTGAAATATTAAGGAATTTTTAAAGTTTAAATTATATAGCATCAGAACAGAGAGCCAGAAACAAAAATAAAAATTTCAAAGCATATAGTATCATATAGAGTTGTTGTGAAGAGTAACAGATAATGTAAAACTTCTGGGTGGGTAAAGTAACAAGATGAAGTTGAGTCACAGTATCTCTGTCCTTGTATATCTAACCAAAAAGTAATAATAGAAAGTTAAAGGATATCACCCCAAATTAAGAGTATTCAACCAAACAATGAAAAGAGTACCACTTTATGACATAAGCACCAAAAAGCAGGAATCAAGGAAAGAAACAGAAGATTCTGAACTGAGTCAAGTGTGGTTTTTCACCTGACACAGAAAAGGATATCAGGAAAGCAGGTGAATCCACAAAACCCTGAGACTTCTCACCAAGAGTGGGTGAGCAACCTGGGATAAAGTAAAGGGGAAATTCCTGGCAGTAGAAGTTCCTATCTGCTTTCAGAACCTCTCAGCCAAGGCAGGATAAAACCACACAGCTTCCATTTTCCCAGATGCCATGATGAATTACGGGAAGGATCTAAAGGCCAAGCATACCTGCTAATAGGCATCAGACACACTCTGTACTATTCATAAGGAGAAAACCTAGACAATAGAGTGCATCCCGATTTCTTTCCTTCAGTTATTTTTGTTTGTGCACAAGTGTGATTGTTCGCCTAATTCTATCTCTCCACTGCACTGAATCTCCAAGACAGCAGGGATGGGTCTGCATTCGCTCATGATAGCAAGTAGGTGTATAATAAATCATAAGGACACCTTGTAGGTGTATAATAAACATTCAGGGAATAAATTAGTGGAGGGACCTTATGAATTGGTGTCAAAGAAATCTGATTTCTCATAATATTCAAATCCCACTGCCACCATTTTTATTTTGCATGCACTATTCACAAGAACTTCCCCGGTGGTTCAGATGGTAAAGAATCTGCCTGCAGTGCGGGAGACCCAGGTTCGATCCCTGGGTTTGGAAGATCCCCTGGAGAAGAGAATGGCTACCGAACTCCAGTATTCTTGCCTGGAGAATTCCATGGACAGAGGAGCCTGATGGGCTACAGTTCATGCAGTCGCAAAGAGTTGGACACGACTGAGCAACTAACACACACATTCACAAGGACAAAAACTTGACCCATGGGGTTTGCAGCACTTCCTAACTCACAAAAAGCCTACCTGATTCATATAGCCATCACTGTGATTAACAGAGTGCATTTACAATTGTGTGAGCAAATTCCATTTCCTGTGACAAATATATTCTGCAGATTAAATGAGCAATACAACATTTTACATGCTTCCATGATCAACAATTACTTTCTGGGAAATTTATATTTGACACTGAGTGAATATTCCAGAAAGAAAGAAAGAAAGAACTCAAGATGAATCTGTAACTATATCACCAGAATCCTTTTGCCTCTTGTCAGTGAAATTAAACAAGATACACAGCCGCTTTGCTGCTGCTCCTAAATCGCTTCAGTCGTGTCGGACTCTGTGCGACCCCAAAGACGGCAGACCACCAGGCTCCTCTGTCCACAGGATTCTCTGGGCAAGAATCCTGGAGTGGGTTGCCGTTTCCTTCTCCACACAGACTCTTTAAATGTAAACAAAACACTTTCTCTACCTCTCTGCTCTCTTTGTTCCCTGTGATCCGGAGGTTATATGAATATATGTACTAGTCTCCAATACACACATCTATAGGTGTTGAGTTTTATACAGGGCGAAATCAAAGTATTCCAGGATTTAAATGATCTCTTTCCACAATTACAGAGGAAAGGAGGCACTCTGAAAATCTGAAGAAAGGCAAAGCCCTTTAGGGTGGTGGCGACCAGGCCTGGGACCCATCCTCACCCGGGGACGCCGTTGCTAGGCAACCCCTCGCGTTCTCAACTGCCGCGCGAGCCACTTCCCCGCCCTCATCGCTAAGGAGATCGACGCTCCAACTCAGTCCTGCCGCAAACACGCGCGCTCTTGCGACATTGCCGCGCCTGCCGCTGCGTGCGCGCCCTCTGCCCCTACTCCCCGCCCCGGCCGCCATTGCCTCGTGCCCGCGCCGGTCGGTTGGTGGCGCCTTTGTCCTACGGCGGGCAGGTGGGCTGAGGCGGAGGCGGCGGCGGCGGGCCTGAGGCGGAGAAGTGGCCAGCAGCCCGCCGCGCTGGTAGCGGTGAGTGCCGGGAAGCGGTGGCCGTCCGCCGAGGCGTGGGGCTGACGGTTGAGGGGGCCCAGAGCCGGACGGGAAGGCTGAAGCGGGAGGGCCCGCTGAACGCGCGGCCGCGGCCGCGGCCCCCCTGCGGGTGCGCGCCGGGCTGCGCATGCCCGGTGCGGGGCGCGGCCTTCTCTTGACTACCGTCGAGCGCAGGCCCGGTCAGCCGGGGCGGCAGGAGGTGGGCTCGGGGCCGACGGCGCCGCACCGCCGCTTGCGGTCTGAGCACGACCCGCCGATAATAGCCCTGTGGGGCTCCTCTGTAGGCTCGGGCCGCACATCCCACGTCTCCTCGAAACGTGAAGTCTCTCGCCTTCGGGTCCTCAGCTAGTCGGTGGCGCACTCGGGATTCGAACCCGGGCCGAGGCGGCTGGCCTCACCGGGCTCTCTGCGGGGCGCGCGGCGCTGGGTGGCGAACCGAACACGCTGTCCCGCGTCGCCGCCGCCTCGCGGCCCCTTGACAGCATCCTCGAGGCGTCTCGTTGTTAATGTGATATTTCCCCCTACACACACCCGTTTTAATAGCGCGGATCCGGGCCCAGAAAACGGGGAAAGCGACCGAGCCCGCGGTTACCCTGGCAACTAGCGACCGAGCCAGCGTCCCAACCGGCTGGTTCTCCGTCTATGGAACCTGGGTACTTTCTGCACCCCGACGGCTGGCCGGGAGGGCTTTTTTTAGGACGGCGTTTCCCCAATTTCAGTCTCTCGCGTTGCACTTTTACATCCGTGTACCCATCTGAACAGCTATTTATTTACCAAATGTTACTTTTTCTTCTTTAAACTGACATTTTTTCCCCTCTTTTTAAAATACATTTGTTTAAGGTGGAAGCGTAAATCACCGACCGTTTAATGGAAAGCCAATTCTTTAATGCTCATAAAGAAATAAATACTTACGTATCAAAATAAACAGTGCGTCCTGATTCCTCCTGAAATTATTCTGCGTTCCACGCTTTGGGAAACGCTGCCCTAGGAATGTGGGGTTAATTGTGGTCCTTCTGCCTTTAGCGCTGTGTACAGAATTTCCCCCTGAGACTTAGCGGATTCCATGAAACGCCCTAGGGTCTTCGGGGGTAATAATTAACGTTAAAAGCTTTCTCGTTGTAAACCGTTCTCATCGTTAACTTACGCGGGATACTCTGAGAGAAACTGCGCTCCAGAGTACCCGGTGTGTCTCCTCGGTTTTCTTGCAGCATTGTGGTGTGGTACCAGATAGTTTAAAAAAAAAAATGTTTTGCAAACGCCGGTGGATCTGCTTTTTGACAACTCTAGATTTCATGTTTTGTGTATGAGTCAGTCTGGGTGTGAAAACTAACTGGTGTTGACTTTTCCAAAACAGTAAAGCCCAAACTTTGCTTTGTGACTATTGGAAATCACTTAGCAATATGTCGACATCAGTTTCTTCCTGCATTCTGGTTTCTTTGCCTTTCCTTTAACTCGTCTGTCACCCTCCAGATATGTTTTTGAAACCTCCGACAGTCTTAACATAAAACATAGAAACAGTGATTTTCCTTGTAGACTGTGCTGGAGAAGGCCCAGAGGAAGGAATTTTTCTAGGTGCAAGTTGTTGAATAGCCCAGGCCTCTGAACACCACACTTTGAAGAAGGCATTGACAAATTGATTTACTCCTTAGTTAACGTGGTGTTCTATTTGTAGTCTGTTCATAACCTCTGTTTTTGTGTATGAGAGAGCAGATTTATTTTAACTCACTGAGAGAGAACTCAGAAAAGTCAGCATAGGCCTTTCAAGGGCTTTTTCCTCAAAGACTGTAAAAATTCCTTATTCCTTGGGATTACTTTGTGCAGGCACAATGTATAATTTTTGAAAGGCTAAGGTAATTTTTTCACATTTCAAAGCAGCAGTCCTGTGTGGAGAAGAAATGAGAATTTTATTTTAGTCCAGTCAGTTTCAGAACTTCAGTAAATGGAACCTCATCTACTAGTGTTCAAAAGCTAAGAATAAACATTTTTTGGAAAGGCTTTAGAAGTCTGATGAGAAAGAGCACCTGATGCTTTGAAACTTCATTTTAAGTATCCATTGCAAGCATTCGTTCTCCATCGCCTGCAGATGGCAGTGCCTTTGTACAGCTTATTGCTGTTGAGCAAATTATTGGAATTCAGTTGTGCTTTTAAGAATGGAAAACCTTAGGGTGGGATGATTTGAGAGACTAGCATTGAAACATGTATATTATCATATGTGAAATAGATCACCAGTCCAGGTTCAATGCCTGAGACAGGGTGCTCAAGGCTGGTGCACTGGGATGACCCTGAGGGATGGGATGAGGTGGGAGCGGGGTTCAGGATGGGGAACACATGTATACCCACAGCTGATTGATGCCAGTGTATGGCAAAAACCACTACAATATTGTAAAGTAATTAGCCTCCAACTAAAATAAATAAATTATTTTTAAAAAAAAGAATGGAAAACCTTTGGAGGAAGTATATTTACTATTCTGTTCTGTTCCATTTACATTGTTTCTTTGTTTCTGACTCTCCACAGGAGAAATTAAACATCTCTTCCTACACTCACTCTTCTCTTGGTGGTAATGATAAAGTACAACAGGCAGCGCTTATTGTTCACAAAGCAGGTTTACAAATCCCAACTCATTTTCTCCCTCCTTTCGTTTTGTGAGATAGGTAGACCAGTCTTATATCTTTTTTGCATATGAGGAAACAGTGGCTCATAGAGGTCATATTCCTTGCCCAAATAACATATTAGTAGAACATATTGAAGATAAAAGATTTTGTGGTAAAAAATTGGGAAATGTTAAGGTAAAAAAGCAGTGTTCTTACTCCAGAACTTCCCAGAGGCTTTAACATGTTAAACACATGCAGTGTGGATGTTCAAGAGAGGAAGGTATCATGATGCCTTTCTCTTGTTCTCCTCCCACGAATCTTGTGGTTGTAGTGTTTCCCCCAAACGGACTACTCTTTCTGCTACTCTAAATTTGCTCTCTGTACCTTGCTGTTAACTAATAGTTACCATATGTCTTTAAGACAAACACTTTAAAAGCTCCGTCAGCCTTTTTGTGCCTAAAGATTTGTCCTGTGAACAGCATAAACATTTGCCTAGACTATTCAGTAACTTGAAGTAAACTACTGAGAAGTTAAAAGGGCAATAAGCAACAGAAAATTACCCTCTGTAATTCTCATTAATGAGAGGCATTAAGGAAAGGATCAGTGTTAGGGCACTGTCTGAGGCAGCAGCACATGAGGGAAATATGAACTATACTGACAGCTAAATGTGTGATACCAGCATGCCTGCTGCTTTTTAAATGGTGGTTTTATTACCACCAAATATGAATATTTATAGGGATGGTCATTTTCATTCTTTATCTTATCACTAAGAAATGAAAGATAATAGGTCAACTGGACTAATTGCATTAATGTTAAGAAAATAATTCCACTCAAAGAATCAGAACTTTTCCAAACCATAAGACTTTTTCCTTTTATTTCATGTTCAAAACATTATTGTTGACCTATGCAAAGACCAACAACTTTAGGCAAAGAGCAGGAGAACTTAAGTTGCATTAATGAACAGTTATAAAGCAGAATGGCTTACAACTTTAGCTCTAAAAAATATTTTGAGTGGTCTCCTGGTTTGGATCTGGAATGATAGAATTACTGAAGGTTAGGTTGATTCTGCAGCTAGTGAGCAAGCTGTGAAGAACTTTGAATTACAAGTCATTTGGCTTTTAGGTTGCATACTTAATTATGCAGTTGGCGACTGAGATAGAGATGATACAAGAAGTTTGTTTTTAATCTCTCTTCAGAAATTATTTTTGACATCCAAAAGAAAAAATAGGAAAAAGATGATTTTCATTCAATTTTAAAACTTAGAGTTATAAATATATAGTTGAGCTTTTTTTCAGTCTTTGGGAAGATTACATTAGGACAGCGTCAGAGTCACTAGAGCAGCTCGTTGGAAACACGTGTTCTTGGGTGCAGCTTCCCACCCACTCCCAGCTGACCCGTCTGCAGATGTTAGCCATTGTTGTCACATGTTCTTTGTGACAGTTTATGAACTATTCCCCCTTGAACACAGGAGTTTAGAGAGGTTTTTAAATGGGGCACTTAAGCATACATTCTGTATAAACTACAGGAATAAATAAATAATAGAGTAGCACTGTAGTTCCCAGATACCTGCCAAGAAACTTGCTTAAGTGTGGATTGGATTCCTAGGCTTTATCCTCAGATACTGAAAGTTTGAGAAGGGGTCTGGGAATCCCATTTTTAAACATCTTCTCAGGTGGCACTTATGTATCTTCATTAAAGAAATGTGATGTTGAGAATGAAAAGAAAAAATATATATGGGCAGGGAGAGGATGGGTAGTTGTTTAATGGGTATAAGAGAGTTAATTTTGCAAGATGAAAAAGTTTTGGCAACCTATTGCCCAGCTGTTTATATTTGTAAGTATATATAATACTACTGAACTGTACACTTAAAGATGATAAATGTAAGATATTAGAAAAAATAAGGTTTGTTGTCTATTTGTTCCTCGTCAGTGGATGGTTGGCTATTGAATAATGATTCCTTTGGCCATCAGTTCATTTTATATCCCTTTATTGAAGGTAAAATCATTAACTTTTAGATATTTTTCTCCCCTCTAGTCCCTTTAATGTCAAACCAGTGATCTTCGAGGAACATTATTTTACAAATGGGCAATATTTTGAATGTCATAGATTTAAATAATCCCCTGTTACTTTGAATAATAAGCATACAGTAAACCTTCATTAATTTGACTTCACTGAAACTCTGTTTATGGTAGTTCAGTTCATAACCTCCTAACATGCCCTCCTGCCACCAGTTTCTTCCTTTTCCATAACAGGTTTTTTTTGTTATTTAGTCTGCCCTGGCTTACATCTGTAATTCCACTCTTTTCCTGCTCCTATCATCCCATTTCCTACATTAAACTTCCTGCAGTATTTCTTATTATGCCCTTCAGACCATTCCTTTCCCTTTGCATATGCTGCAGTGACTTCTCTATTTTCTGGTAAATTCATTCTTCAAGACTCAGTTTAAATGTTACTTTTAGGCCTTCCAACCCCTTCCACCCATCCCTTGTCGCCTATTCCTCCCAGTGTTCTCTCCGCCCTGCCACACACATACGCATAGTTAGGCCTTCTTTATCTCTGCCATAATCCCATTTTAAATTATGTTGTGATTATCTATATACATGTGCCTCTTTTCTTTATTAAACAGTGAACTCCTTTAAGGCAGAGACTTTAGCCTTATTATTTCCTTATGTCTTAAGACCTAGTACAGAGTGTGATGCTTGGTTATGTATAGAAGCATTTGATGTCCTTATTATAAACAGTACTTTTTAAGTTCATTAATTTAGTTCTCTAAGGATCTCTGGACTTCCCTGTGGTTCAGAAGGTCAAGAATCCACCTGCAATGCAGGAGACCTGGATTCAGTCCCTGAGTTGGGAAGATCCTCTGGAGGAGGGCATGGCCACCCGCTCTGGTATTTCTTGCCTGGAGAATCCCCATGGACTGAGGAGCCTGGCAGGCTACAGTCCACGGGGTCGCAAAGAGTCGGACACGACTGAGCAACTAAGGGACGTGACTGAGAGACTAAGCATAGCACAAGGATCTCTACTTGTACAGCTCAGTTGAAATTTTACCTTTTTAAATGAACCTGTATTTTGAATTTTTTGTTGCTCCAACTTTTTTAGTAGTTTAGATTAGCTCAACCTTTGTTGGTCCAAATTAATGAGCTTTTTCTCTTAGTTGATATTCTCCTTGAATCAGTATAACAAGTAAGGTAGAATATCCATTTTATTAGGTTTAGAGGATTCAAGTGATTTGACTAAATCCTGTCCCCCACATCCCAGAAAAGTAGGACTAGAACTCAGATTTGCTGATTCCAGCCAAGGTTCTTTCCTCAAAAGTAGTAAAAAGGGCCAGAAATTAAATATTGATAAAGAATTTATGTCTGAGGTGTTATAGTGAATAGAATATCAGTAGTAAAAGCCAGAAACATTGTTGTTTGAGGTGATAGAAATCAAAGTTGTAATTGAATAAGCAGGTCCTACCCTATTGAGTGTCTGGGGTGCTTAAACACTGGTATGACCAGCACAGACTGCCTTTTCCAGGTTTCATCAGCATCTGATCAGGAAGCCCTCACCAGTGTTCAGAATGGAAACCAGCTCTTTCTGCTCCCTGTTGGAGGCAGCATAACATGTTTAAGCACTTTAGTGTCAGGCACACCTGGTTTTGAGTTCTAGCTCTGCCTTGTCTCTGCCTTTTGATCATCTTGTGACCTCAGATAAGTCACCTAATTTCTCTAAACTTCTGATTTCCTCATTCTCAAAATAGAGATCATAATACAACTCTAAGAGTTGTAGAAAGGTTTGCTTGAGATAATGCACGTAACATTCTTAGTACAGGCTCTGGGACAGAGTAAGTATTTTGTAAATATAAGTTATATTGTTTCCACCGTTCCTGTTCTTTGGAATAATATCCTAATACCATTAAGGATATAATAATTATTTCAATTAGAAATTGAAGGAGATAACCAAATATGTGGGATTGTGTAGTTTTCAGAGTGAGCTTAAAGCATTGATTTAGAAATAGCAAGCCAAGCATTCTCTCCTCCCTAACTCTTTACAGTATAACTCATAATATCCCTGATGGTACAATATATCATCAAAGTCATCTTCATAAATATGGTTTAAGGGAGAAGTCCTGTCTTTTCCCTTCCCAATTTTGGGAGTTACTGTCTCATATTCACTGTCTTGTCAGTATGGTTTCTCAAGTAGCATTATCTTTATCATCATGTATTTCCAATTTAATAATTCCTCATTGTTGGTTGCTTTTCAACTAGACCATTTGTAATCATTTATTGAAATTGTAGGGAATTCCCTGGCAGTCCAGTGGTTAGGACTTATTTCAACAACCAGTGGTGGTACTGTCAAATGTTACAGTTCATACTGCACTTGTTTAGAATAGTCCTGTTTTCCATTGTAACTGTCTTTGAAGTATAAAAATTGGTTTTAAGGTGAAAAGAATTGTTTTGTGGTGGTACAATTAAAAAATAGAGCAAACCAGTTCTTGATACTATGAATGAAACATGCATTTTTATTTATGGCATATCTGAGGACCATTGTGTGAACTCTGTCTGGCATATTAGTCTAAAATAAAATTGTAGATTAGGCATTGTGCCTTCCTTTGGGAGTTCTTTACCCCCACTCTTTTGTGATTTAAAACAGCTCTGCTGCTTCCTGTATAACATTTTCCAGATTATTTTCCATTTTTTTTCCTCTTATGTGAATCCTTTCAGTTGGTGCTGGTTTTCTTGTCTAAAAATTCTTACCAGAGAAGTGCTTTTAACTATTTTTACCCCTTAGAAATTATAGATATTCAGGTGTCGGTTAAGCACCTTGTGATAATGGTGACTTTGAATGGTATTCACATTGCTAATAAATTGACAAAGTGTAGAACTACCAACCAAGCTGAGGTGGAAGAGACATTGAGACTGAGCTGCCCCAGATAAAATAAATCAGGAAGAAAAAGAAGCACTATTTCTTCCCTTTTTTAGGCAGAAGAAGCATTCCAACTCTCCTTGGAGATTCTTTTAAGTTACCACTGCCCTCTTGTTGATTAAATTCCCTCCAATTGTGATTCCCCTCTAACGTCCAGAAAGATTCCCAAATTGTCCTTCTGTTTTCCCTTCTCCTTTACGTTGATATCATTTCTATTTCTTTGGTGTAAATTACATATCTCAGTAAGGATTTAGAAGGAGAATAATCTGATTCAATTAATTAATACAAAAACCCCCTTTACTAGTCCCAGTATTTGCATTTTCAAATTAAAACTTGTTCAAATGAACCTCCAGTTGATGGGTTTTCAAATTGTGTGACAGAAAATTGGGATGGGGCAAGGTTTTGGTTTGTTGGTTTGTTTTTTCTGCTGCTTTAAATCGCTGTTGTACCATGATCAGCTCTCTGAAGTTATTTGTACTTTTGGTAGCTTCTCTGTTCTTTCTGTGTTTCCAAATTCTTAGGTTTTCCAAAAGTTCTGTGTGCACATATGTTAGAATTGTTTGTGTATGTGAATTGGTGGTGGTGATAGTTTTTCGTAACTCTTACTGAAAACGCCTCCACCTCTAGCCTAACCTGAGCAGTCCTCTTAGATGGCAGTGAGACTGGCAAAATGTTTCAAGTTTCATTTTGTCCATATCTTACTCCAGGTGGAGATTTAAGGATCTCTTTAATAGGAATGAATAAACAAATAGCTGCTATACCATACCAAAAGTTTGCTAACCCCTAAAATTAAGAAAATGGTCTCAAAGTTCTCTTTTCTGCAAAAGAAACTTAAGCCACACCATCCAAAAACAATTACTTTGGACTCCTCCATGAAAGTGGATACTAGGAGGCAAATTACAGTCAGAATGGTTTAAAGATACAATCTTGAATTTTTTAAATAATCTTTCAAATGATTGCAAAGAATTTCACGAACTTCAAAGGAAAATATTTACCTCCATCATTCTAACTGCAACCAGTTTTGCCCTAAAGGTACATGGTACATGAGTATTTTGGTCTCCCCAGTCCTATATTTAATGGCCCTCGCAGAATTGGATATAATTATACAATGCAGTAGTCCTTTTCATATGATGAGGGCAAAATTATATAGTATTTATAGACAACAGTTATAGTAGTACCATGTATTCCATAGTCTCACCTAAGTGTTTGCTGAGTCAAGTCAGTGTTTAGATGAGTTTTATTTACATGACTATTTAATAATACATGGAATTCTGCTGGGAAATATGGTCCTTATTTAAAAGAAATGTGCACGCCACTAACACCACTCCCCCATGTATTCCAGAGATACTTTGAAAACTTCTTAAGTAATCAAAGACTTTACATTTCTCTCTGAATCATCAGTTTAGTTCAGTTCGGTCGCTCAGTTGTGTCCGACTCTTTGCAACCCCATGAATTGCAGCACACCAGGCCTCCCTGCCCATCACCAACTCCCGGAGTTGACTCAAACTCATGTCCATCGAGTCGGTGATGCCATCCAGCCATCTCATCCTCTGTCTTCCCCTCCTCCTCCTGCCCCCAATCCCTCCCAGCATCAGGGTCTTTTCCAATGAGTCAACTCTTCGCATGAGGTGGCCAAAGTACTGGAGTTTCAGCTTCAGCATCAGTCCTTCCAGTGAACACCCAGGACTGATCTCCTTTAGAATGGACTGGTTGGATCTCCTTGCAGTCCAAGGGACTCTCAAGAGTCTTCTCCAACACCGCAGTTCAAAAGCATCAATTATTTGGCGCTCAGCTTTCTTTACAGTCCAACTCTCACATCCATACATGACCACTGGAAAAACCATAGCCTTGACTAGACGGACCTTTGTTGGCAAAGTAATGTCTCTGCTTTTTAATATGCTGTCTAGGTTGGTCATAACTTTCCTTCCAAGGAAAGTGTCTTTTAATTTCATGGCTGCAGTCACCATCTGCAGTGATTTTGGAGCCCAAAAAAATAAAGTCTGACACTGTTTCCACTGTCTTCCCCATCTATTTCCTCTGAATCATAGTCACCCTATATTAGAAAGCAGTACAAAGTAAGTGGGAGGACTAGGTCAGTAAGCCCTTCTAAACCTGAACTGATACTCTTCACAATTACATACAGAAGAAACTAGATACTCCCTGTATGATCTGTCTCTTAACATGTGTTAATATTTCAGGACTTGAGACTTCTCTGGTAGTCTAGTGTCTATGACTCCGCGCTCCCAATGCAGGGGGCCTAGGTTCGATCCCGGTCAGGGAACTAGATCCTGCATGCTGCAACTAAACCCCAGTGCAGCCAAATAAATAAATATTAAAAAAAAAAAAAAAAAGTCAGGCCTTAGTGAATTTTAAGGGTTGTAACTTGTGACATGCAATACCAAACCCATGGTCAGGTATTACTGGCCAATTTCTGTGTGGAACATATTTCCTGATTCTTTATAAAGGTAGAGGGATTGTGTCTGCTCAGTTAGAAACTTAAGAAGCATTTTACGTAGAATATACTTCTCTGACTGTTTAGATGTGTTACCTTCAGTTTAGTCAAAAGCCATTCTCCTAAAGATAATGGACTTCTGACTTAAAATGGAACTGAAGATCATTCTCACTTGAACAGGAACTCAGTAGTTGACAACATAGCAGGTTAAAGACATACAAGACCTCTTTAAGTTTTGTCATTACTGTGATCTTTCATGTGATAAGACGCTGGTTAGAATTTTTCACACACATAATTACTATTTTCAAAGCTATTTAAAATCACTGTTTTAAATTCTAATTGTGTGATTGTTTAATACCACTTAATGTCATTATTAGATACACTGTTAATTGCTTGATATGGAACAAGGGGAATAAAATTACACTGCAGCAGAAAGCAGTTTTATTTCTCCATTTACTAAAGTATGAAATTTTTAATGTGCTTACTTATTTTTTAAGGCATATAAAAATTATCAGGCGTTATCTTTGAGCATAGATTGGTACATTTCTTTAGCTATTTCTTTATTTCTTACTTACATATGGTGTTTTTATTACTTGCTTCATTCAGCTTTTGCAAAGTAGGTTTGTTTTGTTTTTAGCCGAGAGGCTTTAACTGCACAGATTGGCTTCTGTGAGTTTATGTTTCCACTGTTCTTTATCTAGTTGTATATGCCAGGCTTCTGTAATGAAAACCTACAATGAGTGTTTTATTACTTAACCTTACCAAATGCCAGTTCTTATTCATAGGTGCTTACCTATGAGGGTTATAAATATTAACATGTCATATGCTTTGTTTAGAAAAAAACTAATTTCTTTCCTACATCTCATTTTGGAAGATTCCATCCAATAGAATGCCACAAGGCAAATTAAGAGGCACCCCTGCTTCATGGAATATTAGATGTTTTAAGACAGTGGATTCCAACCATTACTTCCTTGTAATATAAAATGGAACTACTTGCCCTTGCTCTCTCTCTCTTTTTAAAATTCTCTTTCTTTCTTTCTGCTCCCCTCAAAAAAGGATCATACATCTGGCTCTCCAAGAGTTTAGAAGACAACCTTTTCCCCTTTTGGAGGGGGCAGTTTTTAGGTTTAAGCTTGGCAGTGTTAAAGCCTTGACATAATCAGTTTTACACAAATTATTTGTTAGCTAGAAAACTGAGGGACATTCTCTACCAAGCCATGACAGCGTGCTGCCGTAACTTAATAAAAATTGCCCAAGTGACTATGCGTCTGCTGAATGGATCTTCTCACACCATCTGGTTGTCATTGTAGTTTTTTTGTTGTTGCTTTCATTTGAAATGTGCTGATGATCTTGTTTTTATTCCGTAGCATTGAACAGATGGGTTGATTATTCTTTTCAGATATTAATAAGGCAGCGGAAAGAAGAAATATGAATACGGCTCCATCAAGACCCAGCCCCACACGAAGGTAAAGTACCCTGAAGCAGTGAGTTACCTTGGGAGAGTTGGGCTCTGGGGAGTTAAGCCCAACTTCGTACATCAAGGGTCTTTTCTTCCCCCCCAAGAAATCAGAAACGCACAAGCAAACAATAAGAACGTGAACCTGTGTGAAGGGCCTTGCTGCTTTTTTAGAACATACATCAGGAGATGCAGAGGAAGCTTTGTTTTCCGTGGCAAACCCAGCAAGTTCAGCTTGCACCGTGAGTTGCAGGCGATTGGAAGAGGATAAACCTCTGTGTGTCCCCCGCTCACGTGTCAGTGGGAGCCTCCACAGCAGGAGTGCCTGAGGGTCGTTGGTGTGTGCTGCGCTGCCCTGCAGCAGGCTCGACTCTTCATTCCACATGGCTGCCGGTCCAGATGTTCACCCAGGTTTACAGAAAGTGCTGCTTGAGAGATTGCTACTGTGCCTGTGCTGCAGATCCCCTGTGCGCTCGCATGCTTGGGTTACCTATTGAGGGGAAATAAAAAGGGCAAAAACACCCTACCTCTAGAAGTCTCCCTTTTTCTTAGTTTTCCTGGAAATAAAAGGCATCTCCCCAAATAGTCTTCCACTATTTACAAAAGAGACAGTCCTGATGTGTACCTTCAAGATATGCATTAAATTGGTCCCAGAGAAGACCCTCATTAATGTTGCCATTACACCAAAGATGAGTATGTTGTAATCAAACTGTCTGGCCTCATAAGTAGCACACAAGTGGATGCAGTGTGTGCAGTTTTGTGTGGAGTGCAGACATACATATCTCATATCTGGTGTCTCCTCATGGCCCAAGTGGATACTCAGTATGGATTTTGCCTTTGCCCCTAAGTAAAATGCCAGTTTTCCACAGTAAACTGTGTACCTAAACTATATACCACAGGAAACTACATTTCATATGATGAGTGAACATGCTGGGTACAACAAATCCTAGTCTGTACTGGTAGCTCCACAGGTCACTTGGGGGTATACCCAGCTAACTGGGCACTTACACATAACATATCGCTGTCCTGCTTTGAAACAAAAACACCTATAGTTTGTTACCTACTTAGAGGAAGGATTGGCTGCTCTGTGTTTGTACATGCGCCCACTTGGACCTGATGGTATTTTCTGAGCTACCAGGATTAAATTACACAGGTATGTTCTGCAGAGTTCAAGCAGACCTTAGGGACAGAGTAATGCTGCTGATTTCAGTTAGATTCTTTGAGCACTCTGCCTGGAAGTTGAATCTAACACCACAATTATAGCTGCACCACAGCTGTTAGCTGGATGCCCTGGTCATCCATTGGTTTCACTGCAGAAGTGAGCATATACATTGGTATTGTTTGTTTTCTCTGACACCATAAGGAATGCCTGCAGCTTGCAGGAAAATACGGTATTGATTGATTTTGTGTATATGTGTGAGTGTCCTAAAGAACATAAATGAATGCTTTGGAACTTCAGCAGATCCATATAATGTCTGTTTCCGTTGTGCTGCATCTAACCACGCTGCAGATGTTGGGCAGTCCCTTCAGTGTTGCTCCTCGTTGCCCTAGTAAACATGGAATGCAAGTGACTGAGAGTTTGCATCTAATAGTCAGACATATGGGGCTCCACTGGAAGCTGTGGTTGCTAAATAACTTGAAAGGAGATGCGGTGTATATCCAATTTCCAAGGAGCTCAAATGTGTATGTTTCTGAGGTAGGTAGCTTATAGGAGTGTAGAATTGGTCACTGTAAAGACACGCCCCTGGTAAAATCCTCCTGCTCTGTGTATCCTTATGATGTCTGTGATGTCAGGTAGTGTTTCCACAGGCAAAAAGGAGGTGGGGCTGCACGTCACAGAATAAAAAGTAGTTCTCATCTGTGCTGTGATAAGAATATTATATGTCATTCCACTGAAAGTATACCTAACCAGATGCTTTTAACATTTCCCATTATTGTAGGTATTCACTAAGCATTGGCAATGTTGGGGAAATAGCTTACTCCCCTGCTTGAAATCCAGTATTGCCATTGCCTGAGCATTAAATGTAAAAGATTAATTTCATCCCAGCCTAAAATTTCATCTGTAATGGAAGAATGCTTTTTTCTTTCTTTTTTTATAGCACCCCCCCCCAAGATAAACATACAAACAACATTGGAGGGGGCCTTTTAAAATGTTCTCCTTACCAGATTTATAAACATATGTCACTTACATTTTCATTTTAATATATCGTCTTCCTCAAAAATAAATTCTAAGATGAGGTCATTTGGGACATGGATTGGACTGTGGCTTCCCATTTATAATCAATAGGAGGGACAGCTAGGCTAATTAAAGATCCATTAAAAATCAGTCTTCTTGGTGATCCATCCCTAACTAGGTTCCTCAAAGTGTCGTTTAGCATGATTAAGTTTCATATAGTCATACTCAGTAAGATTTAGGGAAGAGGGATATTCACATTTAGTTAAAAAATCTATTCTGAGCCCTGTCTAAAAGTCTAAGCAGAGTCCCAGTTTTGTTCCATTTAAAAATAAAAATTTTCAAACCGTAAAGTCAGATAAATTGAATGTTGTATTCAAGATAGAACACTAACGTTTTGATCATTGTGCTTATCGTATATTGTCTCTTAAGATACTAGTCTGGAAGGCGCTAATCATTTCTCTGAGGGTGAACACTGGCTAGCACGCACTCTTCAGGTGCTTGCTTCCAGTCAAAACCTTGAGATAATTCCAAGTGTACCAGTATGTTGACAGCAATCCAGCTGCCTTCATTTAGCAACCCTAAACATTTTATGTGCCCCCAACCATGGAGGAATGCATTGTTCACAGGAAGAAAAAAAAAAGCTACCTATAGCAAGCATTTCCCTTAAGTTGTAACTGTTTCTTCAGTGTTGCTACTTTTAATAAGAAAATTATTTCTAAGCATGCTGGCAAGACCTTTGTAACAGTTATTTTGCTGGACTTTAACCTTGAGTGTCAAAACACCTCAGTATCTTTGGGAATTTTCACAGGATTATCACCTCTTCAAACGTCTCTGTAAGCCGCAGTTCTGCTGGCATTGCTCTCCGTTCAGTAATATGCCTCCCTAACGACTCCAGCTGTGGAAATGTGGTTCTCATGGGTACTGGCCCAGTCAAGCACAGAATTCTGCATCAGGGATCCCTGCTCTGGATCACATTTCAGCCTGAATTCTCATCATTTAACCCTTGGACCTCTTCATTGGACTCCACTGTGCACATTGAGAGCATTGCATAGTTAGCATGCAAGTTGTCTAGCATTGGTGCTAGGCATCAGTCCTTAACCATCCTCGGAGACCGGATCATGATTCTAGTCGCACCTCAGTTCTCAGTTTCCATCTTCAGCTCAGCACTTCAGCAGTCCAGGTCTTGGACTATCCTTCTGCAGACATGGCCTCTAAGTGATAGTCTACTTTCTAAGCCTTCCTTCATGACCTGAGGAAAAGCAAATAGAGTTAACTTGTCTACATCAAGACCTCTGCAGAGAATTTCTCTATGTGTTCGTGAAGCATGTTAGGCCTGGTGCCTCGTTGGTGAAAGTCATCAAGGATTGGTTCATCAGAAATAACCTGGCCATAGTCAACTATATTTCAGTTTTTTAAAAAAGAAAAGAAAAAGCCTAACTGCAGACAAGTTTCTTACGTGGCCTGAGGTGATTTCTATGTATCCACAGTGTTAATTCCTTTAATAACTGCTTGCTTCTTGGGTATGAGACTGCCCTAGCTGTAGGTGGGCTGTGCACTAACACTTAAGATCCGTCAGTTCTCAACAAGTGCTACCTCTCTACCAACAGAAGAGTTGCATTTGTGTTTGAGAAAATTATCAGTGCGCTTCCTAGGGAGAAGCATGGGCACTTAACAAAATTTGGATCTGTAAGGTGCGATAGCTTGTTGCACCCGTTAGCCTTCCTGCACCCAGTTACAAAATTCTGTACAAGTCTGTTGTCTCTGACGGTAGCATGGAGCTCCTGGTGGGGGATCAACATCACACAGCAGCCAGCCTTTTAGAGAATGGTATTTGTGGACAGTATCTGTGACAGAACAGAAATACAAAGAGCTGATGGATTTTTTTTTCAGGAGAAAGAAGGCTGGCTTTCCAAGGAAAATATTCCAGTGAACAGAAAGAAAAAAGGAGAAGCTGACAAAGAAAAGGACAGAGGCCTTCCTCCCTGACCTTCTGAACAGCCAAGGCCAAAGAACACCATCCTGGGCTTGAGGCTGCCTCTAGCCAAAGAGAAGCTCAGAGTCCATCAGTTATCCAAGAACTCTCAAATGCCTAGTGCTCCTCAGGAAGAGAAGCACTTCTGCCAGGAGCATATCACTTGCCATCTGAGCCATGGTCTCTTCCTTCATCCCTCCCTCCTCACCTCTCAGATGTTTTCAAATGGTGTGACTACCATTTCTCTCAAGGCAAAAGAGCATTGGCTTTTCCCCATCCTGCTGAATAGATGAGGAATTTGCAACAGAATTTTAGTGATGTTTATCAACTGCTTTCAGTTTGTGGACTCTGGTTCTGAAGTTTTAACTGTTGTTCAGTTTCTTTTTAGCTTCTGGTGACCTAGTAGCTGAGGGTACAGTGCATTGGTCTCCAGTTAAACAACTTTGGTACCATGGGATGATATAGTGAACTTCATTCTCCAGAAACTTGCTTCTAACCCACTTGTTATTTGAGGCCAAGCATCTTGTTCAGCAGGCTTCATCCTTGCGGCACTCTGAATCCTGCACATTGTACCACCTTTTTGTTATCTGGTTCTTATTTTGAGAAAGATGTTGGGGCCAACACCAGGATCCCTTTTGTTCTGGGGAGGTCTTTGTTTGGTTCCTAAAGGGTTGTTTTGTTTTTGTTTTTGTCTCCAGAAGAAAAGCAGTCTGCCATACTGCTTGTCTTTTGGAGAAAGGAAAGAAAGCTTTCCCGTTTCCTTTTAGAGCCTTGCTATTCCTCTCTGTCCCTGCTTCTGCTACTCCTTTGGTTCTTCTTCCCCTTGTGAATATCGTCTCTTCTACATTTTTACCTAGAAGGTAATTAAGGGGGAATTTGTAGTTTTGTTGCACATAGACTTTAGATTGACTGCTTGCCTTCTCAAACTAGAAGCATGAGCCTAGACTTTGGGAATCTAGGGTATTGTGGTCAACCTCCAGGAATAAACTCTCGACAGGTGAGTAAGGTATTTCAGTGGATTCAAAAGAATGAGAACCGGATGTGGCATTTGTAATCATCCTAAGGCTGTGAAAAGTGCCATGATGTGGTGGTATTATCCCTGTCCCCACCCTCCATCCTGTTTTCTCAAGCCTATGGCTTTGTGTGTGGTCTGTGGTCTGTCAGGTTCATGATCTCTTTCGGTCTTGATTGCCAAAGAGCACTTGAAATCTGATTCCACCTCTAATGAATTTTTTCTGACTGCTCCCCAAGGCAGGTTTATCTGCCGATCATTAATCCAGAAATACTTTACAGTTGTCCCTTCCCATTGGATCCTGGGTGTTTGCCCACAATATACACTATATCAGATGTTACATGTGTTAGAGGGATTATATGACATAATAAAAGTTGAAGTAAGAGTCTTGGTTACTTTGCACGTTATTCTAGTGGGAAAACTCTTTAGCCATCCTCATTTAAATTCTCTGATCTCCCATATGTTTGCTCCCACCAATCAAGAGTACTTGTGAGCCTTAAAACATATGACAAGGACTTTTCATAGAAACAAAGTTGGCATTTAAATTGTTTTTGCTGTGACCATGTGGATGAAGTGAAAATGACGCTTTCTTCCAAGCTGAGGGCATCATGATGAATGTCTATATGTGTAATCATGGTAGATGACAAAAATATGAGGAAGACATGATGCCTACTCTTGAGAGGCTTACAGTTTAGTTGAATAACTTAGTTTATTAAACATTTACTGAACTCTGTGCTGTGTCCTGTGGATACAAAGCATTCAAGTGAGCTTACTGTTTGGTAGGGAAGCCATTGCAAACAAATAACTACAGAACAGTGTGATAAGTGCAGCAATAGAAATATATGTGCAGAGCAAGACTCATGTAACAGGTTCATGGAGCATCTGCTCTATGCCAGACAATATAAGCCTATGTAGTGGCTTTATCATGGAGTCAAACTGACAGTCCTTGTCTTCATGGACTTGCAGTCTAGTAGGGCTGACAAGTGTTAAACAAGTAAATTGATATGTGACATCAAATTGTGATAAATAACATGAGTGAAACAGTGCTATGAGAGAAGGTGGCCAAAATTTAGGGACCAAAGTTGTTTTTTGGGGGGGGGGGGGGGGGGGACCAAAGTTTTAAACTAACAGAATCATGGAGTAAGGGATGGTTAAGCCTGAGACCTGGAAAAATGAGTGTGGAGTAGTTCCTGCTGCACAGTGAGAGGCATTGGGAAAAACCTTGACTAGTTACAGCTGAAAAGTTAATATGGTAAGAAAGACGCAGACTAGGGAGGGGGCGGAATAAGTTTGGAGGAAACAAGAGCTGAGGCAGGGCAGAGTCTTATTAGCCTCAGTAGAGATTTTGAACTGAATTCTAAATACTCTGGGAAACCAGCGAAGGGTTTTACATATTTAAAAGATGGTTCTAGAGTAATCTAAAAGAAGATTAGGAAACAGGCAAGAGCAGAAATGGGGAGACTACTTTAGAAGGCTCTGCTGTGGTTTTGGGGAAAGGTGGTTTGGGGTTGGCCTTCATTGGTTCCAATGGGGAGAAAGAAACATGGGCAGAATGGATATCGATTTCAGAGAAAGAGTGAACCGATTTTGGAAATGTCATTGGAAGAGTGGATAGATAGGGCTTTAAAGAAAGGATGACATCCAGTTTCCTGGCTTGAGCAACTGAGTAGATAGATGTGCCGTTTATTGAGATGGAAATGACTGGGGGAGGGACCTTTTTGCTGGAAAAGATCAAGAGTTCAGGGCAGGTTTTACGGAGGAGGTAATCCTTAAAGCGGGTCTTACAAGGAGACATTGTAAAAAGGTAAATCAGATCTAGATGAGTAATAGAAATAGTAAGTGCTCTAAGAGTTTAGCAGGAGAGATTAGCAGTTACTCCAGAGATAGAGAATATTTTTTGGAAGACATGGGACATGAACTTGGCTTTGAGCGTTGGGTGATACTTGAGTTAGTGCAGGAAAATCATTCCACGATGAAAAGCCATATGAACAGAAATACTGAGTTAAGTCATAAGAACATGTGAGTTAAGTCATAAGAACAGCTTAAGTAGAACTAAGGAAGTTGGATCAGGAAATGAGGAAGAAATAATAAATGGAAAGGGGCCAAATTTGTTAGGGAAGAGTGCCCAGAAGCGTGATAGCCAAGCTGCAGTTGGTAACAGGTGGAAATCGATGGTTTATCTGGTATTTGCTGAAAGAATTGAAATCTGGAAGGTTGGATTTTGGTTTTGTATCTTAAAAATTCTTGGTGGTGCCAGCATAGAATAAGGGTTTGGATTGAACTTAAAAGTCCAATGGGAATGAACAAGAAAAGCAAAGAGTATTCAAGTGACTTGATAGGGAAGAAAAATCAAAGTTAACTCTCAAGAACTTAAACCTTGGTAACTGGGAAGATGATTTTTGGCAAAAGTGAAAAGGTCTGACTGCGCCTGAGTGGGTTGAATAAGAAGCTTAATTTTAAATATGTTGAGAATGAGTTCCCAGTGGGGTAGATTGTCTCATGGAGAATATTGAATCAGATCAAGCCGAACACCTGTGACTTCAAACACTTTTGTTTTTAAACAAAGAATACCTTGACCAGAAGGAACCAGGTTCTACATAAACTTTAGACTGAGAGAGACCACTACTCATATGTTAAGAAGATAGAGTGTTCCTGTACTTGACTGTGTGTCTTGTATTGTACTTCTCTTTCTTCTTTCCCCTTTATTTGATTGATCCTGCTCAATGTTTTTTTAAGTAACGTTTTCTGTACTTTTAAGGATAACTCCTTGGATCACCATTACTTTGTATAAGATTGTGCCAACCTTGTACGAGATTGTGTCATTTGCTCATTTTTCCTTCATGAGTCTTGCCCCTTATTATGACCACCCCCCAACGCAGCAACTATTCTCCCCTTTTAAAATCTCTTTCAAACAAGTTTGGTGGGAAGAAATGAATGAGGGAAGACCCTTTCAGTTTGAAAACCTGTTGAGATAGAGATGATAGTTTGACATGTATACAAAATATTGAGTTACCCCCCAAAATCTGATAAACACTATGACCCCAGTCAAAACCCTTGGCTGTGGATCATACATTCTTCCTTGAATATCCTAATCTTTGGAGATTCTAAAACCTGCTAGTCTTTATTTGCTGACCAGATGGGTGACTGTCCTTAAAATTGTAATCTTATTTCTCACTGACTGCTGTGTTTTAGAGAAAAATGCTTGGAGGGTGGGGGCTTTCTCCAGTAAAGAGGTCAAGGGTCAACTCCTTCAGTTCCTTTGTCTTAGCATCTTCTTGCCCCCTCCCACAGAGATCCATATGGCTTTGGAGATAGTCGAGATACAAGACGTGATCGATCGCCCATTCGAGGAAGTCCAAGAAGAGAGCCCAGGGATGGCAGAAATGGCCGGGATGCTCGAGATGGCAGAGACATGCGAGACCCCAGAGATTTGCGGGACCACAGAGATACCAGAGACATTCGGGATCACCGAGACAGCAGAAGTATGCGTGATGCTCGGGACATGAGGGATCTTAGAGACTTTCGTGACCTGAGAGAAACTAGGAATTTTCGAGATCACCGAGATCCCATGTACGATAGATACAGAGAGATGAGAGAGTCCCGAGATCCCATGTACAGGTAACCTCTGCAGCCCTTCTGCTTGCTGGGCTTTTTGTTTGTTTGTTTTTGGTAGCAGTCTTTTTTATGTTTGTTCTGCTGAACTAATTGAAAACTCTATAGCAGTGCCTTTCTTAGGCCTATGTTTCCGGTGTCTATCACCATGAGAGATGTGCTGCTTAATAAATACTTGCTGAATATGTGATTGAAGACGGATTTTACTTAATGAATCTGGGTCTCTTTCTGTGGGCTGTGAATGGCACCATTGTGCAAATGGAGAAAAAGATGGGAGTGCAAATTGTTTTGGCCATGCAGGACCACAGGGTAGATGTACAAATGGCCAATAAATATGTGAAAAGATACTTGACATCCTTAGTTAGCAGAGAAATGCAAATCAAAGCCACAATGAGATAGCACTTCATAATTACTAGGATGGCTTTATTAGTTTTTTTTTTTTAAGTGTTGGCAAAGTGTAGAGGAACTAGAACCCTCATACATTGCTGGTAGGAATGCAAAGTAGTATGACCGCTGTGAAAAAGTTTGGTGGTCCCTCAGAAAGTTAAGTGTGGTAGAATTAATGATCCACCAGCTCCACTCTTGAATATATATCCAAAAGAATTGAAAAGAGGAACTCACATAGATGGGTGTGACTGTACATAGCAACACTATTCACAGTAGCCAAAAGGTAGACACCACTCAAATGTCCATCAATAGATGGATTAAAAAGTATGATATATCCATACAGTATATTATTCAGCCATAAAAAGAAAGGTCATTTTTATACCTGCTAAGCCTTGATAGACCTTAAAAAATATGCTACATGAAATAAATATGCTACATTGTCACAAAAGACAAATATATGTTTTCACTTATATGAAATATTTAGAAAAGGCAAATTCATAGAAAGTAGATTAGAAGTTACAGAGATTGGGGGTGAGTTTCTGTTCAGATTGTTCAGGATGATGAAAATTATTTTATATATGTATACTTTTTTGATTTGTTCTATTTTTTAACCACGATTTTTAAAAAGCACAAGGAAGGAGGCTTGGGGTAGGGCCTAGAATGGTTATTCAAAACTAATATCAATAATTACTACCAGTTATTTTGTGTTTACTTTGGGCCAGGGAGCTTACATTATGCTGAGAGCGTTCTGTACATCCGCCCAGTCCCTTTGAAAGGTAGGTTAACTCAGTCCCAGCCACAGAGCTGATGAGCAGTAAGTCCCAGATACTAATTTTCTTTCCTAATCCCAAAGTTCTGTGCCTTACTATGTCATCCTCACAGACAGCTGGGTCTTGAAGAATTCTCTGTATTTGATTTTTGCAGGATAAAACCTTTAACATTGTGCACATTTCTTTACCTTTTCAGGAGAGAAGGCTCTTATGACCGATACCTGCGAATGGATGACTACTGCAGGAGGAAAGATGATGCTTACTTTGACCGTTACAGAGATAGCTTTGATGGACGAGGCCCTCCAGGCCCAGAAAGTCAGTCTCGTGCAAAAGGTAAAGTAGAACAAACAGTTTATTCTTATCACAAATAGAACACTTTACAAAAGAAAGAGGAAACTAATAACCAGCTGGAAAGGAGCTAATGACTTGGCTCAGCAATTCACGAAAAGAAGAAATACAAACGGCCTGTTCATTTGTAGAGAGCATTCAGCTTGAAAATCATTTTTAAAATGCAAAGTAGTACTGTCATCTGGTTTAGTCACCCAACAAGAAGAAATAAATATGAAATACTATCAATAAGAAAAGAAATGGGGGAATACATGTAACTCCATGGCTGATTCATGTCAATGTATTATGACAAAACCCACTGCAATGTTGTGAAGTGATTGGCCTACAACTAGTAAAAATAAAGAGCAAAAAAAAAGAAAAGAAATGAACCAAAGATTGAAGCTGAAGAGGTTAAATGTTTGCTTTTTGCTCACTGCCCAAATAAATATAGCTGTCTGCATTACCTGTGTCGTATGTGGGGAGAGTTGTTTTATTTATAATTTTTACCTAAGAGCATCTACTTTTTAGATAAAGACATGTTTTTTTAAAGCCTTGATTTTCTCAGTGTATTTAATACATCTTTAAGATTTTTAAGTTGTTTTATTCCTGGTCAAGTTAAGAGCCTCATTTTTAGTTTGTTACAGAACTTATACTTTACTGCCTGGTTTTGTTTGGGATTTTTTGTTGTGCTTTTTTTTTTTTTAATTACCTGATTTTTTTTTAAAGCAAATTACAATTACCTGTCAATAAGAATCTTAAATGGTTGTCCCAAAAATGAATATTAGGATAATAATGAGATACTATCTTTTGTCTATCAATTGGCAGGTTGTTTTTTTTTTTTAAATGACAAAACTCAGTGTTGACCAAGATATGGAGAAATAGCACTAGGTGATCCATCCCAAAGAAAGGATGAATTAGTAATATCCTTTCCTAGAGGACATTCTGGTAGCATGTATCAGATTAAAGCAGACATGCCCTGTAATCCATTCATTCCATTTTAATGAACTTATAATAGTAAAAAAATAAAAATTTTTTAGGAGGTAGTCTAGAGGATTACTTCAGAGGAGATGTGTATATTACAACCTTTGCCTACAAGTAGTTCAGGATTGAAAATAAGGTCTGTGACTTATTTTTATAGAAAGGCACGGTCCATGTTTCAGTTTTCCCTGGTGTCATCCTGCAGAGCGTCTGAAACGTGAGGAACGTCGTAGAGAAGAGCTCTATCGTCAGTATTTTGAGGAAATCCAGAGACGCTTTGATGCTGAGAGGCCTGTTGATTGTTCTGTGATTGTGGTCAACAAGCAGACTAAGTAAGAACCCTTTGGATTTTCCCTGAGTGAGGAGAAGAAGCAGAAGAGAAATTAGAAGTTTAGTCGTCTTCTTGGCAGCTGTACCCACTGCCAGGCTGTGTACGCTGGCGTTGCTGTACTGTGTTAACCAGAGTTCTTTCAGTTGTAGATGACAGAAAACCCACTGCAAACTGGCTTGAGCCCAAAGGGAAATTTTTAGTTTGCTTGACTGGGACGTTCAGGCATGGCTGCATTCAGGGTCAGCCTCTCATAATGACTTAGTCTTTGTGTTGCCTTCACTCTCAGACAAGCTGTCTACTTGAAAAGACAGAACAGCGCTAGCTCTTGACATGAGACATGAATCTCCTTAGCTTAGCAAACCCATGGAAAGAGAGCTGCTTTTTCCTGTTGCTTCCACCTGAAGTCCTGGAATTATTTCCCATCCCTAGACTGTCACTTTGGCCAGCAGTGCTGGGATGCCCTGATTGGCCAGGGCTAGGTCATGTGCCCACCCATAGTGCTAAAAGTGGGATTAACCCCGTGGAACTGGTGTAGACTGAGTGGTAAAGGGGTGCCTCCCCAAAGGAAAATCCGAGGGCATGTATGTTGGTCAGGCAAAGCAGTAGATGTCCTCTTTGTGAGAGAACCCCGAGTCCCTAATACTTTGGAAGGCATGTCTCTGCATTCGTCAGCCAAGAAACTGGCTTTCTTTGTGAAGTGCCATGGCCTTGCAGAGCTGTTAGGTGACCGTGCTAGCCAAGCCAGAGCTCACAGCACTATTTTATTCTACCTCTGTTTCACATTCTTTCCTTGAATAAGCAGCTCAGAGGTGCAGAAGGGAGTGTAGCAGCTTGCAAGTTTGGCAGTAGCTATGTTCCCTTTCCCCATGTGGTTAGTAAATAACTTCATGTATTTTCTAGCAGTTTGGGGTTAAAGAGCTAATTTTCAAGGCAGAAGCTAGGGAAATAGGTGTTGAGACACCAAACAGCAGGCAGAGTTCACAGGCTCTGGACTGCCTTGTTTAGAAGTAGATGCTGCTTTAACTTGCATATAGCTTTTTTGCTTTTTTATTTTTAAATGCATCATAACAGCTATCATTTTCTGAGCACCTACTCTGTACTACTCCGTGCTAAGCGCTTTAAATTATTTTTCTAATCTTCATAGTAATCGTGTTTCATGTGTATTCATTCATCAAATTTTTTCTGTGTGTGGCAGGTGCTAGGTCCTGAAGCTTAATGCTAATGAGCAAAACACACATGGCCCCTTCCTCTTGTGGAGGTTATACCCTAGTTGGACAGATGACAAAAATAAATGTATTGGTGATGAGTCTTATGAGAAGAAATATATCAAGGATCTGATTTAGATTGGAGAGAAAGTTAAGGAAATGACATATGAGCTGAGCCGTATTATTCCTGTCTGATTGGTAAAGAAACTGAGGTTTGTAAGAGGTAAAGGGATTTGCTTAAAGCTTCAACTTTGCAAGTAAATGTTAGGGCTAAGATCTAAACCTGTCTCTAGCATTTAAAACCCATGCTTTTTCCACTATGGTGTACAGCCTCTGCCAAGACAGAAATGTGCTACAAGTCTTAGGCAACAGGATGGTGTTTAGGAATGACCATCAGACCAGAGAATCAAGAGAAGGGCCTGGGATACTAAGTACTGTTCCATTGGAAGCTTCTGAGCCAATATAAAGAGAAGGAATTGGTTTAGATTCTTGGAGCCTGAAGAAGGTGCTAGGGAGACACTGGTAGAGCTAGGAGTTGAAGTCTTCTGGCTGAGGTGCCACTGTGCAGATTGGGAGTTGATCAGGGAGTACTCAACTGGATCCTGTTTGTTTCTACAGAGATTATGCTGAATCTGTGGGGCGGAAGGTCCGAGACCTAGGCATGGTAGTAGATTTGATCTTCCTCAACACGGAAGTATCACTGTCCCAAGCCTTGGAGGATGTGAGCAGGGGAGGGTCTCCCTTTGCTATTGTCATCACCCAGCAACACCAGATTCACCGCTCCTGTACAGTCAACATCATGTTTGGAACCCCGCAAGGTATGGAGGCCCCCGTGGGTTAGAATTCCAGAAACTTCCAGATGCTAGTTCATTAATTTTTTTATGGCTTACTCAGAAGCAGCAGGTTTTAGGAAAAGGTATTTCAGCTCAAATGTGGTAGGGCCCTTTTATAAGTGCATGGCAGAAACTTGCATAGTCATTTATTTGTTTGATCTTCTTTCACTGGATACAGTTCTGGGCCTGCTGTGTATGACGTTACATTCAGCCCTTAGGTATGTGCAGTGATGTGTTGGCAAATGTTTAACAGCCAGTTCTGGGGTGGGGACGGCGTGGTTTATAGAATTTGCTGATTTCCATGGTGTAAATACTCCCACTGTGTTCTATTTCAAGCCACCAACATGAAGTCACTTCAGGGCAAGTTGGGAAGAGAGGCGCACAGTCTGCTCGCCCCAGCGAGAGCCAGCTCCAGCACCGCTCTGGCACACCCTGCACTGAGCGCGGTGGAGCCCCTGCTTTCACCAGACTTTGGGATGAGGGACAAAGCATGTGCCAGGCAGTTAGGAGACTCTTTGTTAGTGTGCTGGAGAAGTCAGTGGAGGGACTTTGAGAAGAGGGAGGCAGCCTTGACCTCCTGGAGGCCCAGGGGAGGTTTCCTGAAGTCCTTCCCTGAAGTAACTTTTAGTCTTTTGCCCCCAGATTATTGAGACTCAGTCAACTGCTGCCTTGCGGATTGCTCTCACAGCATAGACTTTTCCCTTCTTCCACCACCCTGGGCCCTCTATTTGCCTGACCAGTTTTACCCATTAGCATAGAGTGTAGAAGCCTCTCCAGTAGGTCATTCGCCTCTCTGAGGAGCAGTCCTCAAGATGTGTGAAGACATTTATATCAAGTGCCAAGAAGTCTTCTCACCACCTTATAAATCTTGTTGCCCAAGGGTGAGGGGAGGAGGTTATTTAGGATCATAATTTGATCTTAATCCATAACCTTTGAACTGATACATTAACAGACAACTCTATCCTGAGGAGCGCGGTGGAAAGCCAGGCTTTACAGAAGGGCTGTTTGGACCCCCATGGCCTGCCTCCTGTGGTTATTCTCCACATGGTCTTTTTCAATCTGTGAGAGACTGTCGTGTTTCTCTGGTTTTTACTACATGTCTGTGATCTAAGAATTCCCCACAGAGCTAGCTCTCTACAAGGGTGTCTGTTTCCCACTGAAGAAACCCATTCTCTGTCTTCCCAGCTGCATCCCCTCCCTCCCACCTCTCCCCATCCCCATTCCAAGGCTTTTTGTCAGTGAAATGGTTTTCTTGCTTGTTTGAGGTCAGGAAAGGCTTGGTAGAGTTCAGCAGGTGGGCACTGAAATCTGTCATGGGAGAAAATAACTCATGTCATTCCCTCCTACAGAGCATCGCAACATGCCCCAGGCAGACGCCATGGTGCTGGTGGCCAGAAATTATGAGCGCTATAAGAATGAGTGCCGGGAGAAGGAGCGCGAGGAGATTGCCAGACAGGCGGCCAAGATGGCTGATGAAGCCATCCTCCAGGAAAGAGAGCGAGGAGGCCCTGAGGAAGGGATGCGCGGGGGGCACCCTCCAGCCATCCAAAGCCTCATCAACCTGCTGGCCGACAACAGGTACCTCACTGCTGAAGAGACTGACAAGATCATCAACTACCTTCGAGAGAGGAAGGAGCGGCTTATGAGGAGCAGCGCCGACTCTCTGCCTGGTGAGCTACGTGGCAGGGCCGAGGTGAAGTTCTGACTCTGCATTTCTCTACCCCCAGGCTCTGTTGGGAGGGTGGCAGGCCCAGGGGTCTTTGGGGTGCATAAGGGAATGAGCCCATCCCATGGGTTTTCCCGCATGGGCCATCCTTGCTGGTGTAATAATGGTAACTTAAGATTTGGATACTGAATTCTGATCCCTGTAGTTAATGTGGTGGTGGGTGGGCTAGTATTGCTGACTCCCTGGGAACCAAGATGGATGCCCTTTTTTTTAAAAGTAGTTCTCTGGGGAAACTAAGCTGTTTACTGAAAACAGCACATACTATGAAGTGGCCCCTTTGGGAAATCAATGTTATAGTCTGTGTACTGTGTGATTGATGTAATCAGTGATTGTTGTTCTTCCCTGGGCTGCTAAGCCTCCTGCCCATGGAGGGTATTTTTTAACCAGATACCTCCTCTTTCTGTCTTCTAGGCCCGATTTCCCGTCAACCACTCGGGGCGACCTCGGGTGCCTCACTGAAGACACAGCCAAGCTCTCAACCGCTCCAGAGTGGCCAAGTGCTCCCGTCTGCTACACCCACTCCAGCTGCACCCCCCACCTCCCAGCAAGAGCTTCAGGCCAAAATCCTCAGCCTCTTCAACAGTGGCACGGTTGCGGCCAATAGCAGCTCTGCATCCCCCTCAGTTGCTGCCGGAAACACCCAGAACCAGAATTTTTCCACAGCAGTGAACAGCCAGCCTCAGCAAAGATCACAGGCCTCTGGCAATCAGCCTCCAAGCATTTTGGGACAGGCAGGATCTGCTCGGAACATGGGCCCCAGGCCTGGGGCTCCTTCCCAAGGGCTCTTTGGCCAGCCTTCCACCCTCCTGGCACCTGCCAGCAACTTGGCTAGCCAGAGGCCTGTGTCTTCCACAAGTATCAACTTTGACAATCCAAGTGTACAGAAAGCTCTGGACACCCTGATCCAGAGTGGCCCTGCTCTCTCCCACCTGGTTAGCCAGACCACAGCACAGGTGGGGCAGCCGCAGGCCCCCATGGGATCGTACCAGAGGCATTACTGAGGCTAAATCTCAACTTCCCCCAGGCCCCTCTTCCCCCGGCCTCCTACCTGTTGCGTCCTAAGTAGAGTTACTTGGAGGATGTTCTCTGCGCATATCCAGGTCCACATCGAATGTCATAAGTTTCTACCACCTGCTCTCTTCTGCCCAAGGCTGTTGTTACTTATTCCTTCCAGAGTCAGAGTTTGTACTGCCTTGGAGGTGTATTTTTTGTTGTTGGGGTTATTTTTTTTTTCTTTTTTCTTTTTTTTTTTTGATAGAAAATAAATATCTCTGGGGTCATGGGCAATATAGGTGTCTGGGCTCCGTTTGTATTTCATTTGTCTCTGTCAGCTCGATGTGGGGGTGGGGGAGGAGAAGCAGCCAGGCCCCAGCTGGCTGCATGTGGGGTGGTCCTTCCATGGCGAGAGCCACTGCCTTTGTTCGTTTTGAGCCTCCCCAGGCTTTCGGCCTCACGCAGGCCCACCCAAGCACGAGCCCCTGCCTGCGTCCCTGTGTGGGGTTGTAGAGCGCAGGCTGGGCCTGGTGGGCACGGCGCCGGTGCGCCCCGCCCCACATGTGTGGGGGCGGCCTGAGGGCTGCTAAGCAGGCTGCTCTGGAGTTGAAGAGGGGCCATGGCAGGCACTTTTCTGCCTGACCCAGAGTAGTTGGTTCTTGGTTTTTCTCTTTTTTTTTTTTCCTTTGTGGCTTTCATTGCAATGGAAGATTTTCCATGGACTGAACAGCATCGGTCACCAGCAGTTTAACCCAAACTGTGAATCTGGGCCCCAACCACTCTTAACCCTTTAACATTTGTCAGCCTCTTCCTCACCAGTGGTAGTTTCATGGAGTTGGCTCTGAGAAGACCGCTCTAGACTCTGGCAGTGAACACCTGTTTTTTCAGTGATTGCTTTGAGCTTTTGGCCCAGAAACCAGGCTCTTGTTCTGTTTTCTGAGCAGCAGGAGGTAGGGACCATTTTGATGTCAGACTTTTGGTAGCCAGACGTGTTCTTGATTCAGGAGACTGTTCAAAACTTTTGAGCCAGAGTGAAGTTACTAGAGGGAGGACCTCTGCCTGCTGCTCTAAGTGGAGCCAAAGGAAGCTGCCTTCTCCCTAGGGATGGTGCTCCTTAGAGCCTTGTGGATCAGCCTCAAGGGACCCCTGGTGGAGACACGGGAGAGCAGTGACTTCAGCTGAGTCCTTGCCGGTAGCTGAGTAAACATTGGTTTCCAAAACTCAAGGTCCCCAGATGGCAGTGTTTTATGTTCTGACCTGTTTGTGTTATATAGTGGTTTTTTTTCCTCTTTGAAACTCCTGTGTTGTTAATAAAATGAAATGATTACTTTTTAATTAAAATGGAAAAGTGAAAGCTGTGTCGTCTGTTTTTGGGTGAGAATCCCCGTAGGGCCTCTCTGTGGCATTGCTTTCCAGAGTTTGTAGGGGAGGCTCCCTGACAGCACTGACTGCTTTCAGTCTGCCGTGAGGTCTGCCCCCGCTTGTCCTCAGCCTGCAGTCAGGCCTCAAAACCTCTTAACCCTAGCTTCTCTCCTACAGCTCCCCTAGTTAGAAGCTTTAACCGCAGTTTGGAGTAAAAGCCTGCTGGGTAATTATGATGGTGTGTAAGCATCCTTGTTTGTGGCAGACTTTGAGTGTGTCAGGCTTGTCCGCTTATTCTAAGGAAAACAGAATGGCGAGGAGGCCATTTCTGACCAAAAGGCAATGGAGAGAGGGGTGCTCTCCTGTTCTGATTTTGTCTCAGTTGCCAGCTCATTATGCAAGCGGTTGGCAGAACCAGCATCCCAGGTGGGGGCGCTGGAGGGCATTTCATGGAGCTCCCCACCAGGAAACGGTGTGAAGTGACTGGCACAAGGCCGCCAGTAGATTGGGGATGAAGACACCGACAGCGCCCAGCCTGAGCTGGAGGTGCTCACTATCTCAGATGTTTGACAGGGCTACGGAACTCTCAGGACACAAACCAGGCAGCCAGACCTGAAGGGTCAACCCAGCCAACTCTTCTGTCGGTGGTGGTCGGTGTTTCTGATGAAGAGTCTGGGATCCTCACGGGGGCCCACTTTGAATACCCCTTTCCACCTACTAGTTCTTCTCCCTGGAGTGTCCAAACAGCACACCTCAGGCTGTGAAGGGTATAATAAAATTATTTTTATTGCATTTTGTGCAGACGGGAGTCTAAAAAATTAATACAGTAAAAGCTATAAAGCATTAAATGGGAGCATTCAACAATAAAGGAAAGAACCAACCCTCTCCTTTTCATCTTGGCACAAAGAACACGAGATCAATACTGAGGCAGAATGCGAAATACTGAAACACTGAAAATTAAAGGCAGGCCTAGTAATAGTAGTAAGTACTCTGGATTTGGTTTGCAACCTCTCTTATTTACAAGGGTTTTCAACTTCATTGCATTGCCCTGCACATAGATCGTCTAAAACAAAAGCAACACTAGTTATCACTACAAGGCTATTGAAATATTGCACTCAGAATAAAAGTCACTTGAATGGACATGAAACATCTAGCTACATGATTATAAAGATAAGTTGATGAGTGACGGGTGATAACATTCATAACAAATATTGCACATGTAGCACAGAAAACTTGGGGTTTTGTTGTGGGATGTCTGTTTTCATCAATGGAAACTTTGCTCTTGCCAACCAGACAGCCTGGGCCCAGATAGTGCAACTTTGGTTCCCTAAGTGATGTTAATACAGCCCCCTTTCGGTTCTGCCTAGCCCACCACTTCAGCCTGGGAGTGCTAGGCTCCCAGAAGGCTAGACCCAGCTGTGGTTCTCAGAGGGAGGTCTTGGAGGATGGGGGTGGGAAGTGCTGGTGTCTAATACCTCCAACTTCTGATTACTACCCGGAAAAATCTATCCAGCCCCCTGATCAAACTTCAGAGAGGCCTTGGTCTAACCGCAGGCGTCCAAACCTCCTCCAGCCACACCTGACCCAGTCTAGACGGCACCAGCGCCAGCTCTGCCTTGGGCTCAAAGAAAGGGAGGTGGTGAGGTCAGGAGTACCCAGAAGCCTCAGCTCTGGGAGGTGGACGGGATGTCTAACTAGGTGCAGTCAGGGCCCTGGGGCTGGAGTTACTGTACCCAGCCCCAGAGGGCGCTGGAACGAGCATGCAGTGCATGTCCCCCTTAGTAACGTGCCCTGGGGGAAGGGAACCTGGCCAACGGGGTTTCTCTAAGGGAAGAGGGCACCTCCGGCCGGGCTGGCGGAGCAGAAGCGCCAAGGACTGGTGTTGGAGAAGCCAAAGGCCTTGGGCCCTAGTTGGAGGAGGGCAGAGAGGCGCTTAAGAACTAAGCAAGTGCCGACTCCAGCCCTCCCCCAGGCCCAGGTGCCTGGGAGACGCAGCTAGAGGCCGCTGCTAGGCAGCAAGGCCCGGCCCCCAGACGCGGAGAAGGCGGCTGGGTCCCCGAGGCCGGAGGTGCCGGATGGGAACAGGGTAGGAAATGTCAGGGGCAGCGCTAGGGCCACCCAGGTGGATCCGGCCCCAAACCCAGAACCGCCCCCTCCTCCCTCACCTGTCCCAGGGAGGAAACTCCGGGGGAGGGGACGCCCTCCAACCCCCCGATTTCAGTCTTTGGCGAAGAGCCACGGGATAGGGGGAGCAGGCGACAAGCCGGTGGAGGAGAGACGCCTGCTCCCCCAGCGAAGGCACCGGGACGGGGCTTCCTGGGGGCGGGGGCGAGGGCCTCTCTCGGTTCCTCTGGCTTGAGGAACGCCCCTCCCCTCTCCTGGCCCCAGCTTGCATAAAGAGCCGATAAGAAGAGGCTGCGCGCGTGTCTGCAGCCACAGTGGAAGCTCACATTCGCTGGGAGGCGAATCCAGGGAAAGTTGGGACACTTGTCTCACTTCGTCTCCGAAAAGATCTGGAAGGAAGAAGGGTCGGAAGCCAAGGGCGCGCGGAAAGGGTGAGGAGGCGTCGAAGGAGTGGGTGGTCGAGGGACCACGAGTCCCGCCTGGGCCTAAAAGCACTTTTGCTCTCAAACGCTCGGACGTCAAGGAAAACCCAGCCTCCCGAGGCCCCCCGCCTTCCCTGGGCGCGCCCCCAGCGGGAGAACGTGATTGCGGCGAGAAGAGAAGTCCGTTGCGCTTCTAAGTCACAGAAATATGGGGACGTTAAAAATACACGCGATGTCTCCTGTACACTATGTATACGTTCAGCCGGCTCGCGCCCGCGGCCGCGCGAGAAAGGAGAACGCAGACGGCGGGGCGCATCCTCGCCACCCCGCGCGCTCCAGGCCGCCGGGGGAGGGACGCAGAGTGCGGGCGGGGCGGGGCGCGGGAAGAGAGGGAAGGGGCCGGGCGGACGACCGAGGGGGTCCTCGAAGCCCCAGGTCCGCTCCTTTCCGCAGCTTCCTCCGACCTTTATTGCAGCGTCTCCTCCGGCGGGGCGAGGCCGGGCTTAGAAAAAGGACGGCCGGGGCCGACGCGCCAACGGGACTCTGGTCTCCGGGCGGGGCGGTCTTCTCCGGGTCCGCCCTAGCCGACGTGGCCTCCGGGCTTCAGGCAGCGGGGAAAGGGGGCCAGGGCGCGGGCACAGGGTCTGTATGTAAACGGTGACAGCGGCGGGGGACGCGGCGAGAGCTCCGGGGCCGCGGGCCGGACGCGCTCGGGCCCGGGTGTTTGGTCCTGGCTCTCAAGAGTAGATGGTGATGACCTCGCGGCCTCCGCCGCGGACCAGCATCACCCGGTCCAGGTGCTCGGTGAGAACCTCGAGGAATTCCATGTCTGAGCGCCCGTCAAGGAGAAAGACCGTCCCCTTTCCTCCCCCAAGGAATCAGGTTCCCGTTGGGCGCCCGCAGATCGCCGGGCTCGCGTCCCTGTCCTAGGTGCTGATTCTGAAGAGGACCCGGCTCAGCCCTTCCTTCCCAGGGCTAGGACCTAAGTCCCCTGACGTCCACCTCCCTCCTTCCTCCCAATTTTAAGCCCAGGATACAGTTTTCGTCACCGTTGCGGTTGCGGGGAGGCCCAGGCATGTTGAGCAAAACAAGCTTGGCACCCTGGGATTTCTGGACGATGACCTCGTTCAGCCGCACGGCCGTGTGCATGCGCCGCACGTTGGATTGGTTCCTGCGGGAGGAAGCCAGGGAGGAGGAGGGCACGTAAGGCTAGGAGAGAGGGGGGACTTGGATCCAGTCGCCCCTTCCAGCACCTCCCCCGCCCCCAGCACTGGGCTGCTGGGATCTGCTCCTTGCAAGCCAGGGACCACCAACCCTAGACCACTCCAAGCTGGGCTACTCAGAGACCCCAGAGGTCAGGGGCGCGAGTTGAGGGTTCATGGCAGAGTGAGAAGAGTAGGGAACCTGGCCAACCTAGGAGAGAATTTAAAAATTCTGAAGCACTTACAAGTTCTCCCACTCCCTTCAGGAAACATAAGAGAAGCAAAGAGAGGAAGAAAAAGGAGAGGGGTCAGAAAAAGCAGGAGAAGCTGAGGACTTGAGCCACCATCAACACCCTGTGTGCAGACTAGTCCTGCGCTCCCAGCCCCCCAGCCTTCGCCTTTCCACTGCCTGCACCTGTGCGTTCTGACCCTTAGCAATCAAGCCCAACCTGAGTCCTCAGACGGGGCAACCAAGGAGAGGTCTGGGCTGGGCCTTCCGACTACCAGACCAGGACCCCTTCTGCTCATTTGCTTTCCACGGGGAGCAAAGACCCTGTAGGCTCACCCCAGACCCCAGCCCTTAGCCCCCAGGCCCGTACGGCTTCATGCTGAAGAAGTCCTTGATGCCCTCAGAGGAGACAGGACTGGGGCCCTTGTTCTTCTCTGCCACGGACTTGTCCTTGGTCCAGGTGAGATGCACTTTTTCTGGATCTGCCTCGCCCTCCACCTCGGGCTCCTCCCCTGGAGACGGTGAGCTGCTGGGGCAGCTGGGAGCACTCTGGTCATGGATCAGCTGCACCTGAGGGATGAAAGAAGGCATGTGATTCCTTTGGAGGCCAAAGGTTCTGCTCCCACTGGTTGCAGCCAAACCACCCGAGCTGCATACCTCCTCTTCCGGCTTCTCCTCACTGTCACCAGCTGTCTCTTCTGGGACGTTGAGACGGAGCCGCGTGTTGGCTGGATTCTTTCTCCGGATTGAGCCACGAGACTCATCTGTGATACTCTGGATCTAGGGAGGGACACAGGTTGGTGCCATGGAAATCACTACCCATGCCCTGCAAAGAGCTACCCTCAACGCTGATGTTCAGCCAGGACGTGCACTTTTGGGACCTACCAGTTGTTAAAATACTGCGATGCTTCCACACCAAATAGCTATTGCCCCGTGGATATGGCCACTCCAACTCCTCTCCAGTACCCCTGGCCTCCCCACTCCCCAGGGACCAAAGGGTTGACACCTGGCCCAGCTGAGCTCTACCTCAGGGCCAGTTCTGGCTGGTCGGTGCACGTCCCACTTCTGACAACTGCACTGTCACCCACCTCCGAGAGCTCTTCTGTCCCCCGCCCCGAGGACCCCACTCGCTGGGGTGAGGCTTTCATCCAAACACCGGAGGGCGGGTGGGCCCACGTTACCCACATGGGGAGATCTTACAGCCAGCCTTACCCCATGAGAGCTCATCACCGTTAGCCCTGAGAACACACCATCCACACCCTAGGAGGTTTGCCCCCAGCTCTCATCATCAGCTGTATCCTGAAATATCCACTCATTACTCACTCTCTAAGGGTCTATCATAAGATACCTTGTCCCCCACACTGGCAGCCCACACCCCTGAGGAATCATCATCCATACACATTTAGCTTCCACTCTTCTCCCTTGGGCCCCAGAAGTCACGTCGAGAGTGGAAGATCTGTCACCCTCGCCAAAGCCCCTCTGCATCCTGGCTGGGAGGCTGGAGAGAGGCAGCTGCAGCGTGCACCCTTGCTGCCGGGGAACCAGTGCCAGGAGGCGGCAATGCCAGCAGCCAGGAGTGGGCCATCCCAAACCTGTGCAGCCCCAGGGCTGGCAGCAGCTTAAGACACTCCAAGCCCAGCCAGGGCAACCTCACCTCCCGCTCCCGCTCATTCTTGGTTAAATGCATTTGTTTGAGGATCTGGGAACGCTGCTCCATCACCAAGGTCTTCTCGTAGGTGTAAGCGGAGATGTCACTCTCATGCTGTGGGTAGGCAGGGGTGGGACGGGGGAGAGGGGCAGGGAGGAGAGCATGAGCTCCGAGCTCAGGTGCGAGGCCAAGAAGAGGGAGGCAGGCCCCCTTCCTGCTGCCAGCCTAGGGCTTCCCTGTCCAATGACCTAGGACAAAGCAGGGGGCGATGCTCTTTGAAGGCGAGGCAGCTCATTCCCTCCTCAGCCAAGCCCAGGACTGGGTGAATGAATGGGTGAATGAATGAATGAGTTGATTAATTAATTACCTGGGTGAATGGAGAGCAGGAAGAAGTTTAAAAAGGAACACAGATGAATGAATACATGCACATATGAATGAATGGGTGAGTGAGTGAATAAATACATTAATGAATATATGGGCAGATTAATGAATATACCATTAGAGGAACGAGTAAATGGTGCTGAGCAGAATGGACAGACGAGAGGCTTTAGAGTGTAACTGCTAGAAGCATGGACTCTAGAGCCAGTCTGCCTGAGTTTGAATCCTGGCTCGGCCACTTGGTGCACGTTTGGGGCAAATTACTTAATGTTTCTGTGCCTCAACTTCCTAATCTGTAAAATGGAAACACTGATAATTGGATAACTGCATCTATTTCATTGATTGCTGTGAGAAGTAATGTATATATAAAATGCATAGAACAGTGCCTCACACATAGTCAGCATTATTAGACATGTCTATTTTTTTTTTTTTTTGAGTCTAGCAGGATTTTATTTATAGGGACACTCAATTACAGATAAGGTGCTTTCTAGGATACACATGCTTGCCCTGAATGTCTATTCTTATAAAGGAGACAAGGCAGGGTGGGTGAGTGGGTGGATGGATGGATGGGTGGAAGGCTCTTGGGTGAACATGTGAGAGGCTTAAAAGTGGATGGGGGTGCCCTGGTCAGGGGACTAGATCCCCCATGCCACAACTAAAAGTTCACAGGCTGTAACTGAAGATGCCACCCGCCACAAAAATAGACCTCAGGTACCACAACTGGGACCCAGCACAGTCAAAAGCTGATTGGGGGATGGGGGGAGGACCCTAGCATCACAAACTGATGGGTACTGGGGTTCCCCTATTTGGTTCTGGGCTCAAGGGCAAAGAGGCCAGCGGGACTCCAAAGCGTCAGAGGCAGCTCCTGGGGACTCACCATCTCCACCACCTCGACCTCTGCGGTGATACGTAAGTGGTACAGAAATGTGGTTAAGTCCTTCTTCATCTGGATGCTATTGTCGTCCATCTGGGCCACGGTGAAGATTCGCATCTTACACTTCCGCCAAACCTGGAGAGATGAAGGGGACCCAGGAAGGTCCAGTCCAGATGCCATGCGGAGACCCAGGGCCAGACCTCGCCCCTCACCCTTCCTACCCACCTTCCCACACATCCAGGTAGCCCACCAATGCTCTATCTCGGCGGCCACTCCCTACAAAAATGCCCCTGCTTAGGTGAGGGGCCCCCCTCCCATTGAAGCATCACTCGCTTGAGTTAAACACGGCTCTCCTCTATAATTCAAGGACATCTGCCAGGGGAGCCACAGTCAGTCCCCAACACCTCAGAATAAAGGAGGTGACTGGAGCCCTCTCCCAGGCTCTCACACGGAGGCGGGCAGGGCGGGAGCCCGGGAGCCCCCCGCGCACGTGGCCACGAGCACGTGCACACGGGAGCGCGCGCGGCCACGAGCACACGCACACGGGACCGCGCGCGGCCACGAGCACACGCACACGGGACCGCGCACGCACACGCACCTTGTGGTGCCGCAGCAGGAAGGGCAGCAGCATCAGCATGCCGCCGTCATGCACGATCCACCAGACGTCAATGCTGCCTTCAGAGAAGCGCTCGGGGTTCCCGGGGAACATGGAGACATTCTTGGTGACCAGCAGGGCCAGGTGACCGGCCGTGGTTTCCCGAACCAGCTCTGGGGGAGGCCAAGGAGATGGCAGACGGACAAACAGGGACCCTGGTCCCCTCCTGGCGCCCAGCACGCCTCCCCGTCCTGCCTCCCGCCTCAGCCTTGGACTGATAAGTCAGAAAAGCCCCATCTTCCTGGGCCTAGTTTGAACTTGGCAAAAAAAAAAAAAAAAAAAAAAAACCTCTCTGGGCCTCAGTTTCCCTACTGGTCAAGTGGTAATAAGGATACCTGCCCTTTCTGATTAAGAAGGCGACCCTGCAGCGCTCACTTAATCCTCCCAGCCACCCTCTAACTGGGATCTACTGATAAAGCAGCCTCAGGGTTTACCAGCTGCCATGACCTTCATCTCTCCGTGCCTCAGTTTCACGCCACTAAAACAGAGACAGCCATGCCTGGCCCTCACAGGCCTGCTGAGAGAATCTGAGACTTAGAGAAAGCCGCCACTTGTCTGGCACACGGAACGCAGTCCGTTAAGTGCTAGTTACTATATGACTTATTATCCGCTACTACCAAGGAATCTGATGCTCAGAGAGGGGGGGAAACTTGTGAACAATCACACAGCAACGAAGGGCCAGAGGTTTGATCTGGACCCGCGCCTCAGTGGTGACTTCAAAGCTGTAGGTCTTCCCACTGGCCTGCACTGCCTTCCCTGCAGGGTTCTGAGCCCTGCAAAGAGCCAAGTCTGTCTCCTTCACACCTGAGGCCCTGGGCACCCAGCACAGTGTCTGGCACCTGGCCAGCCTTGAACGCCATCACCTGCACATGCTGAATCCATACTTGTGATGCCTGGGAAGCGGTCCCCAGGCCCAAAGAAGGAGAACCCACCTCCACGCAGCCCCCCCCCCGCCACTCCCAGCCCAGCCTGCTCTACCGATGAAGTTCCTCCACGTCTGATGGTCTTCCTTCTGTCGCCAGTTGCGGGGCCAGCCAACAAGCACGGTGTTGTGCTGAAGCCCGCCGAGGCCCCCGGACTGAATCAGGTGGGACACGCCATCTCGCAGGTTGGAAGAAATGACTACCTGGCAGAAGCCTTTCACTTTCTCTGCCTCCATCAGGCGCCGGATGGACTGCGGTGGCAGGGATCAGAAAAGGACCAGCCTCAGGCCCAGGCCTCCCTGGCCCCGCTCAGCCCCTTGCAGCACCCCCCCACCTCCCATCTCTCCTCTCCATCATCCCGATCTTCCTGAAGCTCAGCTCTGATCGTGTCAGCCCCTGGCACCTCATCACCTATGGCCCCTATTCCCCGCTACTCAAGCAAAGCTCTTCATGATCAGACCCCGTGCTTGCCATCACCCTGCCATGGCTCACAGATTCCCTGGGGAAGCTCTCCCCCACCCCCCAGACCCCCCTCCCCCAGGTTGTCCATGACACCCTGCCTGGCCCAGTTCAACCATCACCTTCTTCAGACACCACCCCTCCACCCAGACCAGAATGAAACTAGTCTCCTCTGCTTAGCCGGGCAATTTGATTTTAACGATTTTTTTAAGTTAGCATAATAGTAGGCATTTAAAACATGTATTCAATCTGTGTAATGAAGGAATCATTTTTATGACTCTCAGTTTATAGCTAAGGAAATTGAGGCTCAGAGAAATTAATACTTGCTTCAGGGCATATGGATAATGGATATTATTGTAGAGGTTCAAATCCAGGGGTTTGACTCCATCCTTCACACTCTTAACCAATCCCCTAATGTCAAACAGAAAGGGCTCCAATTTCTGCCTCTGCCCCAGTCTGTTAATTCAGCATGCAGTGGCTGAAAATAAGAGCAGAGTAACCTTGGGCAAATCACTTCCCTCTGTGAGCCTCAGTTTTCTCATCTGTCAAATGGGTGTTGTGATAGCTACCTCATTTAGGAAGAGGGAGAATGACATAATATGTTGTGAGTAGAGCTTAGTATACAGCCTGAGAGATCATCAACACGTTCTCTTACTCTGTAGTTATTAACTCTAAGGTAGCACCTGTCAACTTCAGATGGGTTGGGGAGCCTTCTGTGTATGTTCTGTCTCCCCCACCAGCCTGTGACCCCCTTGAGGGGTGGGGTTTGGTCTTCCACCTCTCCGTGTCCCCCGGGGCCTACCCCAGTGTCTGGTACCCAGGACATGTGCAGCCACTGCATGTTGAATTAAAGTGACCAGTGTAGGCCTCCAGCCCTGGGCCCTGACAGATCTGTGTGAACGGCCCAGTGAGGCAGAAACAGAGGCTGTCACAAGCCATTAGGGGTGCCCCACCCCATGTCATCTCACCTCCCTGAGGCCCGCTTTCCCCTATCCACTTCTAACCATGGCCCCGAGGGGAGAGAGGCCTGAATCACAGACAGAACCCACTTCCTCTGCCACCCACCAGACACCTGTTAGTGCCACTTACTGCAGACCCCGGCTGCCCCAGCTCACACTGGCACTGCCCACTGCTCCGTGAGCAATGACCAGTAGACAGGAACGAGAGCAGGTAATCCAGCCCCCAGGACCTGGGTTCAAATCCTGCTATGCTTGCAGCCAGCTTTGTGACTTTCAGCAAGCTGCTTTCCCTCTCTGGGCCTTGGTCTCTTCCTGTGCTACACTGGATACTTACCCTGTCAACCCCATGTGGTGTGGAAACTGGAAGAATCCACCAATGTGAAAATGCTTTAAAAGATTTATTCTTTGGCAGAAGAAAGCTGCAATAGGAGTCTAGGTTTTGAGTCTCTGCTTTCTGTCCTTAAACAAATGACCTGACTTCTCTAAGCCTCAGTTTCCTTATCCATAAAATGGGCCCTTCTGGCCCTGATCATCTTGGGTTCTGCAGGTTGGATTCTAAGGAACTTAGTCACTGAGCCCTTGGACACAACTTCTGAGGAGGAGGACAGAGAAGCCTGAGCCCCAGCTCATGGCAGAGCTGGTAAGAAGAAAGTGGAAAGGAGCAAGGGGCTGTCTTCCCAACTGCCACATGCCCCCCAGCAAGGCCTATACTCACCTCCTCTGCCCTCTGGGCCTGGGGATGGTTATCCAGAAAGGTGCCCTCAAGGACAGAGCCCACAATGGTCAGGCCCTTCCCTGCCTTGAGCTGGGAGGTCAGCGAGAGCAGCTGTGGATGGACCACGTTCTGGTCTTGGTCCACACGTACCAGCACCAGCAGCTGTGGCCTGAAGCGGGTGCAAGATCACGTGATCCATCCACCACCTCCCCAAGCACCGTAACTCATACACCCATACTCCGTACACTAACTGCCTGTCCTCTATACTCCCATCCCCCTAAACATCCATCCACCCATGTCCTTAGGTTATCAACCCATCCAGTCATCTCCCACACATCTCTCCATCCACCCACCCATCCATCTCTGCATCCATCTCACTCACCCATGCATTCATCCATCCACCCACCCACCCATGTACCATCTCACTCAACCACCCATCCATCCATCTATCCACCTACCCATCCATCTATTTTATCCTTCGGTTATCCATTCACATCCATGTTAATTTACCAACACATGCATTATTCATTCAGTTACCCTCACATCCACCTACCACCATCCATCCACACATTCATCTATTCACCCAACCACACTCCCATACATGTATTCACTCAGCTATCTACCCATCTATTTATCTGTTCATTTCCTTATTCATTTAGCCTCCCCAGCCAACCATGAGTTTGATAGCATCCTCTAAGCACCTACTCTGGGCTAGATCCTGTGCTAAGCATTTAAAGATTCACAGACTATTTGTGCAAAACTCCAGTCTCTAAAAGGCCAGTTTAGTAGACATGAGTGAGGACAAGTCCACGATGTCCTCATTCCAGAGTTCCAGACTTTACTCTTAGCAAATTGAACCTGAAGGAGAAGAAGGGCTTGCAGAGCAAGCAGTTAGAAGGCACCTGGGCTGAGAGGCGGGAGGGGAAGATTCTGGCTCTAGGTTTGCCTTCCACAACCCCTGAGACCTTCCCTAAGCCCTGGTTTTCACGTGAATCAAATAGTAGTAATAGTAGTGAAGTTCTACTCGTGCCTGACTCTTTGCGACCCCATGGACTGCAGCCCAGCAGGCTCCTCTGTCCGTGGGACTGTCCAGGCAAGAATACTGGAGTGGGTTGCTATTTCCTTCTCCAGGGGATCTTCCCAACCCAGGGATCAAACCCGGGTCTCCAGCATTGTAGGCAGATGCTTTACCATCTGAGCCACCAGGGAAACCAATAAGAGAGATTGTTACTAATCTAGAGATTTCTAAGAGGCCCTGTTAACTCTCAAAGTGGATGATCCCACCTCTCCTAGGGCGAATGCTCTCTGATACTCCACTTACCTGTCTGGGCACATGCCTTCTCCAGGGAACTGTGAGCTCACTACGTCCCTGGAGACTGGAAGGGGGCGGTGCATAGATCATGTGTTCATATGTGTTTTTTTTAACAAATGATGTGATGAATGGAGGGATGGATAGATGCTTAGAAACTGGCATGGCAGGTAGGGTTTTGGAGAACAAATGTGTGGAACCTCAGCTCAGCCTCAGCGTTACAGAGGGGAAGGGTTCAGGGGGGGAAGGGTTCAGATGAGGCTGGACACCACTCAGCCAGAGCAGAAGGAAGCAGGCGGGGTGGGTCAGGCCCCGCTGCCTTCCCCTTTGGTCGCCATCACTCACCTCCAGTTCTTGGTGTGAGGGGGCCCTTCTTCCAGGCGCAGCAGGGCGTAGCGAGCAGCGCTGAGAGACAGGCCTCGGATCCCATCGCCCCATTCCTTCTCTGCCCTGGGGGCCGGGAAGGGGGGATCAAGAGAGGCAGAAAGCCGGGGAGTGCCAGGGAGAAGCACCCACCCCACAGCGCGGAGCCAGAGCCGTCCACCTCGGGCTCAGAAGGGCGGTGGCTCCTGGCCGCCTCCATTTCTCAAAGCCTCAGCACCTCCCTCTGCTCCTGTCTCACCCCCTCACGCTTTCCTCTCCATTCTCCCCATCTTCTCTCCCTTTTGGCCTTAACCCCACCCCTACCCCCCAAGCTCCCATCACCTCTCTCCCCTCCTCGCCCCCCTCCCGTCGCTCAGCCTCGCCCCGCCTTACCCGCGGTATTCGATATACTTGTAGATGAGCCCAGCAATAAGCATGGCCACCAGGGCGTAGTACCAGGAGCAGATGAACATGAGGGCCAGGCAGAGGCTCATGCCCAGGAAGGAGAGTGTCCTGGACAGCGGGAGGGAGACCCGGCCTCTGAGCCCCTGGCGGGGTTCTCACTGGTGCCCAGGGCTCAGACGGCGAGAGTTAGATGGGGCAGGGAGGGCCTGGGCCAGACCTGGGAGGCTATGGCCAGGGCTAGGGGAGCCCACGCCATCATCTCCAGGAGCACCACCAGAATCTGGAGCCTCTGGGTGGATGAGCAGCCGCAGACAGGGCCCCACCCAGCTCCTTGGTCACCACACTGCCCCGGCCCAGTGCCTCAGGCCCTGGCAGACCACCCTGCCAGGTGGTTTCTGAGGGCAGGGGTCTCTGGGGAGGGTTGGAGGCAAGATCTCCCAGAAGGAACATGGGACGAGGCTCTGGTGCAGCAGGGGTGCCAAGGTGGGAGGGAGGCAGGCAGCCTGGGCTCTGGTCTAGGTGTGCCATAGCCTTGGGGCGGGGGTGACCTTGGGCCCATCCCTTTCTCCACCGGAGCCTCCATTTCCTTTTGGTAGAATAAGCATGATCGTACCCGCCCCGTCTGTCCCACCAGCCTGTTGTGGGGATCAGGAACCATCAAGCAGAATGGGCAGAAGTCCGGCCCCACACAAGAAGCACCTTCTGTGCCCTAAGCACTGTAAGGCTCAGAGGTGCCTGTGAGGTAGGTGCAGTTACTGTCCCATTTCACAGCTGGGGAAACTGAGGCTTCCTCATCAAGACTGACAGGTGTTGAGCACTATGGACATGAGAGGGATTCTAGCTGGGACTGTTTATGCTGTCTTCTGTTATTACTTGTCATTATAATTAGACCTTCACCAGGACTTTCCTCATGCTACTTGGGCTACGAAAGCTGGAGTTGAGGATCCTGAGACCTGGAGGGGATAGGCTGGGGTGAGGGGCCAGGGAGAGGATGGTCCTGTGGGATGAGGTGGCGGGGGCGGACAGGCACCCACCAGTGGTAATATCGAAAGCGTGGCCGCCAGTTGGGCGTCCTCAGCAGTGTCTGTACCGCGCAGGCCAGGTTCACAAACATATAGCACATGAGGAAGAACCTAGAACACAGAAAGGCCCCGGAGAGGCAGAGATGCAGGAGAGGCAGAGACAGACTCACAGGGAGAGGAAAGGGGGGAAGGGAGGAAGAGACCGGGGAGGCGGCCGAGTCATGTTCTGACGCGTAGGAAGGGGTTCAAAGGCCAGATCCCCTTACAGCATGCCCCAGTGCACGTGGGATGAATATCTGTACAACAGAGGACATGTTTCTACGACACTGGGCTCATTAAAGTGGTTCAGGGGGGCTGTCCAGGGTCACAGCTGGAGCATCCCCAGAGCTGATGGGGAGGGCAGGAGGCCAGGACGCACATAGAGAGGATGGGGGCGACCTCGTCCAGGGATGCGATGAGGATGCCAATCTCGCAGATGCAGGCAGTGAGGAGCAGGGCCCACGTTGGCTCTCCGTTGGCTTTGCCGTGGCCAAAAACCTGAGGATACAGCAACCATCACAGGGGCCTGAGACCCTAGGGACTTCTTGTCTCGCTCCTCCAGTCCTGGGGACCAGTACAGGAGAGGCAGAGAGAGGGATGCTGTGCCTCTCATCCTTTAAAGGGACCCAAGGGGATACCAGGTTTTTGCTGTATCTTTCCCACCCTGACATTGGTACCCGAGTGCAGGGAAGTTCAGATGATCCCTGAAGGGGAACAGGAGGGGACAGATGGAGGAGCAGCTCCAGGCGGCCAGCAAGCAGCCGTGACGGAGTTCATCATATACATATATTTTTAAAGAACCACAGAGAGCACCCTCCTCTCATTTGCCCTTTGGCTGTCTCCCTGAGTCCCTGCCCAGTCACAGGGCCCAAGGAGGAGCATTTATTTTTCTCCCTAAGAGCAGACAACCCTGCCCAAAGAGATGGCCCTGAGGATGGGCCAAGTCCCATTTTTCGTAGTGGCATCACAGAGAGGAAGGGACCAGAAGGCAGTTCGAGGCTTGCTGTGGCCTCTGCTCACCGGGTGGCCTCGCTGGGCAGGGCCTGGTTGGCTGGCATAGGGGGTGGACTATCGGCCCACGCCTTGCCACCACTGACCTGGAGGAAGGGCACTATGCCATCGCGGGAGATGGCCTGCAGCAGGCGAGGGGCCCCCGTGAGGCTCTGCAGCCCAGCCCCGCAGGTAGAGAAGAAGGATCCGATGACAATAACCCAGGGGGACGGCCAGGCCAGGGTGCCCACCACCAGATTGCCGTTCACAGCTTCGCCAAACCTGGAAGGGAGCAGTAAAGATAGGAGATGCTGGGTGGGCAATGCCACCTAGATTTCCAAAGGTTTCCAATGCCAACTGCGCAGCCAGCCATACGTCCACCACGGGGCTTGGCTGTGTAGGGGTGAAGGGACAGACAAAGCCCCTGATGACGTGGGCTGTCTGTGTGACCTTGGGCAAGACATTCAACCTCTCTATGTCTCAGTTCCTTCAGCTGTAAAATGAAGATCATTATAAGCCTATCTCATATGATTGGTGGCAGGAATGAGGAGATAATGTATGTAAAATGCTTAGCACAGTGCCTGGAACTTAGTACTAGTGGCAACTCAATTTTTTTTTTTAATTGAGATATAGTTGATGTACATAAGATTATATAAGTTTCAGGTTTACAACATAGTGATCCACAATTTTTAGAAGTCATACCTCATTTAGTTATTAATAAAATATTGGCTGTATCCCCTGTGCTGAACAGTATATCCTTGCAGCTTATTGCTTCTACACAGAGTAGTTTGTACCTTTTAACACCCTCCCCTTGTCTTGCCCCTCCCCCCTAATAATGATTTGAGTACATGGTCAATTGTACAAGACTGCATCATCCTGGGCATATATCTTAAACTGTGTCTCCATCTGGAAAATGGGGATTCTGGCCTCATCACATGGTGACGTGATGCAGTATGAGAATCAAGAAGAGCTTTTTCTGTTTTTCAGACAGTGCCATTTGGCTTCCTCCTAGACTCCCTGAGACTCCCTGACTCAGTTCCCTCCCTGCGAGGAATCCATCCACATTAGCAGCCAGAGTGAGCCTTCAGGAGCAACAAACTGACCATTTGGCACTGTCTTAAAACAGAAGGTGCTGCCTCAGTAGGCAGAGGGGATCCTGGCCCTGGAATGTGCAAGCAGAGGTTGTACCACGTGGGTTCTGCTTCCCAGAACCCAGCCCCCTGATGCCCACCCCACCCTCCCCAGAACAGGATCGTCCCTGAGCCCCTTACTTACTTGTCCCGAAGGACGACCCCCTCGATGCAGGCCCCGAACAGGACCACGGAGCTGATGTCTGCAGCAGAGGATGAAGGAGAATCCCCAGGGTGGCATTCTCCATCCTCCCCACCCCTCCTGAACCAGCCAGATGAGGCAGCAGCTTCAGAGACCCTCCGTCTAGCCCTCCCCACCCACAGTGGTCCCCGCCCAGCCGTGCAGGATACAGACAGCGGAGGTGGTGGCGATGGCCAGGATGGTGCCAGTGGGAATTGACTTCTGGGCATCCCGCAGGTCCCCAGAGCGGTTAGAACCAGCCATGATCCCTGTGAACAGAGGAGCAGCTAGGACAGGAGCCGTGGGAGACCAGACAAAGGACACCAGCCTCCGAGTCATGAACCCAGGAGTCTAGTCCTGGCCTGACTTGTGTGAGAGCTTGTGCGTGTTACTTGGCTACTCCAGGCTTTAATCCCCTCACCTGTCCAGTGGGAGGTGAACTGGCTCCTGCTTATGTAATGGGGCTACTGGACTAAGAAATTCCCCACATCATGATTGACTTTCTCCCTACCCATCCACTCCCAGGCAGAGTCTTCCCTCTCTGAGCTCCCCTTCACCTGTGACTGAGGGGAAGTAGATGCCGACCAGCAGGGTGAAGTAGGAGGTCATATCGCTGAAGACATAGGGATGGTCCATGTCGACGGGGGTACCATCTGCCAGGCCTGCCGAGGGCATCCCACGCCTTTCCACAATCACCCCCTTGGTCAGGTAGGAGCTCCATAGGTTCTCTGTGGGGGAGACATGACTCTCAGATATCAGGGTGCCAGAGCTCTGGGGCCAGGAGGCAGGGCGGACAAAAAGAAGGGTCAAAATTAACCAGCTCTTATTTCCACCAACATTTCCTAAGCTCCTGCTCTGGACCAGGGGCTTTGCACATGAATCAGATCTAGTCCTTGCTCTCAAACGGTCCAATCTACTGGGGAACATAGACAACAAAGACCTATCTCAGACTGATTCAATAGGTCCCAAACTGATCTTGCCACCCACTCATGGCAAACGGCTCCTTTCCTTTACCCCTTATCTTGGTAAAAGGCACCACCATCGATACAGACATTGCCCACAACTATTGCCTTTCCCCATCTCTGTTTCAAAACCATCTCCAACTCCTATCCATTATTCCTCCTAAATATTTCTCAAATACACCCCTTCTTGCCTTTCTAGTGTTTCTCCACTCTGGTGCTATTAACTTGTAGTGATAACTATGATAAGAACAGGCAATTCTTTGTGTGTGTGTGGGGGGGAGCTGTCCTCTCATGTTGTAGGGTATTTAGCCACATCCCAGCCTCTACGCACCAGATACCAGTAATAACTCTTCAGTTGTGACAACTAAAAATGTCTCTAGATGTTGCCACCTGTCTCCTGGGCAGGGGGGCGGTGAGCAAAACAGGCCTGATGGAGAACCACTTTGCTGTCATCCACCACTCTCAGTAAGAAAACCATCATCTCTCACCGGGACTCAGCATCAGCCTCCTCCTAGACTCCCTGACTCAGTTCCCTCCTTGCTCTGAACCCATCCACATTAGCAGCTGGAGTGAACCTTCAGAAACAACAAACTGACCATGTCCACCTCTTACTCAGAACCCTTTGGCGGCTCCTCATCACCCTCAGAACACTGTCCAAACTCTTCAACATGGCTTCCAGGGCTGACCACAGTCTGGCTCATGTCAGTCTCCCCGACATCATTTCTTGCCCCTCCTTCCCTTGCACTTTATGCCCCAGTCATACCAAATTACTCATGGTTGGAAGGGCACAATATGCCCTTCTGTGTTTGCATGCTTTTAGGCAAGCTGTTCTTCTGCCTGTAATTCCCTTATTCCCCTTGTATAGTTGAAAGCCTCTTATTTGGTCTTCAAAACCCTTCTCAGATGAATCCAGGAGGCCTTGTCTTACCACCTTATACACATGACCACTCCCTCCCTTGGGAGAACTCTGTTCATTGAATGCACATCTACACATGTCATAATTTATTTGCTATTACATCTGTCTCTGCTATTAAACTCCTTGAGGCCAAGAACTGTGACTTATTTATGCTGTGTTCCTGATGCTCAGCACAGCGCTAGGCATTTAGCAGGTGCTTAGTGAATACTCGCCAAACTGATGGCTTTCTTTCCCACTAAATGAAAAGGCACGCAAGGGTTCCCTTTCATCTCTACCCCTCTGTGATCCCAAGGATAGAACATGGCCCAGAGTAGGTGCTCAATTAAAATGGATCGAATTTAACTGAATCCCAAAGAGAGTCCCTTAATCCTAACTGATTAGTCCACAATCCCTGCAGTGTTCCCTGGACACCAGACCTCTTCCCTCCCTCAGACCTTTGATGAGGCCACTGGCAGCGCCAGGAATGCCCTGGATCTCCGTGACATTGTTTCGCATGAAGTACTCATCACAGGTGGCGTTGAGGAATCGGGAGGAGCAGAAAAGGCCCCAGAGCCGTGTGGTCACTGTCTCATTTCCTTCCCACGCCAGCTTGGCACAGACATCAAAGCCATGGCGAGACAGTGTGCGGTTCCCCAGGAGGCAGATCCTAGGGAGAGAAACAAGGGAGGAAGGTGGGGAGGGATGTAACCTTGCCCTGGTTTCATGGTAGAACTGCCAGGGGAGCACGAAGAAACACAGATGCCAGGGCCCCACATCCAGAGATTTCCACTTAATTGGGATGGAGCCCAGGATCAGCATTTTTTCAAGGCTCCTAACCACTGGTCCGCTAGGGAATCTCCTCCCTCCCAAGTGACTCTAGTATGAGCCAGGGCAGAGAACCACTGCTTTCCTGCGAGGCTGTTTCAGCACCACGGACAGCAGTCTCAATGTGCCAGTCTTCTGAACTGTGTTATGTAGGGAAATGTGTCCTAGGGAGACAGGCTGAACCAAGAGGGACCTGAGCCCGTAGACCCTCTCTTCTGTGTCCTGTCCTACGATAGAGAAGGTGTTTAATACTAAGAGGTTGTCTCATTCCATAAGGTTGTTCCCCACCCAAGAAAGCTTTCCCTCACATGGACTGGTCATCCCTTCAGAAATCTTTCCACTTGACTCTTCCTAACTCCACCTGAGTGAGCGTGCTCACTCGTGTCCAACTCTGTGACCCCATGAACTGTAGCCTGCCAGGCTGCTCGGTCCATGGGATTTTCCAGGCAAGAATACTGGAGTGGGTTGCCATTTCCTCCTCTAGGAGATCTTCCCAACCCAGGGGTTGAACCCATATCTTCTGCTTGGCAGGTGGATTCTTTACCTCTGAGCCGCCTGGGAAGCCCAGCTCACCAGCAAGCAGTTGACCCTTGCAAGGGAAACTGTGCCCACCTCTAAAAAAACTTACCCCACCCTAAAGAGATTTACCTGAAATCAGGAGAGGTTTTCCCTCCCAAGAGAGTTTACTCTGGATCCACAACCACTCTGATTCTGAGGGCTAGGGGCAGGCTGGGGGTGGCAGAGACTAGTGTGAAGACCCTGAAACCAGCCCGGGAGGAGGGGGAGGGTGCCTGACGCGCAGAGCAGCCGCACTTACGGGAAGTTGGGTGGGTCGAAGGCAGACTTGATGACCCCAGCATAGATGGCCAGGATGGAGAGGATGACACAGCCCAGGAAGACGAGGGCGAACTTGTTGACGTACTTGACGCCCACAAACACCACAGTGGCCATGCAGGTGAGCACACAGGTGCCATACACACGCATGTTGTTCAGCATGGCTGCCGCCTCCCCGCTGGCATCTTCTGCCTTAAAAATGGCCATGGCTGGGAAGAGGTAAGCCTGTGGGAAAGGGGTGCGGCGGTCAAGCAGGCAACCCCGTGGGGACCAACGAAGAACCACCCCAAGGAAATAACCTGAGGCGCAGGCAGGGCTTTGGAGAAAAAGATAACTCTTCACAGCATATTTACAGTAATCCGAGACTAGGAAAGACATCCAATGATAGGGTCTGTCCCACGAAGACTATATATAGTCATTATACAGTCATTAAAAGATGATACTGCAAAAATGCTAGGAGAAATTATTAATTTCTATCATTTGTGTTATCAAGTATAAGTATTAATGATTATTTATTGTCTTTATTATTTAATTAGAAAGGCAGATATAAATTAGACATTCATCCCTAGAGGTTTGGGTAAATTAATCATGGTATTTCCAAATAGATTATGTAGCTACTAAAAAGGACAACAAAGATTTATATGAACCAACTTTAAAAAGCTATCCCTGTTAGACTGGATAAAAACAATCTATTTTTAAAGAGAATGTGTCTTATCTCATTTTTGTAAATATATATATGTGTACTTACATGTGAATATATACACACATACGTGTGTATATATGTCTGTCTGTGTGTAGATACATCAAAATGTTAACAGTCGTTTCCCCTGAATGGTAAAAATGTGAATAATCTTTATTCTTTTTGCACATCTGTATTTTCCATATTTTCTATATGAAATATTAATATATTTATATTGTTACAAAAGATATTTTCAGTTGTAAGTGATATTTGCAAAGAAAGTTTTGAACTATTAGAGAAATCTATAGTTTTATAAAGACAAAATGCAATATCATAAAGAAACACAAAAACTAGAAGATACGCCAAAACGTTAATGATGACTTTCTTCAGGAGATTGTTATTTCCCTTTTAACAGTCTTTGATTTTTTCCAATTTATCTTTTTAAATTTTCCAATTCAATGGGTAGAATTACTTTTATAATAATTTTTTAATTTTGTAAAAGCCATATAGGTCTATTATTATTCTCTCACAATTTGGCTTCTTGGGTCTTTTATTCCCCATCTATCCTTCCTGACTCTGGACTTCTCCAATCTGTCCCCAAGCCAGAAGCTGAAACATCTGTTAGTTCTAGTTCTCTAAAGCAATGCAGTCGGGTGGACATGCACAGGCTTCAGAGTCAGAAAGACACAGTTTCACGTCCCTTCCACATGCCCCTTTAACTCTCTGAGCCTCGCCTTCCTCACCTGTAAAATGAAGATATCTAACTCATGCAAGAGTTGTGAGAATAAAATAAAACGACACATGGCCAGCCACGGGGCCTGGGTAGAATATGTGTCTGGGAAATGTCAGCCTGGCTCTCTATATACCAAGGAACCTTCAGCTCCCACTTCCTCCTGCAGGGGCAGGAAGAACTGAGACCCAAGTCAGCAGCTGTCCACTTCAGACACTGCCCAGGGCCCTGACTGCTCATCAGTCACTGCTTCTGACATCTCTTTCTCAGCTCCTTCTTCTCAGCAACCCGCCAGCCTCTGCCCTCTACCGTTCACATCCACAGAGTGCCTAGCACTGCCCCCTGGCACGTAGTAGGCGATCATTGAGGGACATGACTGTTATCATTTCTACCATGACTGTACTCTTCCTGACCCACCTCTTGCCAGTCAGTCGCCGAGTGACCTTGAGCAAGTCGTCTCACCTCTCTGAGCTTCTCATTTGTAAAATGGGCATAATAATACTTAAACCTCGTGAGGATTCAAGCTAATGACTGTAAAGCACTTGGAACTCTGCTGAGAGCACAGTGGGTGCCTGATAAACGACAGCTGTTCACGTTACATAATTAGTGTATCCTGTCTCCCCAACTAGACTGTGAACTCTTTAAAGACAGAACCACATCTGATATCCCTCTGGCCTTACTGAGTGACCCAGTCTACAGGAGGTGTCCAGGGAGTATCTGTTAACTGACTGCCAGCCCGCAACCCACACCTCCTCCCCGGACCCTCTTACCAGCAGGATTTCAATGGTGCCCAGGATGTACATGGCCCCAGCAAACGTGGTGCCCAGGTAGAAGCAGAGGCCCACGGCACCCCCAAACTCTGGACCCAGAGACCTGGAAATCATGTAGTAGGAGCCGCCAGCTGCAGAAAGAATCCAGTATTGGCAAGAGGTTCAAGGGACCCTGGGCTGCTGTAAGGGGTGAGGGGGGGATCAGAGACAGTGGTGGGAAGGGGGTTGCCCTGGGCCTCACAAGCCTTACAGGCTGTAGCGGAAGACCCAGCCAAACACTGAGTGGGTTTTACAGCACTAATTACCATGTTGCTAATTACCCCTCTAAGGAGGTCATGGCTCCAAAAACAGGATGATGGTGAAGAGGGTCTCAGACAAAGGGAAGAGATTTTTCATCGCCCCGTTCAACACCACCAACAGCCTCCTTCCCCTCCCCTTAAGAAGGCTACCCCCACTGACTCCACAAACATCACAGCCCAGCCCCAGGCCTGCAGTATTGCCTCTTGGGGTTCCTGAGGGCGCCCATAGCTCTGGGCACTGCCCCTCCTTCCTTCCAACCACCCAGGTCCCCCTCCCACCCGGCCAGGGCCCCTTCCCCTCCAGGCGGCCCCATCACGTACCAGGCACGACACCATTGGTTGCGATTGCACTCATGGAAATGGCCGTCAGCATCGTCTGTGAGGACAGAGATCACCGTCAGGGCGGCAGCTACCCCATAAGCACCCGCCAAACCCACAAGTCCTCTTCCACTGAGTTTCTCCTTGGTACGGTTCCAACTCCTACTCCTGCCAAGTCCTTCTTGTCCAGAAAAACCTCTTCTTCACCCAGCACATGGAAGGAACGCAAGCTCTTGCATCAGAGAGCTCTGGAAACCCCAGCTTGGCCTCTGACCAGCTGTCTGACTGGAGGAGACACGTCACTTCAGTTCTCTAAGCCTCTGTTTCTTCGTTTATTCAATAGGCAGGTGTACCAGCTTCGGCACTGGCTACTGCACATGTCGAGGGGGGAATCGCAGGTCACACGTGAGGAAGCATAAATGTCACGGAAAGTAGGTGTTTAGTGAACATGTGGTTTTTTTTTTGAGTGAATGGGAAGAATTCAGCCAGACCTGTTTGGGACCCATCATCCCGTTTTCTTGTGAGTCGAAACCTACCAAAATGTTAACTGTTGTGGGGCTGTAGGTGGATCTAATTTATTAATGTACACCTATCTTTTTTTATCAATGAGTCTGCAGCACCTGCACCCACACAGATCCAGGTGACACCTGGTTGATGGCCATCAGGGATGAGCCTGGGAGAGGCTGGAAGGCCCCGTCAGACCTAATTTCCTCTCCAGGATTATACGCAGTGGTTCATATAAAAAGCTCAGGTCTCGTGCTCCCCACCCCCCTTCCCTTCCCCTCCCACCCCCAGGTGCCCGCTCAACCCCCAGCTATCAGGGAAGGGAGGCGAGGGGAGGGAGTCACTCACACAGGAGCAGCAGATGAAGACCATGCAGAAGGCCTCTATGATGCCTGCGATGCCCACCACCCACGTGAGCCGCAGGAAGAGGATGACCCCAAAGATGTTCTGCAGGCACGGTAGGTACACGCCCATGAAGGTGCCCATGCGGGGGGCCTGCCAGGGAGGCTGGCGTCAGTCTCTGCTGCCCCCAATCCCTACCAGCACCCCAGGCCCTCTCCTCTTCCCCATACTTTCATCCCCCTTCCCTCCCCCACCATCTCTACACCTCATCCCCTCCCTCCGCCTCCACCTCCTATCCTTCTGTCTCCATCATCCACCCCTTCACCTGAATCCCTTTTTCCTCGCCCGCCTTCTCTCTCCTCCAGCCCTTTTGTCCTCCCCCAGCCCTTCTTCCCCAAGGCCCTCACCTGCACCGGCTTCTTTTTTCCACCCTCGTTGTTTTCTGCCTCCTCGTGCTCCCTGCTTCCCTGGGGCAGGTTTGTGTAGTTGGCCAGGCCACTGAGCAGGGAGGACACCATGGGGCTGGTGTCCATCTCCTCCTGTGGAGGGAAATTGTTGGTGTTGGGGCACCAGGGTCTAGAGGAGGGTGAGCCAGGTGGTAGGAGACAGAGAGAGATGGGGACCAGGAGGCAAGCCGTTGAGACTGGGATGAAAGGGGAAGGGAGAGAGGGGGTTAGGATAAGATGTGGGGGAGCAGGGGGAAAGGGAAAGAGAAGAAGGGATGGGGAGGTTCAAGGAAGGCGGACCTGAGGGAGCGATAGAGAGGAGGGGACAGTGCCCCCAGGGAAGGAGGGAGGGAACGGCTGATGAAGGTGGAGCTGAATCTTGGGGGGAGTCCCAGGACCCCAAGCAACCCACCTCAAACAGGGCCATGTTCTTGCCGTCATATTCCTTCCCCTTCTCTGTGTCGGTGCTATTGATGAAGGGGCTGCTCTCCTTGGGGTTGCCATCACCTGAGAAGGCAGAGGAGTGAGAGACTTGGCATCAAGTGTTTGTTGCCCGTCTGCCGGGGCATCCAGCTGGATGGCCACTTTAACTCGCTGAACCTCAGTCCACACACTGAAAACACGAGCTAATGCTACCACCCTTGCAGAATTTTAGTTCTGTATAACAAACCTAGTGCACTCCCTGACATGTGCAGGGTATTTAATGAATGTGGAAGTACTTCCTTGCTCTGGTTGGGGGTGGGGGGCCCTACTTCATTCATCAGGGCACCCAAGACTCTCCAGAGTTCCCGCCTTGACCGAAACTGGCCCACTCTGGTGTTTGGGGGGCGAGGGTGGAAGCATGCTCTTTCCTAGAGGGGAGGCAGAGACCACTGCAGTCTGAGGCCCCCAGGATACTCTGCCTCTTGGAAAAGTGACCCTCTTTGGCATATCCTGTGACCCTGGTTCATCTTCAGTCATTGTGTATTTACTGGATGTCTCCTGCATGCCTGTGTGGGCCTGGGGGTGGGGGAATAAAACACAGCCTAAGACCATCCCTGCCCTTGGGGAACCCAAAGGCAGGGGAGATAAACCCATAGCCAGGAGTTTCCAACCCAGAGTGGTAAGTTGTGGGGCAGAATATGAACGATGGACTGTGGGAACACGGAAGAAGCACTCAGCCCAGCCTGGTCTGGGTCACGGAAGGCTTCCCAGAGGAAGTGACGTATTGGCTGAGAATTGAAGGATGAGTAAGAGCTAGACTGGGAGGGAGCCGGGAGGGTGTTCCAGGCAGATAGAACAGCAGAACAGCGTGTTCGATGGCCCAGAGGTGAGAGCGAGCTGGACTGGGTTACAGGGCCTGAAAGAAGTTTGATCTGGAGGAGTCTAAGGAAGGGGAATGGGGGGAGGGGCGCTGGAGGATGGAGGAGAAGCATATGAAGAAAATGAGGCTAGGAAGGTAGGTGTGGGCTGGGTCCTTAAGTGACTAGCCAACCAAGTTAAGGATTTTGGACTTCATCTAGAGGACAGTGGGAAGTCACTGAAGAGTTTCAGGCAAAAAAGGACCGTAGACAAATTTGTGTTTTAGAGCAATCACTCTGGCCTTTTGACGAAGAATAGAGAAGTTATTTAGGGGGGACTTTCCTGATGGTCCAGTGGTTAAGACACCATGCTTCCACTGCAGGGGGGATGGGTTCAATCCCTGGTTGGGGAACTAAGATCCCACATGCCAAAAAAATAGGAAAAAAAAAAATGCAGAAGCTAAGGACTTTCAGAAATCTGGACAAGGACTGATGATACCCCAGACCAGAGCAGTGTGGAAAAGTGAGCAAACTAGAGAATTATTGGCACACATTTCTATGCCAGATGCGTGAGGATGTGAGAAGGAGGGATCTAGGATAATGCCTGGGTTTCTAGCAGAGGTAAATGGGTGGAGGATGGTGCTATTTAATAAATGGAGGGAAAAGAGGGAGACTGGGGGTGGGGAAGAGGCTGAATTTGATTGATGGTGAGGCACTGTAGGACACTCAAGAGAACTTGTCCAGAAGCCCTTGGATATATGGATCAGCCTGGGATCCAGGAGAGAGGCTGGGCATGAGAATCAGGGGTAGCCCGTGAAAAGTTGTGTAGCAAGTGTGTGGAACCATGTGCCTGGATGAGATCATGCAAGGAGGAAGTCTCTAGGGCATTAAGGAGAGGGTCCTTTCAAAGAGACCTACACACACACACACAGGCACACTCCCGTGGCTCCAGCCATCACACTTTCTCAATTTTCAGGGCTGAATCCCAGTAGTAGACATCTCTCTGGACTCCAATGACCAAAACAGAAGTGAAGTGGAGGCCCTACATATTCTGAATTTCCTGTCCCCTCATCTCCTGACCTCTCTCTCTCTCTCCATCTCCATTCTGCTCAAATCCTCCCCATCCTCTCCTCCTGAAAACCTCCCTTAGTCTCTCAGCCAGGGTCCGTCCCCAAAGCATGACCTGCTAGAAATCCAGTCTCATCCTGACTCAAAACTGTGGAAGTGATGCCTCACGTCCTCAAGGGAAACCCACCGCCCACCGTCTCCTGCCACTACCTCCGCTTCACTCATCAAGCCAAGAACTCCTGATCACCAAATGGGGCCTCTACCAACTCACTCTTCTCCTCAGGTACATGAGTTCCTGGGATTAGCAGACCGGTCCTGCCAGTGGGAGTCTGGCACGCATAATAGGTGCTCAGCAAAAAGTCTGTTGAGGTGAATTACCCCGGGCACCCTTCCTGACCCTTCAGGTCTCGGAAGAGCTCTTTGGGGCTAGAGAGCAGGAGAAAAAAAAGTAAGGTGGGTCCCTCTTCATTTTTAAGATGCTGACAAGAGGCCTCGTGTCACCACATTATAGCAGGAACTAGAGGGCTGGGGATGAGATGAGATGATAACCGTTTCTTAATGGTTAAGAAAACAGGCTGGAGTCAACAAGATATAGGTTCCAGTTCCAACTTCGTTGGCTGTGTCAACCCATTGGGCAAGTCACTTAAACTAAACCTCGATTTCCTACTTTGCAAAGGGATAATAATCGTGTTTAACTCAGGGCTGTGGTGGGGATTAAGTAAAATAATGCTTGTTCGGCATGCGTGTATTGGGCGCATAAGTGTACTTATTGCTATTACTATTACAATCCCGAATATTACTAATATACGTGGTACCCCACCAACCCTGGCCGCCCTATCCCACACTCCTTCCCCAGCGACAAGATTTAGGGGCCCCGACTCCTGTGCGTTCTCCTCCCCGCGGCTCTTCGGGGTTAAGACCGTCAGGCACGAGAGCCCCCCATTCCTTTCACACCCCTCCCCTCCTCCTTCCTGGGGGCGCGCGGAGCGTGCAGGTCGGAAAAGAGGGCGTCCTGGCCGGAGACCGGGCATCGGAGCAGCCCCGCGCCGGTCTCCATGGCGACCGCGCGGGCAGAGAGCGCAGCGCGGAGCAGAGCCGGCCACGCGCCCGCAGCGGCTTATGTAACGCGGCGCGCAGCGCGGAGCTAGACTCCGGGCCGGATCCCAGCCAGGAGATGAGGGCAGGGGAGGGGGCAGCTCGTGGGCTTGTCCTGGATCGCGCTTTTCCACCCTCCGTCTGGACGGGACGCCAGGCCCCAGCCTGATCTGCCAGGGCTGATTTCGACCCCTCCCTGGAACCCCGGTTGAGGGGGAAGGGTGAGTTTCATGAGCCCTCAGAGGGGCAGGACCGCGAAGGGGGATCTCGCCCCTATTCCCTTAGCCGGGAGTCAGAAGGCTGGGAGATCGCCGTGCGGCGCGCGCGAGAGGCCGGGCCAGACAGTGGCTGAGCCCTCTCCGCCCCCGCCCTCGCCCCCGCCCCCTGGGAGCTCTCAGCCCGAATCGGCTTTCAATTAAGCTGCGGCCGCCAGAGCTCCCAGGGAGGAAACAGACTAGCGGCGCGGGCTAAGGAGCCTCCCCTGGGGGCCTGGGGCCAGGCCTGGGGGAATCCCCAAGTCAGATGAGGGGAGTAGGGGACGGCGTCAGACCCCAAGAGGAATGGAGACCTGGGAGCCAGAGACAATATTCTTGTGTTCTTTAGTCCAGAGGAGCCTACTTTCTCTGGTCATTCCCACCTCCCCGAGGTCAGGACCTAGGTCTCCTACATTTCCAAGAACCTAAGTTCAGAGATGCCGGATTTCCTCGGTTTGATGGTCTTCCCTCAAGCCCCGGAGGTCCTTGGACCACCCCATCACCGTCTCCAGGTGCCACTGGGAGGCCTTCTTTCTCTCTCTGGGGCCAAAATGCCTGACCCAGGTCCTGGCCGCTCTAGTTTCAGGTCCTGGCCACTCAGAGAGAGAGAGAGAGAAAGTCTGCAGACCAGTCTGCTACACTCAGAGTCTGGAAAACTTGTGGGGAGGGGGTAGAACTGAAGGGAGTTCCTAGTTGGAGTCCTGCTGCACACTCTTTTCTAGGCCACCTGAGACCCCACAGAAATCCCGTGGCCCAGGAAGGCGCCATCGTCAGGGTAGGGCAAGCAGGGCCTGGGGGACTGGACCAAACCCTGTGTCTGGGGGAGCAGAGCCCCCTCCTCAGAGTGGAAACATCTGAAGGGGATCCCATGTGGGAATGACACCCCCACCTTCGTTCCCTAGGAGCAGCGACGGGATGCCCGGCTCTGCTGCAGACTCGACTTTGCCAAACCACCCCCCTCCCGCAGCCTGAACCTGCTATGGAGGAGGGCGCCTGCGGATTGACCCCAGGGTCACTGGGGAGATGGATGAGTTAGACAGCCAATAGTTCCTGCCCCTACTCAGCTTCAGGGAGGAAGAAGGGGTGTCAGAGGATGAGGGACCCTGATGTCCACAGCCTTCCCAAGCGACCACTTGGCTCTGACTTGGACCCAGGATCCGGAGGACTTCAAGTCCAGGCTGCCAGTCCCTGAAGGACCCTGTGCTTTCAGCCTTTAGGGCCCTTGGGCCATCCCCCAGGGGAGGTCTGCAGGAGTCTTGGCCCAGAGGGTCAAGCAATGCCCAGGGGAGCGTTTGAAGGCGCTGAGCGCAGACAGCCAGAGCAGGAGGCGCGCTAGTGCGCAAGGGACGCAGCGCCGCTGGAGGGTGGGGGGTGGGGGCGGCTGACAGCCGTGATGGATGGCTGAGACCGCTGGGGGGCGGCGGGGGGCCTGGGAGCCCGAGGGGGTGGCTGGCCTCGAAGACCTCGGAGCAGGGAAACCGCGGAGGAGGGCGGGGGAGAGCGAGAGCCGCCAGAGGACTCGCTCCAAGCCCCTCTGCTCCTAGCGAGTCTCCGCACCCACCGCAGCGCGTCCGCAGTGTCCGCGCCACGGCGCCGGGGATTCGGCCGCTGGGACCCCATTCCTGAGGCCTCACTGGGGAAGCTAGCAGAGCTGACTAGAGAGACTCCCCTCTGCCCCACCCTGGAAACCTCACAGCTATCCCAGGGTACCCAGAGGAAAGGGAAACGGGAAAGAAAGGAGGGTGATCTTGCTTCCCGTCCTGAAAAGGAACCCATGGGAACGTGAGAGGAAGGAAATTCGGCAAAGTAGAGCTGAAAATCCCCAGAGGAGGTTCGCTTCAGTCGGAGGTCGGACCTCGGGCAGCTTTGGGGGAGGGGGCCCGGGCTGCACCCCTTAAGGAGACGCCGCAGCCGGACGGGGGCTGTCATATGGCTCCAACCCCCCCCCCATAGGCACCTTCCCCCCACCTTTCAGCTGGAAGTCTCAAAACGAGGGACTGCAGCAGACTGCGCCCCCCCAACCCCCGCGCTCTGCACCAGGACGCCAGGGTCCCTTCTCGGGAAAAGGAGCCCTCCTCCCGCCCGTCGAGCTCCACGTCAGCCCATACTAGCTCTTCCAACCCTTTTCCACCGACTCCCCTGCTTAGCTAGCCCACGTCTGCCCCCGGGCCGTGGGCAGTGGCAAGCCCTCGGCGCCCAGTTCTGGCCCCGGGCGCGGCACATTCCAGCACCTCGCACAGAGCCTGGCGCATTCCAATGGAGCTAGGCTCCAGGCCGACTTGGGCGCCCACCGCCCGGGTCAATCCCAGCCTCGCCTCCAAAGGAGGCGGCCCCCCGCTCGGTCTCTAACCCCAGGGCTGCTTCCTCTCCTCGCCGCCCCCGATAGCTTACCAGGGTTGGCTCCCCCATCGCCGTCCTCGCAGTCCGTCAGGTTGTTTAGCATGGTGGCGGCGCGGCGCCGGGCCCGGGGATGGCTGCGCCGCCTCGCCCGCGCCCCTCTGCCTGCCTTCGCCGCTCTCGCTCGCTCTAGCTCTCTCTCGCTCTCCGCTCCACGGAGGAAGAAGCTGCAGTGCCCGCCCGCCCGGCGCACACACACTCGCACACGGACACACGCTCACACCCGCGCGCGCCCCCTCTCAGCGGCGGCGCGGCTCACCTCATCCCGTATGCAGGAGGCGTGAGCCACTGGCGGGGTTTTGGGGGGGGGAGCGACGGAGGGAGGAAGAAGAGGGGACGAGGGGCGGGCAGTGCGCTCCCGGAGGCCCCCTCGCACGGAACCTGGGGGCTTGCACCGGTGGGATGGAGAGGGTGCTGCGGGGGACGGGGCCTCGCCTCCCAGGAGCAGACGCAGCTCTGCCCGCCCCCCACTCTCCAGCGCAGGCGGGGCCGGCACGTGGGCAGGTGCCATCCCGCGCCCTAAAAATAACGGCAGGGAACTAGGTCGCGGCCGCGGGGAGGCGGCCCCGCAGCGGCTGCCTGGCCGGGGGTCTGGGCTAACCCCTAGAGAGAAGATGCTAGGATCTGAGGCGGCAGGGGGAGCGCGCCGTGGAATATGAGTCCCTGGAGAGCCTGCCTGCAAAGCTGGGGAGGCCGGCCCTGAAGAACGGCGTGGAATCGTGCCCTCGCCCACAATCGCTGCTCAGGAGGCTGGAGCTGGGGATGTGTGGAGGCCAGAGCCTTTAACTCAAGCACCGTGCTGGCCCCCGAGGGGTCAGGGTCAGGGGCTGAACTGTCTGGCTCATCCTGGCTTAAAATGGGAGGCATGAGTCTGAGGAGTTGCAGTGAACCCTTTCTTTCTGTTTAGACCGATAGAGGTCTCAACGTCTCACCTCAAAGGCAAATCACTGGAGTCCCAAAACAAGGGACCCTCCCCCACCCCACTCCGGCGCAAGGAACCTGGGAAGGAGAGGTGGTGAGGAGGAGAGAAGGCGGCAGTGAGGTTCTGGAGCGCCGATTCCCCACTAGGGATGGTGCAGCCTCTGGGGAGGGCAGGCCGGTCGCAGGCTGGCCAGGAGTGGAGTGGGGGAGGGGAGAATGAGGCCGCCTGTCAGTTTGGGACCAGATTTTCTCCTGGGGCGGGAGAGTCTAATCCCCTAATCCAGGATTGCTTTCTGAGGATTCCAGAGCTGACATGCTTTCTGCGTTCCTCCCCCTCCCCTGACACCAGTACCCTAGAAGCTTGATTGTCCTGGGACCCCCTCAGCACTCCAAGACTCCAGGCTCGAGCTGGTGGGGAAAGATCTTAGGAAGCAGTATCAGCAGTGTGGACCCTTTGAGCCCCAGCAAGATGGAAACATCCAATGAAGAGAGCAGATCAAGGGGAAATATTTTTGAGACTCACCCAAGCTCCCAGCAGTAGCCCTGTAAGTTTCAGCGGAGTTCCAGGCCTGGAGAGGATGGTTCCAATCATCTTAGCTAATGTATAGCTTTCATTTTACAGGTGAAAAAGCTAAGGCCCATTGTTGATGGGGATGGGGGGAAATGACTGCCTATGAACACAATGCCAGTGAATGGCAGAACTTGGCCTAGAATCCAGTTTCCTTTATTCCAGTTTAGGACTCTTTTCCTCAACATAACCTCTTTTGAAATGGGTCCTGCCTCCAATAGAAGAGGCAAAAATGCAGTCATATCCAAACTGCTCAGTGCCTCTGATCTTTGGCTACTAACAAAGGAACAGGGACTGGGTTGGAGATAAACTCTCTCCCTTTTCTTGTGCTCAGGCTTCAGAGGTGCAGGGCCAGAGTAGCCTCTCAGCCTGCAATTGGAGGTGGGCCCAGAAGATCTTCAAGGATCCTAGAAAAAATAAATCTGCACCACTAGAGATCCAGTTCTAGGACGTGAGTTTTTCAGGACCATGGACAGGGCCTGCTGCTCAGATTCTGTTGTCACACATGTGTCACTGACTTCAGACTGGCTCAACCACAGAGTCTTCAGCAGCTAACTGAAGTGGGACTCTGAGGCATCCTCCAGTAAGATAACCCCTTCACTGGATTTTATGGACACTGGAAGGACTCTTTAGGGTGGAGAGCTAGCTATTCAGACAAGGTGTGAGAATTGGCCTTCTTGGTTTTCCCAGAAAGAAAACCACCCACCCACACACAAAAATTGCAATGAGTTTAAATTGGTGACAGGGGTTAAAGGGTTTGCAGGTGGGTAGGCCAGTGTTCAAGAATTTTTAAGCACTGCATTTCACAAACCACCACCACCACCATTATGCTTTTCTACTACTCTGTAGAGACAAGTAATACAATAAAACGTGTAATATGTTTGAGAAGTGCTGAGAAACAAATGCTGAGGTTTTTCAGCAATCCTGGGTGTGGGATGTTCCCCTGGGGGTATTTTCCATTTGTGGTCCAGAGCCCTGGCCATTCAGGGAGGGACTGAGCCCACCCACAGAGAAGATCTAGATCCCAAGGGAGTAGATGAAGGCAGGCATGATCCTCTTCCCCTGGTTGTCCCATCTGGGCACCCTCACCAGATCTCCTATCTCACAAGGCATCCAGGATTCAGGGGATAGTGGTGCTGTCCTGTCCTCTGCCACAAAACTCTGCATTTCCTTGGGCAAATCTGGGTTCCTCTCAGGCCCTGAGTATCTCCATCTATAGAATGAAAGAGTGAAGCTGCATAATCCCTGGGCCTTCTTCCCACCCTGAAAATTCTCCATGTGCTCTCCATTTATCTCAGACCAAATGCATGGAGCTCTTCACAAGGAGCCAAGACCAACCAAGGAGATAGCCACAAGGGGAGACCCAGTCCTTTGATGCCCATTCTGGCCTCAGGCCAAGCCTCTGCAGTGAGGCTTTCAGAAAACACATCGCAGGCACCTCCTGCACTGGCAGCCTGGCCTTGGCCAGTAAGGGTGACCCTCAGCTCTGAGCCCCAGGAACATGGCTGCAAGCTCAGCACCCCATCCCCGCCCAGAGCCCTCGGAGGATCTACGGCCAGGGGCATCCTGTCATTAAATCATCACGAGGTGCAGAGCCTGCCACGGGTCTTATTTCTCAACTCTGAGTCTCTAAAATTCATCTCCCCATCCACTTATGCTTCTGAGAGAGAGAGAGAGAGAGAGAGAAGGTCAGGGAAACTGCCTCCTAATATCAGGATTTGGACACTGGAAGGAACTTTGTAAGTTATTTTTTAACCAGCCCTCATATCTGGGGAAATTGGAAGAAATGGAAAGCTATGAATTCGCTCCATGGGATGAACCTGTGGCAGACTAGGGACCAGAATATGGCTCCCTGAACTCCAGCCCAGGGTCCCAGCCATTGAATCAGGACAAGGAGCTGTTTGGAAGAAACTGGAGCTACTTGATGGGGTCCTCTTTCTATGAAAGGTAGGCATAGTGTTCCTCTTTCTGGCTCAGTCCCTATCCACCCTTGTCTCTATATCACTATCCCCACAGCCTAAACCACCCACCCCCAGCTCTGGCCTCATGGAACTAAGGCCCTGAACTCCATTCTTCACTCATCTCTTCCCCACTGGGAGGGCCCCTCCTCTAGACCCAAGCCCTCACCATGAATTGATGAGTCTGGGGCAGAGCACACCCCCCCCCCCACACACACACACAGGGCCTGCTGCAGACACGTCAACCACCATCATCTCCGTGGTAACCAGGGGCTTAATTAACAGGCTGCAGCCCTGTCACCATGGCAATGGCACCCCGACAGCCCCCCATTCCTCTACAGATTCAGTCCATCTTCCCTCTTTCTCAACCAGGACCCCCTTCACACTGTACCCACCCCCATCCCCCCCCACCTGGAGAAGCTGGTGCCCGCTGATCACTCTGGTTCATTGAGAAGAGGGGAGGGGAGGTGAGGGGGATGAGAGACAGAGAGAGAGAGAGAGAGAGCAGCCCATCACCATGGCAACTACAGCCCCGTTCATAACCAGTTTGTTGCCATGGTAATTCCCAAGGCTCACCTTGGGCTGAGGTAGTGGGCAGTGAGGTTCAGAGTCCTGGGCTGATGAGTGGGTGACCGGAGAACTCCTTGGATAGGCTGGAGAGCTCCAGATCAGATATTTATACCAATAATTCAGTGTTGTTCTTCCCAATTTACAGATAGAGACTGAAACATGAGGTTTGGGTATGGGGGAGGTAGAGAACATCACCTTTCTAGATCATCAAAGAATCTAAGCATTTTTATGGCTAGAAGGACCCTCAGATAGCTTCCTGTTCAACTTCTCTATATACAGCTGGGGAAATTGAGGCCCAGAGAGGGGAAGCAATGTGCCCAAGGCCATACCACAGAGCCTGGGCTAGAGTGTGGATGGGCTACACTGTGGTCTTGCTCCATCCCCCTAGCACAAGTTGGCTTCCTCTCACTCCAGGGGACACATCTCAACTCCTGTTAGTCTTAACCATGCCCAGCACTCTTCACAACGCTCTGTCTTCCTCCGTGAGAAACAGACATAGCAAGGACCAATACAAAGGATGGAGGAGTAGATCAGAGTTGTAACAATTGATCCCAGGTCCAGCCAAGTAATCATCAATCTTCCCATGGTACAGATGAGGCAACTGAGGCATGTGGGCTGCAGCCCAGGAATAGTGGTAGATTCAAGGATCAGCTTTTGAATTGCTTCATTCCTTCCCCATAAGTCGTATCCCCTCCTATCCTCTGGCAACAGGAAGCACCCCCAGGGACAACAAACTCCACTCCCTGGGTCCAGAATGAAAGACAATGCTTGTAAGTAAATGAACTACAAAAGGCTCCCCCAACCTTCCCCCACCTTCCACATGCTGCCATCTCTCCCCTAGGACCTGGGTGAGGGCAGCTGGTGGGGAGAGCATCCCCCTGGAGCCAGAGCACTGGCTCAAGAACAGCTGGGGGAAAGATACCGCCAGATTTTAAGTTCTCCTAGGGAGCTCTTATCTATTTCCCCACATACTGGCCTACCAAGGAGAGGTCCTGGAGGCTGTCTCAGGGCCTAAGAGGTTAAAAATCCCCAGATTAGGGGAAGGGATAGTTAGGGATTTGGGGAAGGTCATGTACACACTATTATGTTTAAAATGGATAATCAACAAGGACCTTAATTCTGCTCAATGTTATGTGCCAGCCTCGATGGGAGGGAGGTTTGGGGGAGAATGGATGCATCTATATGGATGGCTGAGTTCCCTCCCTGTTCACCTGACTACCACAACATTGTTAATCAGCTAGACCCCAATACAAAAAGAACAAGTTTAACGTTTGGGGGAAAAATCCCCAAATTACTCTGAAGATGGAACTTCAGTAACCTCATGCACACAGGTACCCACCCCACAGATAGACACAGAAATACACACAGCAACATGCCAGTCAGCACACTGGCATACAGTGACACACATAAGCACTGACTCACTGACTGTCCCACGGGTCAACAGAGCTAACGTGGGATGCTTCTCCCTCAAGACATGCAAAGATACACACACACCGCCTCTGCCAGAAGCCCACGGCATTCCAGATTCACATCCAATTTGCACACACACCTGCACAGCCAACACTGGGAGCTTTATTTTACTTCAGTATGCAGGAGCTTGGAAATGGGAACAGGAAGACTGAACAGTCGCCTTGAGATAAGAGAGAAAGCCATCTTATTTTCAGGCTGGGGGATGGGGAATGGCAGGAGAGAAAGCAAAGGGAGAGGAATTAGGAGCCTACAGCCCCTCCCCCTCTCACCTGATGAGCAGTAAGCACGTACTAAATGCCCAGCTGAGCGCTTGGCAGTCAGAACACAAAGGTAAAAGGATGAGGTCCCTGCCCTGGATATGTAAGAGACACACAAATAAATAACTTCCATCCACTGGGACATGTGCTATAATGGTGCACTGGGTGGGCAGAAGAGGAATGTCTGCCTCTGCCTAGAAGTGAGAGAAAGTGAAAAAGAGTTTCAGAAAAGGTTAAATGAGCTATAACTTACAGAGTGAGTAGGAGTTTCCCTGGCTAATGGAGGTGGGGAGAACAGGGACAGGTATACCAGGAGCAGAGGAGGGGAGATGTTGAATGACCAACTAAAGGGTTTGCCATTTATCCTACAAATGATGGGGGTGTTTATGAACAGGAAGCAGGCAGACCAGTGAGGAGGCTGGGGTCATGGCCACATGAGAGATGATGGATGTTTGGAGCAAGGTGATGATGTCAGGAGAGATGTGGCCAGATTCAGGATGAGTTTTGAAGGAAGTGACCAAGACATGAGGACCACTCAGATCTTGCAGGAGGAGAAAAGGAGGCATTGATGGCTCCCAGAGTTCTGACTTTTAAATCTGTAAGAATGGGAAGAACATCACTGAAAATGAGAAAAGGGACAGACATTATGGGAAAGATGAAGAAAGGAAAGAGCCCCCCATAATCCGAGTGACCACATTCAGGATGCGGTTGGTTCACGGGACTGGAGCCCTGTGGAAATTTAGGCCTCAGCTTGGTCATTTATTCAATGCAGAGGTTCGCCAGATAAAACCCCTAAAAGGGTTTTTGGTGCTTAAGTTTGCTGGGGTCAGGGTGAGCTCACCTGCGGCTCAGCAGCGACCCCTGGTGGCCCGAGGAGGCTCATCCTCCCCACGTTGGGGCCACTTGAAGCGAATTCTCCCCATTCCTCCCAGACCTTAGAGGCATAAGGGGACCCCTGCGGAGAAGACTGCGTGTGCATCCAGGATGCTTATTCTTCACCGAAGCCTAGAAGGATCCCTTCCCTCCTCTCTCATCTGTACCCTGTATGTAACCTCCTTTATGAGGCCACCGCGATGGGTCCTCCAGGAAGATGCCCCTGCTCCCGCCAGAGCTGGCTCTACCCACCGCTTGTGGAACTGGAGCAGAGGGAGCTAAGTGAATCCCCGCAGGGACAGGACTAGCGTCCCCACGGATTGCGCACAGGATCTTAGCTGCCCGGGGTCCCAAACTTCTCTCTCCTGTCTTCTTTCCGGGATCTCCAAGGAGCTGTCCCCGACGCCTCTTGGGGCACTAAGGATTGGAGACCTAGCGACCCGGGCTCATGTTTCTTCCCTCCGTTGACTCCACCCCTACACTACTGGCCCGAATCCTTTCGTCTCTGGTCCCGCCCTTTTCTGTCCGCAAACCAGGATGGTCTTGCCTCCTCCCATTGGCTCTGGACCCACACGGCCCGCCCTCTCCCTCTAGCCCCGCCCCCTACCCAAGATGGCTCAGCCCCCGAGGCCCTAGCCTTCGTATCATAAGGCCCGCCCCCTCGCCCCTCGCCCCGCCCCCTACCCGAGATGACCCCGCCCCCTGACTGCGCCCCGGCTCAGCTCCCGAGGCCCTAACCTCTGTATCATAAGACCCGCCCCCTCCCCTCTAGCTCCACCCTCTTCCGTGTGTCCCCGCCCACCTCGAATCTGGCCCCTCCCCTCACCATTGCTCCTGCAGCCCTCCTCGGTCTCCCAGCGCCCAGCTCCTCTCCCTTCTCCGGCCTTCCGAGGGGACCGACCCTCTCCCCACCGGTCCCAGTCCCTCCCCTCCCAACCAAAGGCCCGCTCGCCGTGGCCCCGCCCCTGCCTCGCCCCGCCCACCCAACAAGCCCCGCCCCCGCGGCCTCTACCTTTGGCGTCTTCCCCCGAGAGGCGGCGGCGGAGGTCTGCGGCTGAAGGCCGGTGGGGCCTCGGGTCCGAGGTCCCGGCGGTCCCCGCGGGGGGCAGCGACGTGACGGTGAACCTGCGGCTCATGGTGCGGAGAGGCGCCGGGCGGCCGCGGAACCGGCCCGGATCGCACAAGTGGCCGCAACCCGGCTCCGGGAGGCAGAAGGAGCGGATTCCCCCTCCCCGCCGGCCGCCCCCCGCCGGCCGCAGCGCCGCGCAGGGTCCTAGTGCCCGCCGGGCTGTGTGCCTCCGTGTCTGGCCACGTGGCTCTGGGGCCTTGGGCCCTCAATTCCACTGGAAGCTCTTTAGGATCCAACCCGCTGCTGAGAGCCACCCCGGCACCAGGTGTCCCCGTGTGTGGCTCCTGGAGCTCGGGTTCTCCTCGTCTAGGTCAGGGCTTCCCTGCTGGCTCGGACGGTAAAGCATCTACCTGCAATGCAGGAGACCTGGGTTCGATCCCTGGGTCAAGAAGATCCCCTAGAGAAGGGAATGGCTACCCACTCCAGTACTCTTGACTGGAAAATCCCATGGACGGAGGAGCCTGGTAGGCTACAGTCAGTAGGGTTGCAAAGAGTCCGACAGGACTGAGCGACTTCACTTTCAGGTCTCCTAAACTGGATTTCATTCACTCAATACATCTTGATCGCGCCCCTGCGGCACTGTTTGGGGCACTGGGGATACAGCATCGGATGAGATGGACTGGCTTCCTGTCCTCGTGGGGCTTACATTCTAATGAGTGAGAGGAGAAAGATTACAAGTGAGCAAATGAATAGACAGGACAATTTGAGATTGTGGTATATGTTAAGAAGACAAGGTGGGGTCAAGGGATAATGATTAGGGGGAAGGACTACTTTAAGGGATGGAGTAAGAAGACCTTTCAGAAGATGTGGTATTTGACTTGAGCCCTCACAGATGAGAAGGAGCCAGCTAAGCAAAGGTCTGGGGGAAGAGCCCTCTAGCAGAGAAAATAGCAAGTGCAAGGGCTCCAGGACAGTTCAGGGAGCAAGAGGGCCAGTGTGTCTGGAGCAGAATGAGTGGAGAGGCGAGCAATGGGGCAGAGATGAGGTGGGGGAGAGGAGAGCAGATCATACTGTGACTTGAAGGCTTTGTCGAAGAGTCTGGATTCTTATCTATAAGAGAAGCCATGGGAAGTTTCTGAGTAGGGGAGCAATGTGCTGTGGCTTACATGTTAACAGGGTCACTCTGGCTGCGGGGTGAGGACTCAGCTAAGGGCACGAGTGGAAGCTGGGAATCTAACTAGGAGGCGCCTGCAACTACCAGCTAAGAGGCGATGATCGCCAGGCTGGGGCGGTGGCAGTCCAATTCCGGATACATTTTGGAAGTAGAAACCTACATGACCCTCTGCTGGATTGTATGTTGCATGTAAAGGAAAGAGGAGTCAGGGAGGGCTCCTGGACTCTCATGCACTGCTGGTGGGAGTCGAGTTGGGCAAAATCACTTTGGAAAATTGTTCAGTCAACTAAAGCTGAGCTTAGACATGCCTGTCTACTCAGCAATTCCACTCAGAGGTTTGTGCCCCAAAGAAGTGACAGCTCCTGTTCACCAAAAGACATTGACAAGATTGTTCATAGCAGCATTATTCATGATAACCTCAAACTGAAAGTTACCCAAGTGCCCATCAACAGTAAAGTGGACAAATAAGTAGTGGTACGTTCATAGAGTGAGGACCATAGTGGGAATGAACAATCTTACAATTCGCAAACAATGTGGATAAAATATCATATGGAACAAAAGCCAGACACAAAAGAGTGTGTTTGTTGTTCTTTCACTAAGTCGTGTTCAACTCTGTGACCCCATGGACTGCAGCATGCCTGGCTTCCCTGTCCTTCACCATCTCCTAGAATTTTCTCTCAAGAGTCTTCTCCAACACCACAGTTCAAAAGGGGTGAGGAGGTAGTGATTAAAAAGGGGCATGAGGAAGTTTTTAGGGTGCTCAGAATATTTTATTTCTTGATTTGGATGTTAATGAGACAGTCATGTTCAGTTTGTGAAGATGTATTGAAATGTACACTTATGAAGGGTCTACCTGTCTGTATGTTTGTTACATTAGAGCAATTTTCTCAACTTGTGGCATTGTTGCCCACCAAGGAACAGTTGGCAATATCCAGAGACATTTTTGGTTGTCGCAACTGGAGGAGGGTGGTACTAGCAATCCAGTGGGTAGAGGCTACATGGCCTTGAGCAACAGATTCACCATCATGTCCCGTCACTTGCCTGTATGTTAGGGCCCACAAGAGAGGGAGGAAGACTGACCCTGAATGGGTCTAGCATCTGTCCATGGATCCCAATACCTCCTGGAGGAAGATGTCAAGCCTCCCACAATGTATGGACCGTCTCCCACAACAAAGAATAATTCAGTTCAAATTGTCAGTAGTGCCAAGGATGAGAAATTGTGTGCCGGGATAAGGAGCTTAACAGGTCCCAAGATTTTAGGGCTATCAGGTGTTACATTTGATTGAGGGCAGATGATGTTGTCTTTTATTAACGTGGTTGACTACCCATGGATGAGTGTGTTTGGAAGGTGGAGCCCAAGAGCTCAGTTGAAACAGGTAGGCTGAGATGCCTCTTTGGCACCTAAGGATCATGTGGAGTCGGCAGTCGAACATCTGAGAGTTCAGGGGAGAGGGTAAGGCTGGGGGTGTACGTTACAGAATCTTTAGCAGAGAGATGCTATTTAAAGCTGCGGGATTAGAAGAGATCACAAAGAATGAGTGTACACAGAGAAGACTTCAAGGGATTGAACACAAGGGCATGCCATCATTTAGAGGTTGGAAAGCAGGAGATCTAGCCAGTGAGAGAGGAAGAGAACGCAGAGAAAGGGCTGACCCAGAGACCAAGTGAAGCAAAATTTCAGGAAGAAAAGGCATTATTCACTGAGTCCAACAAGCCAAGAGATGGTATGAAATGAGCCCAGAGAAGTACCTACTGCATCCGGCTAAGGAAGATCATAGGTGTTAAAAAGAGTGATTTCAGTGGAGGAGTGGAGTGGGAACTAGGCTGCAAACAACTGAGGCGAAAATGGGAGACAGTCTAGACTGTACTTTGGGGAAGTTTTCCTGTAGTTGGGAGTGGGGAATAGAGAAATGGAACAGAACTGAGAGAGAGAGGTCCAGAGAGATTTTAAACAGGTGATATTAAGGAACGTTTGTATTCCAATGGGAGTGGATCATTCCTGAGTGAGAAATTAGGAGAGAGGGCCCCACCCACAGGAATCTTAGGAGAAAGTTGTCTAAAGCCCTCTTTAAACTCCCACTTGACCCTGGGTGTGGACGATGATCAAAGTTGACCAAGGCCATCACCTCCACTCACCTGCAACAACCCTTCGGTCAAGTTCCTCTGCTTCCCTAGAAGATCAAATCCATCCTCCTCAGCCTGCCACTTCAACCTTCTCTCATGTAGCCCAGACCACCCATCCCTATTTCAACCATTCCAGAACCCTCTCTGCTCAAACCACACGTTAGAGTTCTGAGCCATTTCTAGTTGCCCCAAATGCCCTCTTTATTGGAAGGGCTGATGCTGAAGCTGAAACTCCAATACTTTGGCCACCTGGTGCAAAGAACTGACTCATTTGAAAAGTCCCTGATGCTGGGAAAGCTTAAAGGCAGGAGGAGAAGGTGACGAGCAAGGATGAGATGGTTGGACAGCATCACCGACTCAATGGGCATGAGTTTGAGCAAGCTTCAGGAGTTGTTGATGGACAGGGAAGCTTGGCGTGCTGCAAGTCCATGGGGTCGCAAAGAGTCAGACACGACTGAGTGACTGAACTGAACTGAAATGCCCTCTTGCTTTTTCTCTCCTCCCAGCTTTTGCCCCAAGAGCTCACATTCCAATCCCAGGGTCATCACTTACCAGCTCAGAGAGTGCAGGTGAGCTATGTAATTCTGTGCCAGCAGTTACCTCATTTATAAAGCGGGGGAAGGAGTGGTGGCAATAGTAATAGTACCTCTAAGGTTAAGAGCAGTACAACTCTCATAGAGTTGTGGGGTTTTTTTAAACTTTTTATTTTATGTTGGAGTATAGCTCATTAACAATGTGATAGTTTCAGGTGGACAGCAAAGAGACTCAGCCATACATATTTATGTATCCATTCTCTCATAGGGTTGTTTTAAGGACTGGCTGTGTTAACACACCAAAGTATGTGCAACAGTGCCCGGAATATAGTCAGTGCTGTCCTAGGAGTAATTCCTATCATCATGTACGTCACTGGATTTTCTGTATCCACTGCCTTAGATCTGCGTACTTAGGTTGTTGCCAGTGTCTCAGTCTCTGAACAGTGATGCAGCTTACATTCATCTAGGTGTTGTTTTGTGCACACATGGCTGAGGGTCAGAGAGTAGGAACATATTTAGGCTTGATGGTTAAGACAGTCCTCCTTGCCCAGGAAGAAACTCTTGCTCACCTTTCCAGATTTAGTTCAAGCTCAGATGTCATCTTGGCTGAGAAATGTTTCCTGACTGTAACCATAACATGCAGAGTCACACACACACACACAGACACACACACACCCCCCATTATTCTAGAATAAAGGGTCACACCTGCAAGTGTGATGCCACCCCCACCAGCTACAGAATCATCACTTGTAACTATGGTGGACTTTCTGAGAATGGAGATGGAGTTTGGAGCCTGCATTTTAAACAAGTTTTGAGGGCTCTCATGCACCTGAGAATTTGAGGGCTACTGAGAGGTCCTTGAGGAGAGAAATGTAGTTCAACTCATTTCTCTATCCCCAGGGCCCAGCACAAGGCCCAGCTCCATGTAAGGGCTCAATAAATGTTTGATGAATGAATATTAGGCTGGCCATTTCCTCAGCTATAAAATAGGAATAATTTCGTTATACCTTCCTAATAGGAAGGATTGAACGTTAATATTTATGAAGTGTTTTAGAACACCGCCTGGCGTATTGTAAGCTCTCTGCTGGTTACATACGTACATGCAGGCATGCATACCATATATAAATCTGCTCCTCAAGGTTAAAGAATCCACATTTATTAAAAACATTCTAACAAGAAAGGAAGGTGGGAAGAGAGGGCCCAGCCCACCTCCCCTCCTCGTCGTCCTTCAGAACAGATCCACTAGTTGGGATCCGGCAGACTGGCTCATTCCCTATTGCGAGGGTCCCGGAGGGGGCCTCCACTGCAGTGCTGAAGCAGGCTTGGGAGCCCTAGTCCTCGGGGCATTTCAGGAGGTCGAAGGTCACGTAGCCCACATAGTCCACCCGATTCACCTCATTCCAGGAATTCACGCGCCAGAAGAAGTGATCCTGGCAGAAGTAAGCTTTCTCTGCAAGGGAGAAAATGGACCAACAGGGGTGATTCCAGCTCTCCCCCACACATGGACACCAACAGGAGTGTGGTCTTTACAGTCTCGCTTCCTGCCCTTTTGAAATCTTCCCAAGGTTTCCATAAGACATGTCTGTTCCCCACTCCACCCCGGAGATACTGGAGGGCACAGACCTCCATGTCCAAGGCACACACAGGGCCTGGCACACAGTCGATACTCGGAACAATTCATTCAACAAATCCCATTCATCCATCCAACATTCATCACGCCAAGCACTGTTAGAGGCACTGTTACAGCAGAGGGAAAATGCAGGCATGATCTCAGTTCTTTGGGTGCTTACATGCAGGTGGGGTAAGACATATGATTAACAAGCAAATGCATAAGTAAAGGAGATTGGTTTTGACAATAGGGAAAGCGATGAAGGAAATGTAAGTGAGCAGTCGAGTGAATTGATAATGAGGGCCAGAGAAGGCCTCTCTGAAGAGGTGGCCTGAGTGCTGAGACCCGAAGGCTGAGAGGGAGGCATCCCAGTGACAATCTGGGGAAAAAACCTTCCAGGCAGAGCGAACAACTGGCACAAAGGCCCTAAGCTGGGAATGACCTTGATGTGTGCAAAGAACAGCCAGAGGCTGGTGTGAGTGGAGCAGAGCAAAGGGGATGACAGGAGTAGGGGGAGGGGGTGGGGAGGGGGGAGGAGAGGGGTCAGATCAGGTTGTGTTAGTTCCTTCGACCTTGCATGCCCTCCCCCTCCTAGCCCCTCCCTCCTCTCAGAAAATATATTTGAAGGTATTGGGACAACCAGCGTGGCTTGGACTAGGGCATCTGCAAAGGAGGTTGTAAATATTTTGGAGGCTGAGTCAACAGCAGTTGTCTGCTGATTGGGGGTGAGCAGTAGGAAAGAGAATGAAAGGGTTAACTCCAGCTACCATCCCCATTTTACAGATGGGGAAACTGAGGCTCTGTGAATAGCAGTGACTTGCCCAAAGTCACACACACACATCTATGAAATGTCTTATTTATCACTGTATCCCCAGTGGCAGCATGGTGCCTAGCATATTACAGGCACGTGATAAATATGGTCTAATAGAGCCTCCATGCAAACCAGGTGTCCTGTGCTATAGGGGAAAGAGCTTCCAGCTGGGAAGCAGGAAATCTGGATTCTAGTTCTGGTTGTGGCCCTGTGTCATCAAATGATCTGGGAAGATCCCTGCCTCTGCAGGGAACTCATCACTACGGGGCATTTGCCTCAGTCTCCACCAGCTTTTTCTTTCTGGCTGGGAATTTGACCAATCACTAAGGCAGGGGCTTCCCTGGTGGCTCAGATGGTAAAGAATCTGCCTGCAATGTGGGAGACCCGGGTTCTATCCCTGGATGGGGAAGATCCCCTGGAGAACAGAATGGCTACCCACTCCAGTATTATTGCCTGGAGAATTCCATGGACAGAGGAGCCTGGCGGGCTACAGTCCGTGGGGTCACAAAGAGTCAGACACGACTGAGCGACTAACAACACAGGGTAGGGGAACCTACCGTGGGAGGTATCTCTGGGAGGGATCCTCCCCCTGACCCTGGCTCTCAGCCCTCACCTTGGTACTGAAAGATGTCGTGCGTGCTCATGGGCACCCCGGGGAACATCTGGTCCACGGGGGTGACGCTCTGGGGATCCACCTTCTGTGTCTTCACGTCGAACCTGCAGGACGGCACCGAGGAGACAGATGCTGAGTCGGCCGGCAGTCTGAAGGCGCCCGGGCTCCCCCTGCTGGCGGTCCCCGGGAATCTCACCTCCAGAAGCTCTGCCCACTGAACAGCAGCACCTTACCCCCAGGGCGCGGGAGGGCCCCGGTGACCTGGGCCACTTCCGGGCCCAGGCCCAACTTGTCCAGACGCCTCGGGCCTAGCACCGACGCGCCTGTGTACACCCACACTTGGCGCCCTGCCGGAGAAAGGCTCACATCGGTCTGGGGCAGGGAGTGGGGTACACACCCCCTTTGAATGTCAAGAGAGAACGCAGCGAGGCCTTTCCGCGCCAGGCGTGCCCGCAGTCTCCGTGCCCAAGGAGCAAAGCCCCTCGGTAGGACTGCGCCAGGGTGCTGTGAGGAGGGCTGAAATTCAGCCCTGCTAAATATCAGGGCTTCCCTAGTGGCTCAGACGGTAAAGAATCTGCCTGCAATGAGGAATACCCGGGTTCGATCCCTGGGTGGGGAAGATCTCCTGGAGAAAGAAATAGCAACCCACTCCAGTCTTCTTGCCTGGAGAATCTCCATGGACAGAGGAACCTGGTGGGCTACAGTCCACAGGGTCGCAAAGAGTCGGACACGACTTAGCGACCAAGCACAGCACAGGGGAGGAAGAAAGACGGAAACTAACCAGAGAAGAAGAAAATCTTCTTGGTGAGCGGATCCTCAAAGGCGGAGTCCAGCTTGCCGGGCAGCGCAGGCCACGTTCTCTTGACAAGGAAGGGACCCTGCACCCGGCGGCCCCCTCGCTCAGAGAGTCGCCAGTACTTCCTGGGGACGCGAAAAAGGAGGGGCGGGGCACTGAGCCTGGAACCGACGGCCAGTGGGCGGGGAGACACAGGCAGGTCCCGCCTCCAAGCCCCCGCCCACGACCGCGCGGCCCCGCCCCTCACCCAGCCTTGAAGAAATGCAGGCGGTTCCCGATCTCCGCGATGGCGTCGAAGATGTCCACGTTGCAGACGTCCTCCGCTGGATCCGGGGACTCCGTCGGGGCCGCAGAAGGGCCAGCCGTGGGAGGACCCGTGGGGCCAGCTGCCGGGGGCCCTGTGGGGCCAGTCGTGGGGCCCTCTGAGGGGCGGGCGGTGGGAGGCCCCGTGACGCAGACTGTGGGGGGAGCGGTGGGCTGGGGTTCGGCGGCGGTGGTGGTAGGAGGCCGTGGTTCAGGCTCAGGGCGAGGACCTGAAAAGAGATACCACGTAAGACAATCCCTGTTCCTGCATCTCTGTGCCTTTGGAGTATCTGCTCCCCTGTGCCTACCTGGAGGTCCCTGGCGCTCTCCCCACTTCAGATGTTGTAGCCTGCCTTCCCCCAACCCCGGGCTGGCAGCTTCCTTTCACACACCCACCAGGCTGGTGGGAGAGAAACCTTTTTTGAGCTCTCAAACTGGGTGCCAAACAGTGCTGGGAGCTTTATAAACGCACATTAGTTCCTTCGATCTTCAGAAGGGGGGGGGGGGGGGGACCTATGAAGCAGATTCTTTAATATTTTCATTTTTTGACGCGGAAACATACTAATGATAATAAATGGTGATAATAATGAAACTATCAAACATTTATATGGTGCTTGCTATATGCCAGGCATTATTCTAACTCACGTAAGCCTCCTAACAACCCCATGAGGCAGGTGTTAGCCCCACTTTACAGATGAGGAAGTTGAGGGGTGAAGTAACCTATCCAAAGTCATCTAGCCGGATAGTGGCTGGACTGGCTTTTGAACCTATGTCCGTCTCACTCTAGAGTCCAGGTTCTTTATCACCATCTCCAAGCACTGACCTGGCAACAGGTACCCACCAGCCTCAAGAGCTCTCAAAGACAGATATCGGAGTCCTAACTCTCCCCTCCTCCCCATTCTCGGGGTGCTCCGAGCCGGCAGAACCTAGCCCTTCCCTCTCCTCCCTCTACCCCTGCCCCACGCCCTCACCATAAAGATGCTGGATGCCCTGAACATCGTCCCTATGCAGGGGGTGCTCCTCGGTGAATCTGTACATGGGGTACATGAGCGCCTCTGGCACGGAAGAGTGATCTAAGCCCAGCGCGTGGCCAAACTCGTGTGCGGCCACAAGGAACAGGCTGTATCCTGGACGAAAGAAGGGAGCCTGAGATCGGAGCCCTGGACCGAGCTCCCAGCCCGGGGCATCCCTCCCCGTCACCACTGCCCTGGCTGAGGCCCCAGCCTCGGAACCTCGGCACCCCGCCCACCTTGATCCGGGCAGAAGCCCCACTTCTTGTCTTTGTCGAAGTTGGAGGTGGTGGCGCACCAGAGGTGCCCATCATTGCGACCCTCTGTGGTGCAGGCCGAATATTCCTTGCCCAGGAAGGTGAAGGGGAACACGCACAGCTCCCCCGCCGCGTTGCCCCCGGTCACCGTCGCATCGACTGGAGAGACCAGAATCTCGGGTGAGCCAAGTGGAGGCGGGGTGTTGGGGGGCAATGAAGAGCCGGGGACGGGCCAATCGAGAAGCTGGAGAAACTGGGAGGCTTATTTTAAAAGCCCAGGGGGAGTTGTGGGGCACAGCCGACATCTGGCTAGAATGATGGGCGGGGCCCGGGGATCGCAGACCTAGGACGAGGCTGCAAGCCTGGCTGAAAGGCCACACCTCCGCGGATGCGGCGGCGGCGGCGGCATCTGGAGGGCTGGGGGAGAAGCTGCGTGACTGCAGGCAGCGTCGAGGCTGTCCTGAGCACCGACGGGAGCGGGAAGACAAACGGACGGGTGGAAGGGCCACGCTTGGGTACCAACTCGGAATGAGGGCGGGAGGCTGAATCAGGTAGGTGGGTCAGAGGTACCTCGGGTCGGGCAGAAGCCGTAGAGCTTGTCCTGGTCGTAGTTGGCGGTGGTGGCGCACCAGCGGTAGCCGTCGGAGCGGCCGTCGGAGGTACAGGCGGAGTAGGAGCGGCCCTCGAAGGTGAACGGGAAGACGCAGGGCTTGCCGTCCGCATTGCCGTCGTTGGTGTAAAGTCCTGGGAGGCCCGCAAGATTAACTGAAGGTGCCGCGAGTTTACTGACCCACGAGCCTCCTGTGTCCACCTCCCCTTTCTCGCCTCGTCTCACAGAGGAGGGAACTGGGCCCAGAGAACAGGAGAGGGGTTCGCAGGCCACCCTCGGCATCAGTGGTAGAGCTGGGATTAAGAGTGGCAGAGCTGGGATTAAGAGCCAGCGCTCTGGACCCTCGGGAGGGTGGGCACTCACTCTCGCTGGGGCAGAAACCGAACTGGCGGTCGGCGTCGTAGTCGGCGGTGGTGCTGCACCAGAGAATGTCGTCGGAACGGCCGTCCGTGGTGCAGGCGGAGTAGGAGCGGCCCTCGAAGGTGAAGGGGAAGTGACAGGCGGCGCCCTTCGCGTTTCCGAAGTAGGTCGGAACCACTGCGGGAAAGGGGGACTGGGGTCAGGGGGACCGGTGATGCGCGTGATAGAAGGGAGTAGGGGCCAGGGCAGCTCGGGATCTCACCAACGCCTTTGCCCAGAGACCACAACTCTTCATCGTCGAAGTGAGCGTCTCCCTGAATGCCTGCGCCAGGAGGAAAGGCGTGTGCCAGGAGCCCATGCTTTCCATCGAAGGGATACCCATCTCCGTGCTCTGAAGAAGCGGGTGGAGAAGAGAGTGAGCCGCGTGCGGTTGCGCAGGTTGTGCACTGCCCAAGGGCGCTGGGCTAACTGCGGGCTAAAATCCGGCCTAAGAGCCGCTGTCCAACACTTGCTGTCCCAGTGCAGTGAGGTGTCGGTCAGGAGGGGGCGCCATAAGGGCGAGCGGCCGCCAGGGCTTCGGGGACAGGCAAGAGAAATCCAGGTCCAGGGCCCCCCTCTCATCTCTCTTTGATCCTCCCAACTCTGTCCCCATCTCAGATTCTCCCGGTTTCCCCCTTCTTCGCGTTCTCACCTCTAACACCAAACTGGATGACGATGTCGGCTTCGCGGCCGTACACTCGAGTAAAGGTGAGCGGCGTCACCGCGCTCCAGAGCGCGAAGGCGCGGGCAAAGGCGTCGTCAACCACGTCGCGCGGCAGGTCTTCCGAGTAGTTTTGGATCCTGGAGGGAAAAGGCAGTAGGACAGAGGGCAGAAGTGAGAGGCGGGAGCGGGGCCAGCAGCACCACCCGGTGTCTCCTAGACTTCAGATACACAGCGCTGCCTGCGCTCCACGCTTTCAGCTCGAAAGCACTTTCAGACGCATTTTTCTCTTTGGAGTCAGATGGCGAGGTCCATTTCCCCCCGATGGGGGAGACGGAGGCTCCGAGGGGGAGCCACTTGCCTCAAGGCGGGCACGTTCAGAGAAAGCCATGGACTGGCCTAAGATGGGACGTATTCGCCAACGGGCGCCGCGCGGGGACCCGCCTCTCGCCACCCTCTGCGCCCCGCTCGCCCCCGCGGGGCCCCGCCGCGCACCAGTAGGTGATGTTGTGGTGGTGCCACTTGAGGTCGCCCTCAAAGGTCTGGAATCTGCCCAGGTCCGGGACGCCGCAGCGCGGGGCTCGCATGGCGTTCAGGGTGGTGCTGTCCAGCTCGCCAGTCTCGGGCAGGGACAGGCGCCGCTGGAGACGCAGCAGAGCTCGCCGCAGGGACTGGCCGTCCTCGCTCAGCTCTGCCCCCGGGGTGTAGCCATAGCGGTGCAGGTACTCCTGCGGAAGCAAGGGCAGAGATGCGGCGGGGCCCGCAGCCCGTCCTCTGCCTTACCGGGCAGGGGCTGCATCCCTCCCTGCTCTCAGGGACCAGCAACAGACAGTGTCCAGTACTCGGTACCCTGGATACCAGGGCTCATGCCCACCCCAAGAATCTCCCCTCCCTGTGGACATCCTCAGCTCCATTCCACTCCAGGATGCCCCTGTCCAGTGCCTCCCTCAGGGCCCCCTAGGGTTTACCCCTGTTAGCCCTCATCCCATCGCCACTCCAGAACCCTCCAGTGCCCCTTCCCCATTTCCCACTGCCCATCTAGGCAACCCTCATTAGCCTGTTTCCAGCAGTCCCTGTCCAGAATCTCCCAGTGCCCGTTCTCAGTGCTGTTCTCCAGAGGTGCCCATCACCTCCCCCCCACAACAAGCCCCAGAGTATCTCGTCTGAGACCCTGCGCCCCTCCTGGGACTCCTGGCCAGCCCTTCCCAACTCTAGATGGGGGAGTGTGCCTACCTCTGCCAGCTGCCTGTTGGTGAGGTTGGTTCGTCGTTCTCCCGGGAAGACCACGACGGTGGGCTGGCGTGGTCTGGGGGCAGCAGAGCAGCAGGCTAGCACCAGGAGCGCCAGGACCAAGGGCTGCCGGGGGCTCATGGTGAGGATAGCAGTTGGTCTGGCTGCAGCCGCCCTCCTGGGGGCTTTAAAGAGGCTGTCAACTGAGTCAGTGACCCCGCCCCTCTCTGACAGGCCACTGGCAAGAGCTGACTCAGGGCATGGCGTGTGTGTGTGTGTGTGTGTGTGTGTGTGTGTGAGTGTGTGAGTGTGTGTGTGTGTGTGTTGGGCAGTCCCAGCATGAGAAGGCAAGGCACGGGCTTACACCACCTCCCCCCCTCCCTCCTGCCCGCAGCCCCCATTGCCGAGTCAGGCAGGACCCCAGACCCAACAGGAAACCACAGGCCCACAAGGGAAGGATTGGGTTTTGCAAACTGCAGAGCTTGTGAGAACTGCATGAGAGGAAGGGGGGCAGGCAGGGCTGGCTGGAGGAGGCCCTGAGCCCTCCATCGGAAGACCCCCTAGAGATCAGCCTAAGGGAAAAGGATGGAAAGTTCCTGAGACTTCTGTCTGAACCAGACGATCCCCGCTTCCTGATCAGACGCCCTCCGTGGACCCTCCTCACACTCCCAGGCTCTGCCCTCTTCTCCCTGGAAGCCTGCCTTGACTCAGCTTCCTCTCCCTGCTCCACCTGGGGGCAGAAGGAGTGGGCTCCGCTTGGTGGAAATCGGGGAATTCCATGGAGACAATTCCTGGTCTTCAACAGACTGGATCCTTCAGAATAGCACAGCAGTGGGGGGGGGGGGGGAGCGGTGCAGCAGGTGGGGACGGTGGGAGTGTTGTGGCGTCTGGAAGCCAGCAGACATGGCCTCATTCCTTCAGTGCCTTGGGCAAATGTCTTCACCACTGTGAATCTGTTTCCTCGGCTGTAAAAAGGGGCCCTTTTGAACTTTACCCCTTTTCCATAGCCGGCTGGGTCCTGCCATTCAGGGCGGCAGCCCTCTCAGTGGTCTGCTATGTCCCAGGCCCTGGGGTACTTATTGTAGCTGAAGGCAGTGAGGTTGGGATGGGAGAGGAGGGTTTGGGCAGAGACTGGAGGGGTGGGGTGGGGTGGGGCAGGCCTGGCACATTCTGTGGCAGGGGTCCTGTTGTTGTTTAGTCGCTAAGTTGTGGCCAGCTCTTTTGTGACCCCATGGACTGCAGCCCACCAGGCTCCTCTGTCCATGGGATTTCCCAGGCAAGAATACTGGAGTGGGTTGCCATTTCCTTCTCCAGGGGATCTTCCCTGCCCAGGGATCGAACCTGCTTCTCCTGCATTAGCAGGCAGGTTCTTTACCACTGAGCCACCAAGGAAGCCCAGAGGCCCTGTAATTACGTGTAAATATCTGTCCAGCGGGCTGCTGACTATATTCTCTATCCACTGGGTGTGCATTGATTTAGACTTCTCCACTTGGGGAGATGGTGTGTAATCATCTGATGATTTGTGTGGAAGAAAAGAAAAATCTGTATCCCCCACACTGCCCGTCAGTCAACTGAATAAATGTATGTGAGGTCCAAAAAATAAATAAATAAAAATACATTTAAAAGGGTTCTTTGTCCCTAAATTGATGTGGGGATGAGATCAAACACATAAAATACCTAGGACTGTGTATGTTGCAAATATTCAAGAGTTGGCTGTGATCACTTTTCATGATTTGGGCCAAAACCAGGAATCGGACTGGGAATCGGAAGAGGGGGGTCTTGGACTCTAATCTGCTGTGTGGCCTTGAAACAGAGCAGGACACTATGGTCCTTGCTGCTCCCCCCCCCCCCCACCCCCGCCTGCATGTCCTCAGCCTGCCTTTTGTCTGTGGAAAAACTTTAGCCAAAGAATAAGTTTAATCAGAAAAGTGAGAATATGCAGAAACAAAGGAAAGTAGCCCAAGGAGACCAACTGATACTAGTTTAGTCATTAAACATGTCAGGGACCTTTAGTTTGTTCTCAAGGGCTACAGGTAATATTCTGAGCCATATCCTGTGAGCTGTCTTACAGATACTGAAACCGCCACCAGGTGAAAAGTTAACCACATGATGACCAGACGTAGCCATGACATCAGCTGCCACAGTTCCAAAAACTGGCCTCAAGAAATGGAAACAAATCGACCCTGGAGCTGAAGATGAACTGTACCTCAAAACAATCAAGGTGATGCCGGTCAGACCACCGATGACCAACGTCAAGATGACTGTCAGAGTTGACTATGCTGTTTCTGCATGTAGCCCCCTCCCTCAGCCTGTAAGAGTTCTTTGATTGTCAGTAGAGGGAAGTTGGCACAAACTCCAGCCCTAGTTATCACCCCTTATGCCAATAACCAGCAGACTCCTTCCCTCCCTTCTTCCCAGCCAGCCAGTGTGCAGCGAGATCTATATTTGCCTTCTTCAAAGCATTATTTGAGAAGGATGACAGCAACAATCTGACAAGTTGCTGTATTTAAAGGACTTACTACGTGCCAGGCACTTTATAGGCTTATCTCATAAGTCAGTCTCTGAGATGGAGACAGTTAACTTCCTTTATAGGAAAATTGAAGCCCTGGTGTTCACAGTGAATGAGCACCTGCTTTGGAATCACACTGTTCTGGTTTTAAGTCCCAGCTCTGCCATCTCCTGGCTGTGTGACCCTGGGCAAGTCATTTCACTTCCGAACCATAATAATAATGCAGTTTTTAGAGATTTACCATGTCGAGTACTCTGTTAAGTTCCTAATAAGCATCTCGTTTCATCCCCACCACTCTGTGAGGTAGGTTTAATGAGTACCCCTCCCATTTCTAGAGGAGGACGCTGAGGTTCAGAGTGGTTAAGGAACTTGGCTATGACCACACAGTGAGTTAATACATGAAATCGGGACTCAAGCCCAGGGCTATTTGGTTCTGAAAATTTTCATCTTTATTACCATTTATAGGAACTGAGATGACCAGAGGTTAGAGGGGAGTTGTGGGAGATGGAATGGGGGAGGGGAGAAAAAAACAGGACCCTTCTTTCCTAATCCCTGGCGTCCACTGAAGATCAGAGAGGAAGCTTGGGTCTTTGGGGATTAGAGGTTGCAACAGGGGCCTCAGGGGAACTATATTCCAGACTTGAGAGTATGGAATCATCCAGCAATATAGTTTGACTTTATTTTTATTAATTAACTTGTTTCTGGCTGCACTAGGTCTGTGTGTCTGCCCGCGGGCTTTCTCTAGTTACAACGAGCAGGCTTCCCATTGCAGTGACTTCTCTTGTTATGCAGTACAGTCTCTAGAGATGGGCTTCCGTAGTTAAAGTGCGTGGGCTCAGTAGTTACGGCACACGAGTTTAGTTGCTCCACAGCATGTGAGATCTTCCCAGATCATGGATCAAAGCTGTGTCCCCTGCATTGGCAGGTAGAGTCCTAACCACTGGTCACCAGGGAAGTCCAGCAGAATGACTCCATGACCTTAGAGACGGAAACATAGACACCTTCCAATCCAGGGGATCTTCAGCTGGTAGCAGACATAGGCTTTAACCAACTTGCCATCAGTTGTACAAAATGCCATTGTCTGTGTATATATGTCACATTTCTCAGATTTAATGGTATTGATGTTTTAGGCCAGATAATTCTTTGTTTCGAGAGACTCTGCTTTGCAGTGTAGGATGTTGAGTAGCACCCCCAGCTTCTACGCCATGCTGGTAGCACCTCCCCCTGCCAGTTGTGACAACCAGAAATGTTGCCAAACATTACCAAATGTCCTCTGGGTGGGTAGGAAGGGCACAGACACCCTCAGCTGAGAACTATTGATATATGTTGATTTTTTAATGTAAAGGGTCCAGAACTTTGATCACATATTCAAGCCATTGATGACAATCCTCAAACCTTTAAGGACCATTTACTCAAGAAATATTTGTTGAGTTTTTATGGGCCAGGCATCGTGCTAAGATTGGGGAATATAGCAGTGGCCAAAATAGGCTTTGTCCCCAAGTTCATGGAGCTGAAAGTCCAGTAAGGGAAAAACTGAATGAGTAATTAGTACTGGAGAGACATGTATCACAAGAAGGAGGCATATTTATCTATTCCAATATCATACAGATGAGGAAACTGAGGCCCAGAGTGGGGAATTTACCTCCCTTAGGTCACAGAGCAAGCCAGGGACAGAGTGGGAGGGGAGCAAAAAGGAGTGGTAGCTAAGAGGCTTGCTCTGGAAATGAGCTGAGAAGTTCAAGTCTCTGCTCTGGCACCAATTTACTGTAAGTCATTGACATAACCTGCCGGTGCCTCGATTTTCCAATCTGTAAAATGGGGGCAAATAACAGCGCTTACCTCATGGGGCTGTGGGAACCAAATGAGCTCACAGAGATAAAGTGCCTGACCCATGGTAACAGTGCTTGCTGCTGTTCTAGTTATGATTCCCTCCAGGCCAGCTGGCTGTTCCTACCAACTGGGGAACAGAGAGAGGGAACCCCGCCAGGAACCCCAGAATTTGATTCCTGGAGTCAATCCAACCTGCCTTTCCTCACTCCTCCCAACTTCCTCCTTTACCTCTGGGCTCCCCCACCCCCACCAAGGGGAACTTGAGGGAGCTCGGCCTTCAACACAGCAGTGGCAGGAAGTGGTTCTGTCACCACATCCCTTCCCCACTTCCCCCAGCCCCTCCTTCCCCAATACCACAACAGAATTTAGCCAAGACTCTGGGAGAGCAGGATCCACCCCCAGGTGAGCAGCCCCCCAACCCTGTCTGGAGTCAGAACTTGGACTCGAAGCCCCTCAACCAGGAGGCCCCATCAGGCTGGGGAGGGGGCTGATCCTGGAGCCCTGAGTCACCAGCTAGATGACACAGCCCTGCAGGCTGCTATTAATAACTCCAGGCCCCCAGACCGAGGTCAGCCTCACGAGATGAGGCTTCGCTCCCTGCTTCCAGACAGGGGGAACTCCAAGCCTGTTTCTCCCAAACATGCCCAAGAGGGGAGGGGCAGCCCTGAGAGGCCCTGGCAGGATATGAGGAAGACACTGTTGTCTGGGACCAAGCGGGAAGGTGTGTGGACTGCAAGACACCACCTGCCCCGAGGGGAGAGCATCATTCCAGTGCCTGCCCCGCTCCCCCACAACAAACGCACCTACCATTCTAGCTCCAGGGTGTTGGCAATTCCCAAGCTGACTTGAAGAGACGCTAATAATAATAACAATACTATTGTGCCTACCACCTATCTGCGTTGAGCTCCTTCTATAGGAAGTCAAACCTGGACAGCATATTAAAAAAGCAGAGACATCCCTTTGCTGACAAAGGTCCATATAGTCAAAGCTATGGTTTTCCCAGTAGTCACGTATGAATGTGAGAGTTGGACCATAAAAAAGGCTGAGTGCCGAAGAATGGATGCTTTCAAACTGTGGTGCTAGAGAAGACTCTGATCAAACCAGTCAATTCTAAAGGAAATCAACCCTGAATATTCATTGGAAGGACTGGATGCTAGAGCTGAAGCTGCAATACTTTGGCCACCTGATGTGAAGAGCCAACTCATTGGAAAAGACCCTGATTCTAGGAAAGATTGAGGGCAGGAGGAGAAGGGGGCGACAGAGGATGAGATGGTTGGATGGCATCACCGGCTCAATGGACATGAGTTTGGGCAAGCTCAGGGAGATAGCAAAGGACAGGGAAACCTGGTGTGCTGCAGTTCATGGGGTCGGACACGGCTGAGCAACTGAGCAACAACAACATAGGAAGTCACAGAGTATAGACTTTGTGATCAGCCCTCCTGGACTCAAGTTCCAGCTTCTACTCCTTCAGGCTGTGCCGCCTTAAGCAAGTTACGTTGTCTCTCTCTGCCTCCATTTCCTCATCTGTAAAATGGGAAAGAAAACAGTCCTTACTTCAAAGTGTTGTGGGAGGATTAAGTGAGATTAGACACTGCAAGTTTTCAGTACACAATGGGTATGGAGGTGGGAAGAAAATCACCTCTTAGGATTCTGTCACTCTAGTGCTCTCCCCTGTACAATGAACTTCACAAATTAGGACTCATGAGCCCATTTTACAGGTGAAGAATCTGTGAGGCTCAAGGAGTTGCCTGCACAGTTAACAAGGAGCTGGCCTGGGACTCAACCCACATCTGACACAGCATGCTGTTCCTTGCTGTGCACACGTCCCCCCGCCACCTCAGTTCGATGGTTCTGTCAGCGCTGGAGTAGGGGCACTTGACAGCGTATCCAAGTGCCTCACAGCTGATCTTCTCAATATCCTATTTGAGTTTGGGCTTGCAGAATCCCTTGGCATTTGTGGGAGGCAGAAATTGGAAGCCATTTTTAAGGTGATGGACCCCAGGCCCAGAGAAGCACTTCATGTTGCTCACCGTCACACAGCTGATGAGTGACGGAGCTCCTGCCTAGACCTTCTGACTCCACATCTCGTGCTAAGAACCGGTCACTGGATCTTGCAAGAAGGAAGTCAATGGGGGAAGCAACCTGGGGGGTGGAAGATGCCCAGAAGACAGGCTGAAAGGGGTTAAAGCCTAGGAACCAACAGAGAGGACAGGTGTGGGTTATTTGGGCTCTGTAGGAAAAAAAAAATGGAGGGGGGTGAATAAAAGAGGGTAAAGAAAAGATCAAGGTAGCTAGAAGAGGCAGAGGAAGAGTCAAGTAGAGTTTCCCTTAAGGTGAGTTCATGACCTTGAGAACTGATGACACTGTGGAGAGAGAGGTGTGCGAATTGAGGGGGAAACAGGATGCACTGGGACCAGTTCCTTTGGCATGGTATTACCCACGGGCAAGTAACACTTTGCTTGGGGTCCCAGCAGAGCAGGTGCAGCCCCTAAATACACATTTAAAAGGTTGCTTGTATTTTTAAAAACTTTTTGTATTTGTTTAATTAAGACTAATCTTTTTAGAGCAGACCAGGGTTCAATCCCTGGGTCGAGAAGATTCCCCTGGAGGAGGAAATGGCAACCCATTCCAGTATTCTTGCCTGGAGAATCCCATGGACAGAGGAGCCTGGCAGGCTACAGTCCATACAGTCACAAAGAGTGGATATGACTGAGTGAGCACAAGCAACTTCAGGTTCACAGGAAAATTGAAGGGGAAGTACAGACATTTTACCGCATACCCCTGCCCTCACCCATTCACAGCCTCCTCTGTCTTCAGCATCCGCTACTAGAGGGGTATCTTTGTTACAATTGATGAAACTTCATTGACACATCACCATCACCCAAAGTCCATAGTTTCCGGCTCACTCTTGATGGTGCTCATTCTATCGGTCTGGTCAAAGATGCAATGACATGCGTCCATCATTATGCTATCATACAGAGTAGTTTCACTACCCTAAAAATCCTCTGCACTCCACTTATTCATCCCTTCCTGCCACAAAGATTGTTTTTGATATTTGAAAAAAAAAAAAAAAAAACCTTAAAGTAGCCTGCATGGGAAAAGTCAGATCTTTGGTGGACTTCCTTATATAGTCATTTTAGGCTTTAGTGTTGTTTTTCTTTGGATGACATGGGGGAGGGGAACCATACTCTCAGTGTTTGCAGCCTTGAAAGGTCTAAATCTGGTGCTGTTTACAATGTGTGTCTGTGTGTTGGCGGGGGTGGGGGGGGCGGGCGCTAACTCTCAGGAAACCCCAGGTTAAACATTCAATGGTCGCTCAGCTGTCCTGGCCAGATACATGCAGAACCCTGGGGAACAGAGCAGGAGAGAAAAACCCAGACAGCACACAGGGCAACTGGCAGCCGCTTTGGCCCTTTTACGTGCCTGGGTTGCATCTCTACTCTTGGCCGGGCACACTTTCTCACATGTCTTTTAGTTCCCCGGTTCTCAAAGTACTCATGGGACCAGCAGCATCAGCACCATCTGGAAATTGGTTAGAAATGCAGACCCTCCCCTTCCACCCCCTACCCCCAGGACTACTGAATCAGCACCTCTGGGTGGGGCCCAGCAATTTCTGTTTTAACAAATCTGCCAAGTGATTCCAAGGTGCGCTCAAGTTTGAGACCTCAGCTTTACTTGAGCTTCACCCGAAGGGGGAAGGGGAGGGGCTTCCCTGGTGGCCCGCAGAGAAGGCCTGAGGGCCTTCAGTGGTAAAGAATCTGTCTGCCAACGCAGGAGACATGAGTTTGATCCCTGATCCGGGAAGATCCCACATGCTGTGGAGCAACTAAACCCGTGATCCACAATTATTGAGCCTATGCTCTAGAGCCCAGGAACTGCAACTACTGAAGCCTGAGTGGTCAGAAACAAGAGAAGCCTCCTCAATAAGAAGTGCTTGCACCCCAACTAGAGAGTAGACCTGTTGGCCACAACTAGAGAAAAGCCCACACAGCAGTGAAGATTCAGCACAGCCAAATAAATTAGGGGTGAGAGGGAGAGTTTTTGACCCTATTTGCAGATGAGGAAACTGAGGCTCAGAGAGATGAAGCTGCTTGCCCAAGGTCACACCCAAATTAGGTGGGAATCTCGCCCTTTATGACTGCAAAACCGATCATCCTCACCCCAGTATGATAACTAGGATTGATGTTCAACAAACACAAACAAGTGTTTAACAACCACTACCACTACCACCCTGCACCAGTCAGAAGTGACTCCAGCCAAGGAACTCCAGGAGGCCCCACAGAAAGTGGATATGCATGTGTGACCATTATAAACCCTTTCATTCCTGGATCTGTAGGCCTTGGGGTCTGGAGGAGAGGGCTAAGGGCTCTGGGGCACTTAAAGGATTCCATGTAACATGTTACCAACGGGTAGGGAAATATTTCAATATCTTAACAACAGGTGCTTACCTGCTGAACCTCAGCCCTAACTACAGTCCCCTTCCTAGAAGGAGAGGCTTCTTCTTTACCACCAGGGCAGAGGCCCTGGAGCTAAATTTAGCCCGGAGGAGAACACAGGTGTAACAAATGTCTCCTGAGAATATCCATTCAGCAGTGCTTCTTAAATTTGGCTGCACATTGGAGTCTCTCAGGATTTTCTTTTGAACAGCGATGCTTGGGTTTCACCTCCAGAGATTCTGACTTAATTGGTCTGGGGTGCGGCCTGGGCACTGGGATTTTTTTTTAAAGCCCCCCACGATTCTCATATGCAGCTAGGAATTAGAGCAACCCCTACAGAGCCCCTGAAACCTGTAAGAGACTCCGGATTAAGAGCCTGTAGTTTGCATCAGTATTTCCCAAGGCTGAGGACTTAAAAAAAAAACCCACTGAAAACAGATTCTCAAGAGACTCTGATTCAGTAATCAGTGGGGCCCGGAATTGGATGTTAGCAAGCTCGCCAGGTTTCCAAATCAGTGACCCCCGCAGGCTGTGGTAACTGAGAGAGGCTCAGAGATTCCACCCCTCCCCACCCCCGGCCCACCCCCAACATCGTTGAAGCAATGGAGAACATTTTGCCAGGAAGTATCCAGAACCGATTTCCGCAGCTCTTCCTTCCCCTGTGCTGCGGAGACGTTGCTTCAAAGCACACGCTGTGAAACGGAGCCCGAGAAGCCCTCCCGAGAGAGCCGTTTTCTGGCTGCTCCGCTGCAGTGCCCTGGGCCGGCTGAATGCCTTAGAATCCCATTAATCCCGGGACACCCTTATTTGGATGCGATCTGCATGTATTTGCATATCGACCTCCAGTGCTCCACCCCTCTTCCCCCTGCCCCACCCTCCCGTGGCATTTTAGGGGAAAATAAAACTAATGTATTCACAAAGCCCGCTGAGATGTGTTCGAGCCTCACGCAGCGCTGGGACTTGGATACGCCTGAAACCCGGGCGCAGGGATGCGGGAAGATGGCCCCTGCTCGGCGCGGATGCAGCGGGAAGGCCGGCGGAGGGCAAGTGTTGGAAGTCTCCTGAGGTCTGAAACCACAGCCTAGCCCCCGAGGAGAGGCGATGCGGGATTTCTCCAGCGGGAAAAGACAGGGAGCCCAGAAGACAGGGCGAGAGAGCTCCGCTTTTCAGCGGATTGATGAGACTCCTTCCTGGCCTCAGAAGGGGCCTGGCTTGGAGACCACCACCAAGGCCCTTCCAGCTGCAACCACACGCTCCATGAAAAGCCTACCATGTGACAACTGGTGCAGTGGAAGGGGCTGGAATCTGACAGCCCTGGACTTGAATTGGGTGTAAATGACCTTCCATCTCTGAGCCTCAGTTTCCTCATCTTTAGAATGGGAGTAGTAAGCTCACTGGGGGCTTCCCTGGTGGCTCAGTAGTAAAGAATCTGCCTTCCAGCAAACCTGACCCAGTATCCTTCTCTAGCATCCCTCTATGGAGACAGGAGACTTAGGGATTAGAAAAAAAAGAATCTGCCTTCCAATGCAGGAGAAGCGAGCTGGATCATTAGGTCTGGAAGATCCCCTGGAGAAGGGAGTGATTCACTCCAGTCTTCTTGCCTGGAGAATCCCATGGACAGAGGAGCCTGGTGGGCTACAGTCCATGGGGTCTCAAAGAGTCAGACATGACTTAGTGACTAAACAGCAACAGTGAGCTCATTACATGGTGATGGGAGTTATGTCTTTATTTGGTTACCCAGTAATGGACAGTCTTTCTTAGGCCCCATCTGAGGCAGAGAAGGAATCTGCTGAGTGCAAGTGCCATTGCCAGCCCAGCGGCCCTGAGAGTTCTCCATGGCTATCCCTGCCCACAGCGGACCAGCTCCCTTTACCTCCAGCTCACTTTCCTAGTCTGGCCTCCCATTACTGCTGGGAGGCTCCAGAAACCTTTTCGATGCCTTTCGTTTTTGCTTACATTAGCCTGAACCAGTTTTGATTGCTCACAACCAAGGGCCCCAATTGACACAAGGACCGTTGTCTTGCTTCGCTTCAACCCCTGAGCGTCTTCAACTGCAAGCACTGCCCGCCTCGTTTCCAGGAGCCTCTTCCAGGGCAACATGGTCCAAACCCACTTCTCTCCAGCCCTGCTCCTCCCTGTGGGGTCCCCCTCCTGCTTCTATCCATGGCACTCTCTCCGCCCTGAGCCTCCCAATTTCTAAACCATCTGCATGTAATCCTATGTGCTCTCCCACTCCCATGTCATCCAAACAGTTGACAACCTGTGTAATCTTAAATCCATTCCCTCTGTATCAGTCAGTCTGCTGGGGCTGCCAAAACAAAGTATCACAGACTGGGGGGCTTAAACAACAGAGATTTATTTTCTCACAGTCCCAGAGGCTGGAAGTTCAAGATCAAGGTGTCGACAGGGTTGGTTTTCTCTGAGGTCTCTGGCTTGTAGATGGTCATCTTCTCCCTGGGTCTTCTTATGGTCTTCCCTCTGTGCATCCGTGTGCACACCTCTTCTGCTGGGCAGGTGGATTCTTTACCACTGAGCTACCTGGGAAGCCCCAGCTGTTGTCTGCTGCTGCTGCTGCTAAGTTGCTTCAGTCGTGTTGACTGTGTGACCCCAGAGACAGCACCCACCAGGCTCCCCTGTCCCTGGGATTCTCCAGGCAAGAACACCGGAGTAGGTTGCCATTTCCTTCTCCAGTGCATGAAAGTGAAAAGTGAAAGTGAAGTCGCTCAGTTGTGACCGACTCTTAGCGACCCCATGGACTGCAGCCTACCAGGCTCCTCCATCCATGGGATTTTCCAGGCGAGAGGACTGGAGTGGGCTGCCATTGCCTTCTCCGAGTTGTTGTCTAGCATCATGCTATTCAAAGTATAATTCATGGACCTACAGCATCTGCATCACCTGGGAGCTTGTCAGAAATGCAGACTCTCAGGCTGAGCCCCAGACCTGCTGAGTCAGAATCTGCATCACCTGCATGCACCCCAGGCCATCTGTATCCACACTAAAGCTTGATAGCTTACAGACACCAAAGGTGTAGGGAGAGAGCCTCATAGGAGTGGGGGCTGTGGTCCCCTTGTTGGGTCAGAAACTTGACTTTGTCCTGACACAAGCATCCTACTCATAGGAGTCTGGGGTGTACAGCAGATGACAATTCTGAACACACAAATGAACTTGACTCTGCACGGCTATTAAGAATGCCTAACTCACAAGTATAAACAAAGGAAAAGGTTGCCGGAGATGGCTCCCTGATGGGAAAGGCAAGGTTCTCATCTCTCACTTCCATTTGGCAAACATTTATGGAAGCCCTGCTGAGTGCCAGGATGGGTGCTGGGAGTTGGGCAGATGGAATGAAAGAGGACATGAGCTTTGTTCTGAAGGAGCTCACAAACCAGGATGGAGACCAGCCACAAAGACCTGCATTCAATAATTCAATAAGTACAAGCCAAGGGCGTCCGCCCACCCACTCTGTTGCTCTATCCCTCCAAACTCATCCTCTGGCTTCTGCGTGTTTGCACTTTCTACTCGCCCCCCACCTCAAACCCTTCCCACATCTCCCCTCTCTACCCTCCCCCTATGCTGGCCAACTCTTATTCATCCTTTAGATTTCAGCTGAGATGTCATTTCTTCCAAAAAAAATTGCTGCTGACCAGCCAGACCCGGGAAGGGGGGCCCTTCCATGCTCCCATGATTCCCCTCAACTCACCACTTCCCTTATTGTGGCATTTTTCATAATTCAGTGTGAATTTCCTGTTTATTCATCTATCTCTCCCCACAGGCTGAGATGATTGTGAGAGCAGGACCCTTATCTGCTGTGTTCACCATATTCACAGGTATTTCTTAAACATTTAAAAAAAAATAGTAATAGTGGTCAGCTTTTTATTGAGCTCAGGTACTTTCCTAAATATGTCTATGTATGAATTAATTTAATCCTATGACTATACAATGTGGTGAGTACTATTATTTTTCCCATTTCTCAGAGGAAGAAATAGAGACACAGAAAAGTTAAGTAACTTTTCTAAGATATCACAGCTATTAGGTGGCAGAGTAGAGATTCAAAGCCAGGCAGTCTGGGTCCAGAGTGTGCACATTGGAAAACGGTGTGATTAACTGTATGGGAGAGAGGACAGAGGTCAGGGAAGTCTTCAGCAGGAACAACACCCAAGCTGGGTTTTGAGGAGTGAATAGGAGTTTGCCATGTGAAAAAGGAGCAGGGTTTTGCAGCTTTGACAACCTCCAGTTTGGGCCCACCTGTCAGAGCGGCAGCATTGGTGGAAGACAATTAAGCAACTCTCTAGATACTGTCCAAGGAGGCTTAGACAGAGTGTGTGCCTTACACAGCATCCAGTTTCAGCCTGAGTCACCCATGTGTGGGTGAGGCAAGTTGCACAAACCCTGAGGCTCCAGTTCTTCAGTCCCTGTGTGGGTGAGATGTACACACCCCTCCCCTTTTACCCCCAGATTCAAGGCTCACTTCCCAAACCGCACCCCCATGCTTTGCAGAGGCTGCATCATCATCTCAGAGGAAAGGTCCTGGCAAGCACACCTTCCGGCAAGTGCAGCCCCAGAGCAGAGAGCCAGGGAGTTTCCCCAAAACCCCACTCAGGCTGTCCTGAGTCTGACCTTACAAGCTCTGGGAGCCTCTTCTGGCTCAGGGGTTCCCCAACTTTTAAAGCCCCTGAACCCTTTCAAGGAACTGATTTCAAGGACACCACAGCCTAACCAAAGGTTAAGAGGAAGTGCTGGCCAGTTCCCCATCTCCGCTGATCCTGACCTTGACTCCGAGAGGAGCCCTGAGCTCTCATCTTAGCCCAACCACCTCTTTTTTTACTGGTGAGAAAACTGAGGCCCGGAGGAGGGAAGAGATTTGCCAAGAATACAGAGCAAGTCAGGGCCAGCACCTGGACAGGAAGTACGGTCTCCTGAGCTGAGCCAGCCCTTTCTCGATAAACAGCATTATCTCTCCTGTCCATCCTGTCCTGGCCTCTCGGAAGAAATCTGGAAGCCTCTACCCCCCCCCAATCTCTACCCCCCACTTTCATTCATCCTGTTCATTCATTCATTCCAAAAACTATTTAACTGGACACTGGGCCAAGCCAGGCCCCTGACCTCAGGAAGAGGCAAAAGTGTGTGAGACAGACATGTCCCCAGACATTTATCATCCGTTCTGACAAAACCACCTCTTTCCTGGTGGCTCAGTTGGTAAAGAGTCTGCCTGCCACGCGGGAGACCCAGGTTCAATCCCTGGGTTGGGAAGATCCCCTGGAGAAGGAAATGGCAACCCTCTCCAGTATTCTTGCCTGGAGAATTCCAGGGACAGAGGAGCCTGGTGGGTTACAGTCCTTGGGGTCACAAAGAGTTGGACATGAATGCATGACTAACACTTTCACTTTCTGACAAAACCACATCAGAGACTGTTCAAACCTTATTCTCAGGCCTAGCACATAGTAGGTCCTCAATAAATATGCATGGAGCACTGAGGAAGGAACGACATGAGGATGCTGGGCCGGCAAGATGGGAAGACCACCTTAGACCTCAGGGCCCCTCCCTCTCCCCTCCTCCCATCATTCGGCACCTCCGTGGGGATGGACAAGAGAATTCAGACCCACAGTCTGCCTGAGCTTTGTGCTCAAGTTGGTCTAGAACCAAGCCTTCTGAACTGATGGCCGTAGGGCTCGTGTGGCTGTTTTAATTAAAATTAAATAAAATTTGAAAATCCATTCCCTGGTTTCGTTAGCCACATTTCTAATGCTCAAAAGCCACACGTGGTTGTTTGCAATCATACTGAGCAGCACAAACTATAGATCATCACCACAAATGTCCTTTGGACTGTGCTGCTGGCCAAGAGCAGGGACTCCCAGGACCAGTACTTTTCCCAAAGTGTCTGGGAATTGACATAAGATTGCCAACTCTCCATCTTGCCAGAAAATTACAAAAGCAATAACAATGATTTTAAAAACAGAACATGAATGCTAAGAGTGATGTGAAACTCTCGATTGGATTCTCAATTTAAAAAAAGCCCACATTAAATGGACTTCCCTGGCGGCCTAGTGGTTGGGACTCTCTGCTCCCAATGCAGGGGGCCCAGATTCAATCCTGGCTGGAGGGACTAGATCCTGCATGCTGCGACTAAGAGTTTGCAGGCCACAAAGATCCTGTGTATGGCAATGAAGATCGAAGACCCAGTGCAGCCAAATAAGCAAAAAATAAAAAAAAATCCACATTAAGGGATATTCGTGGGACAACTGGAAAAATTTGAAAATAGATTACATATTGGATAGTTGTATGTAGGAGACTGGGCTTCCCTGGTGGCTCAGATGGTAAAGAATCTGCCTGCAATGCAGGAGACAGGTTCAATCACTGGGTCAGGAAGATCCCCTGGAGAAGGAGATGGCAACCCACTCCAGTATTCTTGCCCAGAGAATTCCATGGACAGAGGAGCCTGGTGGGCTGCAGTCCATGGGGTCCCAAAGAGTCAGATATGACTGGGCAACTAACACTTCACTTCACTTCGGGTAGGAGACTGCCCTTGTTTTTTGGAGATTAGGGAGTGGAGGATTTAAGGATAAACTATGATGACATCTGCAACTAACTTCCTTGTGGCTCAGAAAAAATGTATTATATAAATATGTATATATATATATATATATATAGAGAGAGAGAGAGAGAGAGAGAGACAAAGGGAAAGCAAGTGTGTTGATGTGTTAACAGTTGAATGTGTGAATCTAGCCAAAGCTTAGAGAATTGTTCATGTACTATTCCTGTAACTTTTCTGAAAGTTTGAAAGTTTTTCAAAATAAAAAGTTGAGGGGAAAAAAGTCACGATGGCGGTTCACCCCCTGCCAGGCAGAGACGATGGGTGTTGGGGGGCTGTGCTGGTGTTCTGGTTCTTGATATGGGATGTTGGTTACATGATGGTAGAGTGGGTTGCCTTGTTCCTCATCCCCCTCCATCACCCCCACCCCCTGCCAAAGAGATATGTCCTCCTGGCACCGGTGGGGCTTCCCTGATAGCCCAGACGGTAAAGAATTCTCCTGCAATGCAGGAGACCCCAGTTCGATTCCTGGGTTGGGAAGATCCCCTGGAGAAGGGAAGGCTACCCACTCCAGTATTCTGGCATCTGTAAATGAAACCTTATTTGGAAAGGTCTTTGCAGGTTAACTAAGTGAGGGAGTTAGAAATGAGATCATTCTGGATCAGAGTGGGCACTAAATCCAATGACTGCTGTCCTTGTGAGAGAAAGGCAGAGGGAAATTTGGGAACCAGAGACCCAGGTAAGAAGGCCACATGAAGGTAGAGGCGGAGGGATCAGAGCAATGCTGCCAGAGCTGATAACTCTCGGAACCACCAGAAGCTGGAGGAGGCAAAAGGAAGGATCCTCCCCTGGAGCCCTCAGAGCTAAGCACTGCCTGGGAGCACCTTGATCTCAGACTTCCAGCCACCAGAACTGAGAGAATAAATTTCTGTTGTTTTAAGCCACTAGGTTGTGGTCATTTGTCACAGCAGCCCTAAGGCACACACAGAGGTGTGTTTTACTTAAAGGGAACTCATCAAGTTGTACAATTAAGATTTGTGTGTAGTTTCTCTATGTACGTTAAACTCCTTTCAGATGTACTTAAAAACAGAGAAACCAGGATGACTCTCTACTGTGCCCCTGCAGTGGAAGTGCAGAGACCTAACCACTGGACCACCAGGGAATTTCCTAGGCATTCGTTTGTTAGAAAAATGTCAAAGAAACAGTTTCATAAAGGCATAATCTCAAAACAGAAGATGGGCCCATCAAATAACTTTTAATGACACAGTTTCCCTTCATTTTACTAAGAATCTGGAAGCATCTCATGGCAAATAAGCCCCAGCTGCAGATGGGTTGTGCCCACATCACCTAGGGAGCTTTGACAGACAGCATCCCAGACAGAGAGGTCACCGGGACGGGAGAGGGAGGCCAGAAATAGAGCTGAAGACATGTGGGAACGTAGTATCTGCTAAAGGTGGCATTTCAAATTAGTGGAGGAAGACAGATTCTTCAATATGGTGTTGGTTCAACTGGCTAGCCATTTGGGAAAAAAATAAAGCTGTATCTCTACCTCCTTCCAATCACCAAAATAAATTCCAGATGGATAAAAATTTTAATTAAGAAAAAAACACTCTAAAAGGACTACAAGAGAATGTGAGACATTTCCTTTTTTATAATCTTGAGGTAGGAATTGCCTTTAACAAACATTTGCTGAATATTTATTCTCTAACTTTGTGCTCAGTGCTAGAGAAGGGGACCAGGGGAGACCCTTGCTCTCAGGGAACTCACACTAAAGAGGGTGGTGCAGAATAGTGGTTTCCAGGTCCTCAGATTTCACTAACCATTGGCAGTAATTTTTAAATTATTTGCTTTTTAATAATCTTCTAGTGGGGAAAGCATTTATTTCTATGCATGAGAGAAAATCACAAAGCTGTTATGGAAAAACTAATAAATTTTGGGTATTCCCTGGTGGTTCAGTGGTTAGGAATCTGACCTTCCACTATAGGGGGCAAGGATTTGATCCCTGGTTGGGGAACTAAGGTCCTGCAAGCCATGTGGTGTGGTCAGAAACAAAAAAGATTAATGAATTTTAATACAGAAAAATAAATAGCCAAAACTCAAAATGGCCCTAGTGGGAGGGGAGAATGGAGCTAGATTGCTTAATGAATATGAAATTTTCCTTTGAGGTGATAAACAAATGTTTTGAAACTAGATAGATATGGTGGTTGCACAATGTTATGAATGTATGAAATGCTACTGAATTGCAAACTTTATGATGATTCATTTTATGTGAATTTTACCTCCATAAAGATAAATAAGAATATAATTTTTAAATTCAACTAAAAAAAAAAAAAACAAAACCAAATGCTTGAATGGGAAAAAATTTGCAACAAAAGGGGGAGACAAAGAATTCATATACAAAGAGTACCTACAAATCAATAGGGGCATGGAGCAACAGACAACATCTTATATCAATGCTAAGAATGTAAATAGAATGGGAACTTTTGAGAATGTAATTTGGAAATAATTTAAATGCATGTAACTTTTGACTCAGCAATTTTACAGCTAAGATTTTTTTCTTACAAGTATACTTACACATGTATTCATTGTACTTTACACATGTATACATTGTATTTTGCAACTCAAGCAAATATAGGGTCAAAGATGTTTATTGCCAAACTGTTTATAATAGCAAACAAGGAACAGAAGTACCCATTAATAGGAAACTGATTAGACATGGTATATTGATAAAGTGGAATCCTACCCAGTCATTAAAAAAGAATGAGATATGCCTATGTGTGCTTATGGAAAACTATTCAAGACAAGAACTACTGTGTGTGTTGGGACAGTGGAGCAATGTCTACAATGAGTATTATATACACAGTGTGTGCAGAGCCTTTATTTCTTATTTATTATTATTGTTATTTTTTTTGCACCATGCAGCATGTAGGATCTTAGTTCCCTGACCAAGGATTGAACCCATACCTCCTGCAGTGGAAGTTTAGAGTCTTAAGCACTGAACCACCAGGGAAATCTCTGTGCAGATTCTTTTTTTTTTTTTTTTAAGTTTATTTATTTATTTTTGGCTGTACTGAGTCTTCATTGCTGTGCCCAGGCTTTCTCTAGTTGCACCAGAGGCTACTCTTCATTGCAGTGAGGGCTACCCTTTGTTGCTTTGAGCAGGCTACTCATTGCAGTGGCTTCTCTTGTTGTGGAGCATGGGATCTAGGCACTTGGGCTCAGTAGTTGCGGCTCACAGGTTTAGCTGCTTCACGCATGTGGGATCATCCTGGATCAGGGATCGAACCTGTAACTCCTGCATTGCAAGGCAGATTCTTAACCACTGGACCATCAGGGAAGCCCCTCTGTGCAGATTCTTAAAACATTTCTGGATGGTACAAAAGGACCCAATGACAGTGGTTACCTCTAGGAAGTCACACTGAGATGGGTTGACATAGAGAGAGATTTCTACCTAAACTTCATATCTTTTTGTACTTCTCAAATTTTTTTAACAATGAACATAGGTTAATTATTATATATATTACTTTTTTAAGGTTAATTTTTAAATTATGAAATTGTTGAGGCATAGGCAGATGATTGAAAATAATGAAACAAACTCAGGTTCCCACCACCTAGATTAAGTAATTTAACATGATGGATGCAATTTGAAGACCTCCGTGTACCTTTCTATGATCCACTCCCCTCCTCCCTCCCTTAGAGATAACACCATTCTAAATTTGATATCAGACATACATGTTTTTATTCCATTAAAAAAATCTTTTATAACTTCCATATCTACCAATAAGCAACATCTTGTTTTGCATGTTTTTCCTTTATATAAAAAGTGTTAATTTATGTAGTGTGGCTGTTAGACCCAGCAAGTCCAGTCTTGGTCCCCAAGCTTTAGAGAAGGGGTCTCCTTCTGACCCTTCTCTGTCTGTGCTTCTTTCCATGGGGCAAGGAGTTCAAGGGAACATGCACACCTGGGGCCAGTGAGCCTCTTCGAGGTCACACTCAGGGTACTGGGGACCCCAGAACTTCCAGCCCAACCGCAATGCGCCTGCCTCCAGTGCCTGTGCAGGACTCTTTCCAAGGTCCAGTCTCCTGAGGGTGGGCCATCTACCTAGGAGGGTACCCCCAGGCCAGTGTGACCAAGAACCGGCTGTTGGGGAGGGATGGGGTAGGAAGTAAATGGAGCTGAACTGGAGCCAGCGTGCCCACAAACGAAAGAGGAGGTGAGGTGGGATGCAAATGGGGATTAGTATTCTTGCCTTGGACTCGCCCATCTCCCTCATTAAACCCTGTGCCTTTGGCAACTTGCTTTGCCACTCAACATTACATTTTTGAGAGTTATCTGTGTTAATATCTATAGCTCCAGTTTATTTTCACTCTCACACAGTATTTCTTTGAAGTTTTAAAAGTTTCAGGCCCCTGGCCCCTAATGGAGAAGATTCTGACAGAGGAGTGCTGCTTCATGGGCTAAAGCATCTTTCAGAAGCTCTGGGCGTCGCCGCTTGGCAGTCCGGTTTGGGGACCAGGGAGAGGGAAGCCACTCTCGGCATGTCCCTGGCTTTGCACAGGCTAACACTGTCACTTGCTGCTGCCCTTCTTTGTGGTCCCCAAGATCGGCCTGGACCCGCTGCTGCACAAGCCACCAACCAGCCCAAGGGCCTGGATCTGGTCTGGGAGCCGTGAGGGAGACAGCGGGTGCCCCCTGCTGGAAATAAACGCAAGCTGAGCCAACCGGTTCCCCATCCCTCCATGCCCCCCTGCCCCCGCCCCTTCCCCAGCCTTTCCCCCCAACCTCTAGCGCTCATTTAAGGCCAACACCGCTTATAACAGCCATCTCTTCACTTTCCAAAAACGTTCACACATAAAACAGACATTCTAATAGCTCCCTTTCATGGAGCCTTTATTAGCGATAAAGCAGTGCCTCTGAGTATCTGTGGGGCTCAAACCCTGGTTTATCCTCTGATCTCTGTGTGACCTCTGGCAAGTCATTGGACCTCTGAATAGCTCTGAGATTCCTCATGAATAAAATGGGACAGGAATGTCACCTACCTCCTAGGATTGCTTTGAGGATTAAGGTGGTGCCTGATATGCAGCTGCTGCTGCTGCTAAATCGCTTCAGTCGTGTCCGACTCTGTGTGACCCCATAGACGGAAGCCCACCAGGCTCCCCCGTCCCTGGGATTCTCAAGGACTCCTTACTATTAGATTCCGAACCAAGGCTGATGGTTTCTCACAGAGACACAGAGCTTACTTCTATCAGCAGCTGCTCTGTGTTCTGTCTGTTGATTATATCCTTTAATCATCACAACTCCATGCAGTGAGTGCACTTATATTCACCTCCACTTTACAGAGAAGGCAACTGAGGCATGGAGAAATCAAGCAACTTGCCTGAAGGCTCACAACTTACCTGTTGGTGGAGTGTTATTTGAACACAGGCAGCTGTAGTCTACAGCACAGTACCTTATTGCTACATTGTCATGGCAACGGGGCGGGGGCGGGGTGGGGGGCTTCCCAGGTGGTGCTAGTGGTAGAGAACCCGCCTGCAATGCAGGAGACATGAGAGATGCAGGTTCGATCCCTGGGTTGGGAAGATTCCCCTGGAGGAGGACATGGCAACCGCACTCCAGTATTCTTTCCTGGAGAATCCCATGGACAGAGGAGCCTAGCGGGCTACAGTCCAATGGGGTTGCAAAGAGTCGGACACGACTGAAGTGACTTAGCACACATGCATGGCAATCTGGGGAGGCACGTACTATGCCCATTACACAGCTGGGGACACCGAGGCTCAGGAAGTGAAGCGACTTGCCTCACATCACAACTAATTAGCTCTGGAGCCCTGGCCTGGACTTGCCCCAGTTCTGTCTCTTTGCATTGTCTTGTGTAGTTCTGTGGCACCCCAGCAGGTGTGGTGACCCTGTGTGACAAATGAGGATGCTGAACTAAAACAGCTAAGTGACTTGCTCAAGGTCACAGAGTCAGTACAGAGCCTTTTCTGTTGGGAGGTGGGATCCAAGGGTATTCTATTCAGGGGCCCAGCACCTCTGTGGCTCCCTGCTGCAGCCCCCGGACAGCACTTGTCTTTATAATCACAGCTCTTCCCAGGCACCCGAGTTTGGCACCACTCGCTTCCAGGCCAGCCTCAGCACGGCTGTCAAAGTTGTGCTCTTAAGTTGTCACTCAGCCTGAGCCTGGCCTCAGCATTGGCTTCTGGGCTTCCTGCAGGGCTAGGAGCTCAGATTCCATCCCCTTGCCCTCTGGGAGGCAGCTGGTACCGTAGAAGGGCAGGGAGTTTGGAGTCAGATAGTCCAGGGTTCTAATCCCGCTGTGCCCCTTCCTTTCTGCATGACCTTGGGTGAGTTTCATCACCTCCCTGCATTCCTCTTTCATCACCTCTAAAATGGGGTAACGGTCAGTGCTTTGCAGACTCTTGTGAGGATGAAATGCAATAAAGTGTGTACAGCATCTGGTACACAGCAGGTGCTCAAGAAATATTAGATCCCTTTGCTCCAGACCTTTGTCCCCTGCTGCTTATGTCCCCTCTTCACAGGCCCAGAAGTCCCCACCTCTTCCAAGATGTCTCTGAGCCAGGGTTGGGCTGGTGTAGAAGCCACATCCTTTGTGTTTCCTGGGGTGCTGGTTCACAGTCAGAATAACATCACCGTATGTAACTCAGCCACTGTTCAGTGATCCATCAGAGATGGACTGAGAACCTACTATGTGCCAGGTAGGACTTCCCAGGTAGCGCTAGTGGTGAAGATTCCGCCTGCCAATGTGGGAGTCATAAGAGACTCAGGTTTCGGGTTCGATCCCTGGGTCGGGAAGATCCCCTGGAGGAGGACGTGGCAGCCCACTTCAGAATTCTTGCCTGGAGAATCCCATGAACAGAGGAGCTTCCAGTCGCAAAGAGTTGGACATAACTGAAGCAAGTTAACACATATACACATGTGCCAGGAACTCTTCTTTTAAAAAGAAAACTTTATTGATTTATTTGGGTGTATTGGGTCTTAGTTGCGGCACGTGGGATCTTCATTGCCTTTTGCAAGGATCTTTCATTGTGGTGTGAGGGATTGCCCCACAGCAGGTGGCATCTTAGTTCCCTGACCAGGGATTGAACCTATGTACCCTGCATTGCAAGACAGAGTCTTAACCACTGGACCGCCAGGGAAGGCTCCCAGAAACTGCTCTTGGTAATGGGGCAACAGTGGTTCACTAGACAAGAGTCCTGTGTGAAGTGTATCCCTGAGAACCTACCTCGTCAGTGTTCAGCCCCGGGGCCATGCACCAACCCTGATGCTACTGTGCCCACTGCCTGAGCACTCACACTCTTCCCATTCACAGCTTCGTGTGATCCTCAGAGAGTCCACCTGAAGTATGAACATCATCTCTAACTTAAAAGTGAGGGAACAGAGATGTGGGAAGTTAAGCAACATAAAGAAGAGCAGGGGATATACATCGCCATACGTGAAATAGACACCTGGTGGGAACTGGATGTATGACACAGGGAGCTCAACCCGGTGCTCTGTGACCACCTAGAGGGTGGGATGCGGTGGGAAGTGGGAGGGGGGTTCGGGAGGGAGAGGACATGTGTATACCTACGGCTGATTCACGCTGATGTATGGCAGAAACCAACGCAATATTGTAAAGCAATTATCCCCCAATTAAAAATAAATTAATTTTTAAAAAAGAGAGGAGACGGGGGCTGACTAGACAGTCTGATCCCAGAGCCTGAGCTTCACTGGGCTGCTGTAGAGTCTGCCTCTTACCCCTTCCTCCAAGTTTCTAATGTTGTCCCCATTTTACAGATGAGGAAACTGAGACTCAGAGGGAATGAATGCTGTCCAAGGTCATACAACATATAAATGTAGGTTCTGGGATATCTGGAGCCTAGGTTTGGTCTGACTCCAGATCCCACTTCTCCCCTACAGAGAGCTGACTCATTTGAAAACCATTTTCTTCCCAACAGACTTCCCTGGTGGCTTAGACAGTAAAACGTCTGCCTAGGATCCCGGAGAGCCGGGTTTAATCCCTGGGTCAGGAAGATCTCCTTAAGGAAATGGCAACTCACTCCAGTATTTTTGCCTGGAAAATCCCAAGGACAGAAGAGCCTGGTAAGTTACAGTCCATGGGGTCGCAAAGAGTCAGACATGACTGAGCTACTTCACTTTCTTTCCCTTTTCTTCCCAACAGAGAAAGAAACCAGACTCAGGTCTGGCCTTGAGAGGCTCAATCTATTGAGGAGGGCAATGGGTAACTGACCACCTCCCACTGTGGTATATGTTATGACAGTGACACATAGAGTGTGTTAGGGGAACTGACACTACGGAGATAGTAACTATGGGGAAGGCGTCCTGGAAGGCTTCCTGGAGGCGGTGATACTTAAGCTGGAAGTAGAAAGATGAAGAACCAAGGAGAAACATTTGGAGTTGTTGGGAGGGAGGTTGTCTGACAACACATATATCACGGCCTCATCCTAGGTATGGAACTATTGAGTCAATTTTTCTGTTTATTTCAAATTCATTCTCTGCCCTTCTCCTGTTCCACTTCATATGGCAAACCATGTTTCCTGGGCTCCCTTGCTAATTAGCTTCTGGCTCCGTTCAGCCAATGGGGAGCTTTGGCGAGAGATCAGAGAATAAGATGAAGGGAAAAGTCAGAGTGTCTAATCCCAGCTCTCTCAGCCTCGAGGGAAAGGAGGGGATGACTTCAGAAGCTAGAGTCTCTCCTCCATGTCTGCAGAACCTGCTAGAAAGGCCTGAGGTCCCAGCTCTCTTCTGGGTGGCCCTCAGTTCCTGGTCTAGGTGTGCCAGCTCCTGTCTTTCAGTGCTGGCCCTTGGGGAGGGCATGGCCTTCCTGTGTTGCTAATCTCAGGTTTTCTATTTCCCTAGTCACTCCTTCAGCCCTTCTAGCAACTATGTTTCTAAATCCTCCAGATTAGAGTCCCTCTTTTTTAAAATATTTATTTTTAAAAATTTATTTGACTGCACTGGGTCTCTTTTTTAAAATTTTATTTATTTATTTCTGGCTATGCTGTTTCTTTGTTGCTGTACAGGCTTTTCTCTAGTTGCGGCAAGCAAGGGCGACTCTCTAGTTGCTTCTCACTGTGGTGGCTTCTCTTGTTGCGGAACATGGGCTCTAGGGCACACAGGCTTCAGTAGTCGTGGTGCGTAGGCTCAGTAGATTCGGCTCCCGGGTTCTAGAGCACAGGCTCAATAATTGTGGCTCATGGGTTTAGTTGCTCTGAAGCATGTGGGACCTTCCCAGATCAGGGATCAAACCCGTGTCTCCTCCATTGGCAGGCAGATTCTTTACCCCTGAGCCACCAGGGAAGGCCTGCGCCGGGTCTTAGCTGGGTTCTTTTTGGTTGTCGCATGTGAACTCTTAGTTGCGGCATGTGGGATCTAGTTTAGTTCCCTGATCAGGGATTGAACCTAGGCTCCCTGAACTGGGAGCGTGGAGTCCCAGCCACTGGATCACCGAGGAAGTCCCAGATTTCCTCTTTAGAATTGTCTGGCTCCCGTCTTGTTTTCCTAGCCAGATTTCTGATATTCTGTCTCCTTGTCCATAAAATGGAGATTCATTTGATCATTTCACAAATAAGTATCTAGTAGATGCCTTAGCACAGAAAACTGTGCTAAGTGTTGGGAAGCTCACAGGAAACAAGGCAGATTAAAAGACATGAAAATCTAGGCACTGCCTACCCCTCATGTCTCTGTACTGATCAGATGAGCTGTGTGCACAAATGTCACCTGCTGCCTGGGTCTCAGGAATTGCCAGCAACAGGCAAACACTACTTGGACTAGAGCCTGTTTTCTAAGTGTTCTGGGCCTGGGGCCTTTTCCTACTTCCTCCTCTCCCCCTCTAATCCTGACAGAGAAAGATTTGGGACAAATAAAATGAATCTTTAATCTACACCATGGGGAGTCAACTTAAGGGACTTATTATCCTGAGTGGTGGTACGGTTTTAAGCTATAAATAGATCTTTCAAGAACAGGTTTCACTAAACCCATAGACGGCAATGACAGAGAGAGAAGGCAGAGAGGTGCCCCGGGGCACTCATCTGCTGACCGCCTTCCCCTCCTGGGGCACCCAGCACAGTGGAAGGAACCCTGGACTGGGCTGGGAGTCAGGAGACCAGGCTTTGAACCCCAGCTCTACTGACCATCAAGTGCATGACCTTGGACGAGTCGTTTGACTGCTCCCAAGCCTCAGTGTCTTCCTCTGCAACCTGGGAAAGCTGAGAATACTGAGGATCTCTGGTTGTGATGATTACAGATTTAAAATGAAAAAAAAAAAAAATATATATATATATATATACATATATAAATAAAATGCATATGAAGCACTTGGTATTTGGTAAGTGCTCAGTAAACATTTGCTAATATGACTGTTACTTGCTGCAGGAAGTCTGGCCTAGAATCCCAGCTCTCTCCATTAGACCAGGAAACTTACCGTGTGATTGATCCTGAGCAAGTTATTTGCTGTCTGGGCTTCAGTTTTTTCCTCTGTAAAACAGGAAAATAGTAACTACACTGCCTGGCTCAGGAAAAGAGAGTTCAAGGATCGTCTAAGAACCAGGTAGGGGATTCCCTGGTGGCCCGATGGTTAGGACTGCATGCTTCCACTGCAGGGTGCCTGGGTTAGATCCCAAAAGCTGTGCAGTGCTGCCAAAAAAAAAAAGTACAGAGGTTAGAGCCAGATTGCCTGATTCTTAATCCCAGTTCCACCCTTACTCTATTCCTTTATTGTCCTGTGCCTGTTTTCTCATATCTAAAATGGAAATAATGATGGCAACTACTTCATAGAGTAGTTGTGACGATTAAATAAATATAGGTAAAGTGCTTAATACAATCACTGGCACTGAGTTTCTCAAGCATTATTATTACTAGCCGTACTTCATCAGTTCAGTTCAGTCACTGAGTCATGTCCGACTCTTTCACACCCCGTGGACGGCAGCATGCCAGGCCTCCCTGTCCTTTACCATCTCCTGGAGCTTGCTCAAACTCATGTCCATCAAGTTGGTGATGTCATCCAACCATCTCATCCTCTGTCATCCCCTTCTCCTCCTGCCTTCAATCTTTCCCAGGATCAGGGTCTTTTCCAATGGGTCAGTTCTTCTCATCAGGTGACCGAAGTATTGGAGCTTCAGCTTCAGCATCCAGTCCTTCCAATGAATATTCAGGGCTGATTTCCTTTAGGATGGACTGGTTTGATCTCCTTGCAGTCAAAGGGACTCTCAAGAGTCTTCTCCAACACCACAGTTCAAAAGCATCAATTCTTTGGTGCTCAGCCTTCTTTATGGTCCAACTCTCACATCCATACATGGCTACTGGGAAAACCATTGCTTTGACTATACAGACCTTTGTTGGCAAAGTAATGTCTCTGCTTTTTAAGACGCTGTCTAGGTTTGTCATAGCTTTGTCATACCTCATATGGTACCTAAATTGCTTGGGGCTTTGGAATCAGAGAGACCTGCACCTATATGCCAGTTCTGTCCTCTAGGCTGTATGACCTCGGACAAGTCACTTTCCCTCTCGAAGCTTCAGCTTCCTCCTCTCTACAATGGAAGACTAGAACAAGCCCAGCTTCTTTAAGGTACCGTGATGCAGCAAAGAGGACACACATTGCCTGGCTTGAGTTGGATGCACATGCAAAGTGCTTTCCCTCTTCTTTTCCTCTTGGCTCCTCTCCTCAGCATTTTTCTCAATGGTCTACTTGAATGTCCTGACCCAGAACCCCATCACTGCTTCTAGAAATCGTCCCATCAAAGCTGAGGCCATAACTACACACTGCATGTTCTGGTGCGAAGAACTCTCGATTAGTAGTCAGAAAACCAGATTGGCTTCTTTGTCTTTGTGATGGAAGAATTCTGATATGTTGTTTCAAGGAGTCTGTTAGCAAAATTAAAGTGGAGGAAGTCTTGTTCAGGCTTCAGAAGTTAGAGAGCAGGCCTCTGACCTGCTTCTGACCTGCCTGGACCCTGCTTGGATTCCATGCCTGCCTGAAAGCACAGCAGGTCAGGCGGGATTTTAGATAAGAAAAGGAGTGGGTCTGTCAATTGAGCCCCTGGAGGTCTGGCCAATCACCTCGGGGGTCTAACAAAATCCTATGACTCATAAGGTGAAACAAACAGCATTGTAAAAAAGTTTAAAGTAAAACCAGCGTTGCATTTTTCCACGCAAATGGATGATGTTATCAGTTTGCAGCCTGGGATTATAAGGGAGAACCCTTGAAACTGCAATTTGAAGTCTCTCCCAGGGGGTGGACGCACCACCTTTTTCCAACTGGGACTCCAGATTGCTATTAATGAGGGACTTGCCAGCACTAAGTCTGGAAGTTGGCTGGCCCAATTTGGTGATGAACGCTGTTATTCTATTGTTTCTATTTCTTTTAATGACTGGATACTGAAATTAAGTCAAATAGTCTTTTATAAAATATTGATATTACTTATTGTGTGTGGCAAGTAGTTTCTTTTGTTAATGAATACTTTGAACCTAAAACGATAGTAACACTTTTGGCAAAACAGAGTCATGACCTCGGGCCATAAGCTTTCCTTCTGGTCTTGAGCTCCATGAGGAAACTATTACTTTCTGTATCATGACATTCTGTAATCTTGTGATCCGGTGGCAAAGGCCAAGGTTAGGATGAAGACTTAGTCCAGCTGGGGATGAGAATAGATGGCGTCCTCCTGAGTCCTCCAACATCCTTGAGGGAGGTGACTTGTTTGGAGGCAAGATACATCCTACTCACATGTGATGGGGTGGGGGGAGGGTTGGCGGTGGCTTTGCAGGGCTGAGGAATCAGGTCCACGTTGGAAAACTGCCTAGTGGGTACAAAACCAACCTGCTGTCATGCCCGTGTTTACCCAGCTCTCCAGGGCTGCTCTAGGAGCCTGGTCCTGCTGAATGGGGATGAGAAGGAATGAGGGGGGCATAGCCAATCCAGAGACCTCATGCTCTATTCTCCTTAACAAAACCTGCTCATAGGAAAGAACCAGGGAAACGCCCTCACACTCGGGTAAAACAGATCGTAACAGCTCAAAGCACCCTGTCTTTTTAAACTTTATGCACGAGTTTTTTTTTACATTTCCTCCCCCTCCCCATCCCCCTGGCAAATTTGTATTTTTCAATTGACGAAAGCAACTTATGCAACACAAGTTGCGCTGAGGCAAACCCCGGCGCCAGGTTTCTGCGCAAAATGCTAAAAAGGCTTAAACAGAGGGTATTGCCAAAAGTGGCATTTCAGGCATCAGAAGGGCAATCATACCTTTCTGAAAGGTGGCAGACCTTTAAGTACATCTACACCATCTACACTGAACAGAATATGGAGAACGTCTTCACTTCCGGCTCCATTATATAACAAATACGTGTACAAAGCTCAGTAAGGGCTGGGCATTGACTCTTCTCCGTTTCCCCAACTCCAGCAATCGGGGCTTGTATCCCAAGTCCCTCTACTTGACGTGAGGTTGGACCAGCCACCTCCCATTTCGGGGCCTCAGTTTCCCCATCTGTAAAACAAGGATTATATGCTTCTCTCTTCCCAGGACACGTCAGACCTAATCGGGAAGGTTCTGACTGGGTTCGACGAAAAGCGTAAAGTAATGCTTAAAAGGCAGGCGAAAAGACCGATAACATTTTTTTCTCTCACCAACCAAACACTCCGTTTCACGTTTTTCTGAGCTGTTCCGGGAAGGGCGTGGCCAGGCCACCGGGAGCCACGCCTCCGGAAGTGGGGCCACACTCAGCCGCGCCCCGGCCTGCGGCCCAGGGAAGGGACCCAGCGTGACGTCACATAGCCACTCCTCTGTGTTCCTCCGCCCTGAGATAAAGTAGCCCCTAACCATAGCGGATTCTATCACTAATACTAAGTGACATATAAAATCTCAGATTATCTTACGACTCTATTATGATTTTCAGGCCTCAGGGCCACCTTCCAGCGCATTGGAAGCCTTTCTCCGGACCGGCGTAAGAAGTAGTCCCGGCCTCCGTGAGGCCGATGGGTCCCTCCGCCGCGGGGGGAAAGAGGATGGCGACCTCGTCGATGCCGGAGTCGGAGAGGAACACCGGTACGAAAGCGTCAGGTGAGCTTCGGGGAGAGTCAGGTCACCAGACCGCACCCTGCCAGGAAGTAGGGCCACACTGCGGGGAGACCCGGTGGAGAGGTCCCGGGCCGGCGGGGCTGTCCGAACAGGGCCCCGGGGTCCCAGGCCCTTTAGTCGCTCTCGCACTTGCCTGAGCGGAAACCCTGCGCCGCCACAAGATGGCGTCGGGCCTGGAGCGCAGGCAGCGCCGGGGACAGCCCCGAGTCGCCAGGCCCCGGGACCGTCTCTGTCAGCCCCCTCCGCACGGGCGCCAGGGGAGGGGGGAGCAAGCCGCTGACCCAGGGGGGCCTGCGGGCGGTACCACCGACCCTCCACCCGGGGGGACTCGGGGGGCCGGAGGGCTGAACCACTGAGGCCACACGGGGCCCATAGAGGGAACCACTCTGCGGGAATCATGGAGGGGAGGAGAGAAGGGTCAAGATTCCCCGCCACTGACCACCCTCCCGAGGATGAGGGAAAGGCCGGAGACTGGGAGGCAAGGCTTCCTGGTCCTGTTTTCCCGAAGCAACCCCTCGCCGTACCATAGAAAGCCCCGCCCCGTCGGCGACTCAGTGTTTGCATCTGCGAAATGGGCACATGGGCGCAGCTGAGTGGGATGCGGGGACCGGGAATGAGGCCCACCAGTTCCAGCCCCGGTCACATCCTCTCACAGAGTGAAGGCCCCGGACCTTGGGCCCTCCTGTCAGGCAGCCCCCCGAGCCGATGGAGGAAAACGAGGTGGAGAGCAGTAGCGACGCGGCCCCTAGGCCTGGCCGGCCCGAGGAGCCCTCGGAGAGCGGGTTGGGTGTGGGCACCTCGGAAGCCGTGTCTGCCGACAGCAGCGACGCCGCGGCCGCCCCGGGGCCAGCGGAGGCCGACGATTCCGGCGTGGGGCAGAGCTCGGACCGCGGCAGCAGCTCGCTGGTATGGACCGCGCTTGGGTGGAGGCCGCGACCGCAGGCAGCAGTGCTTGGCAGTCGGGGTAGCAGCCAGCAGGCTTGCTTGTAGCTAATAATTGGTTTATGGTTTACTGTGACCCAGGCTCCATGCCAGGCCCCTAGCATGGGTTTTCTCATTTAAACCTCGTACCTTGTAAGGCACATACCACTCTTTCCACATCTTAAGCAGAGAAGCAAACGGGCACAGAGTCAGGATTCAAATCTAGGCTGTGGGCTGCGCTCTCCACTGTTGCCCTGGTTCACATCTTGGCTCTTCTGCTGATTCACTGGGAGATCTCGTGGAGCCTCAGTCTTCTGTCTGTAAAATGGAGCAGAAATACCTACCCCTGAGGGTGCTGTGTTGTGAGCTGCCACCAGATGTTTTCTTGGAAACGCTTTATAAAATAGTCTCATGGCTTTGCCACCTCTTAGCTCTGTGGTCTCAGATAAGCTCCCCAGGCTTTAGCTGTCAGTTTTCTTATGTGTAAAGTGGGAATAATAAATGTCTGTGCCAGTAAGGGTGGTTTTTTTTTTTTTTGAGGGTTAAATGAGTATGTGCAAAGCAATTAAAACGGGGCTCAACACGTGGTAAACAGTCAGTATATATCCAGACCCTCAGCATTGTCATTATTTGCCAGATAGTGATGGTTTTCAGGACATCACATCATAGAGGTACACAATAACAGCCTCCACTTTGCGGGTCCAGGGGTTGCATTGGTTCAGCAAAGATGGACTTAGCATGTGCCCACCTAGTGCTCAACCCTGGGGTTACAGCAAGAGACGAGAGGTGTAGTTCTGGCCCTAATGGAATCTGACTTGGGAGCCTTAATACTGCAGAGTGAACCATCAAGTGATGGGGGGCCCGGGGGCGGGAGGGACACAGGCAACTAAATTGCTGAGGATAGAGGGGTCCTAACTTGGCCTTGGGGGTCAGGGTCAGCTTCCCAGGAGAGGTACCAGCTGCGTGTCTGAGTAGGAATTAGCCATGGTGTGATGCTATGAAGCGTTTCAGGCAGAGGGAACAGCTTATTTGACAGCATGGTGAAACCAGCTTCACCTGACTATTGTGTGGGGGCAGATGTGGGGCCTTATACCTGATCAGACCCAGGGACCCTGGGGCTTGTTTTTGGGGAGGCTCCGTGACTAGAGGGTTTCTCCCACCGGTCTTCTGTGTGGATGAGGGCGTTGGGTGGCTCCACTCACCATGTCCTTGGGCCCCTAAGGAGCCCCATCCCTAGCTCCTGAGCTTCCTCTCTCCCTGTTTCCTGACCCCCAGGAGGAGGTCTCTGAGAGCAGCTCCAGCACAGACCCGCTGCCCCATGGCTACCTCCCTGACTCATCTTCTGTTTCCCGCGGGCCAGTGGCAGGGGTGACGGGCGGCCCCCCAGCCCTGGTGCACTCCAGTGCACTCCCAGACCCCAACATGCTGGTGTCCGACTGCACGGCTTCTTCCTCGGACCTGGGCTCGGCCATTGACAAGATCATCGAGTCCACCATCGGGCCCGACCTCATCCGGAGTGAGTCAGGCCATGGTGGGCAAGAGTTGCCCCTCAAGGGTTTCCCTACAGAACCAGCTGTGCAGACTCAGGCAGATAACCTTATCACTCTGAGTTTGTAATGTGAAAGCAGTAACCCCATCTCATAGTGCTAAATGACATGAGGATTTACCTGACTTTGGGGCTTTCCTGGTGGCTTAGATGGTAGAGAGTCCTCCTGCAGTGCAGGAGACTCAGGTTTGATCCCTAGGTCAGGAACATCCTGTGGAGAAGGACATGGCTACCCACTCCAGTATTCTTGCCTGGAGAATCCCATGGACAGAGGAGCCTGGTGGGCTAGAGTCCATGGGGTCGCAAAGGGTCAGACACAACTGAACGATTAAGCACAAAATACCTGACTTTGCACTGGAGTCTGTTCTAAACACTCTACCTGCAGTAGTAGGTCATTGATCATCTTGGTAACCCTGAAAGTACATGCTGTTGTTGTTCTCACAGTCTAGATGAGGAAGCTGGGGCACAGAGGATGTAAACCAGCATAGCCGCTGTCATTAGCGAGTATTGGGCCATAAGCTCAGTCTGACTCCAGAGTTGGTGCTCATGATTTGCCAGACTACTTTCTACTATCAGTGATCTGTGTAAGGGTCGTAGCACTTGGAAAGGCCCTGGGATGGTCTCGAAAGCCAGTCCTAAGAAAGTGGTGCAGCATCTGGGCCTTCACCGTGGAGAAGGTTGGAGAGGAAAAGAGGGAGACCTTCCAGGTGTAGTGGTTAAAGGCGGACAGCTGTGGACTGGCTGCGGGGCCAGCATGTCACACATCCCAGACCTCCCAACAGCCCTGCCCTGGACGGGAGGTGGGTCACGGGGCAGCCAATTTCACAGTCGCATGGGTGAATCGGACTGAGTGTTGGCCTGATGGTTGTCCTTATCAGCTGGGCATCCCCTCCTCTTGTCTCTGCCTAGGCTGCATCACCGTGACCAGTGCGGAGGGCAGCGGGGCTGAGGCCACACGGTACCTGATCCTGCAGGGACCAGACGATGGTAAGGGCCCAGCACCAGGCCCAGGGAGCCCTGCCGTGTGTGGGGGTAGGACAGGCAGGCTCTGCCGCAGACTCACTGTGTGATCTTGGCAGGTTATCTGCTGCCCCTGGCCTCTCAGTTTCCCCACGGTTACTATGGTGGGGCTTGTGTTCTAGGACCCCTGGGCTTGCCTGGGAGGGGCAGCAGTAGCTCATGGCCAGCCTCCCTCTCCACTTCCCTCTGATTCCCTCACCACCCGCACCTCTCCAGGTGCCCCCATGGCATCACCGATGTCCAGTTCCACCCTGGCCCATAGCCTGGCAGCCATCGAGGCCCTGGCTGACGGCCCCACGTCCACATCCACATGCCTGGAGCCGCCGGAGGAAGCGCAGGGTGGGCCCAGCTCCCCGGCGCAGCCACCCCTGGGCTCTGGCACCGAGGAGCCGGACTTGCAGAGCCTGGAGGCCATGATGGAGGTGGTGGTGGTCCAGCAGTTCAAGTGCAAGATGTGCCAGTACCGGAGCAGCACCAAGGCCACGCTGCTGCGCCACATGCGGGAGCGGCACTTCCGCCCAGGTGTGTTGATAGCGGCTGGCCTGCCCGCCTGCACACATGGGGTGCCAAGAGTCAGGCTTGACAAGCGCGTTGTACCCTGCTCCCCCACCCCCAGCAGCAGCAGCTGGTAAGAAGGGGCGTCCGCGCAAGTGGGGCAGCTTGGCCCAGCCCCAGGAGGAAGAGGGCCCAGAGGAGGAAGACGACGATGACATCATAGATGCTGGCGCCATTGATGACCTGGAGGGTAGGCTCCCAGACCTGCTGCCCACCCACGTCTGCATATACTGAGCTCCCTCTGGCCCACGTGAAGGGCCAGGAAAGAGGAATTGGCACAGGCGCAGCCAGGAGTACCTCCAGCATAAGATAAGAGGAGCTGGGGCTTTGGGACCAGGAGCTTCATGTGCAGTTGTCCAGACTGTGCACTGAAAACCAACACTGTGTCTAAGGTCATGTCCGTTTGTCCAGCAGAAACAGAATGCAAGCCATGTGTGTACTTTTTTTAGTAGCTGTATTAAAAGTAAAAAGATGAATTTAAAGTCAATCATATATTTTATTTACCTATTATATCTAAAATCTAATTTCAGTATGCAATCATTATAAAAAATTATTAACAAATTATTTTTACCTTTTTTCAGTCTAATTTTTGGAAATCTGAAGTGTATTTTATACTTAATTATGCCTCAGTTTAGACTAGGTACATTTTGAATGCTCAAGAGTCACATATGGTGAGCGGCTCCTTTAATGGGTAGCATAGTCATACTTTGTAGACTTGAATGACTAGACACTTTTTTCCTAAACAATGACTATAAAGTGTATTGAGGAAGGGGCACTTTTTTTCTGATTCACATTAAGGTATATATGAGGTAATGGTAGGTGTTAAGAATGGTCCAGAGAAAGGACTGCAGGACCTCAAAGACGAGTACTGACAGTCAGCCAGGGGAACATCAGGAGGGCTTCCTGGAGGTGTCATCCCTGGTGGGTTTGGAAGGAGGAGCAGGCAGGGAAGGGGAAGTGGGCCTCTTTCCAGGGAAGCTGGCAAGGGGTCAGGGCTGAAAGGTCAAGGCTGTGGCCCTCCTCCTCTTGCTATCCCCACAGAAGACAGCGACTATAACCCTGCAGATGACGAGCCCCGGGGCCGGCAGCTGCGGCCCCAGCGCCCCACTCCCAGTACCCTGAGACCCCGCAGGAGACCTGGCCGGCCCCGGAAGCTGCCTCGCCTGGAGACCTTGGATCTCCCAGATGGTGAGAGTAGGGCCCAGGGGTGCGGGTGGGGATCAGGGGTGGCCTCGTTCCCTGCTTGCTTCCATGGAGCCTGGGGATGGAGCGTGCTGTGCAAAAGAGCAAGTCTCAGACCCACCAGAATGACCTGCCGGCCTCCTGGTGATGGGGAAAGCCCTCCCCTACCAAGCTCGAGGGTTAAGATTCACCAGCTGTCCGATAAAGCTTTTCCGTGGGAAGCTGTCACAGCATGGAAGTTGGAGTATTTACAACTGAGCTAATTATTCCTAAAACGAGAATAAGTCTGAGGTCTGAGACGATGTCAGAGGAGCACGGACTTGGAGGGTGACAGGCTTGGGACAGGGGAGACCCCATGGACAGAATGCCAGCTCTGCCTCCTACCAGCTGGATCTGGAGTGGGTCGCTTTGCCTCTTGAACCTCCCCTTCCCTTATTGTGAATGCAGGTGATAGATAGTACCTGCCTCTTAGGGTTGTAGCTTAAATAGACATGCCAGGAATACAAGGTAGTGGTTTTTGTACATGAAGTTGTGTGTGTGGAGGAGTGATTATATTTTTTTTTAGTGTTTTTTTTTTTTTTTTCTTTTTTGGCTACACCTCATGGCATGTGAGACTTTAGTTCCCCAACCAGGAATCAAACCCACACCTCCAGACCTGGAAGCACCATGTTTGAACATGTGGACTGCCAGGGAAGTCCCTAGTCTTCTTTGTAAAGTAACTTTTTACTGAGGTGTATGTGCAGGAAAGCAGCGGTGTGCTAACTGCACAGCTCAGTGAATTTTTTAAAGGTTTTCTGTGTGTCTTTATTTTTGGCTGTGCTGAGTCTTTGTTGCTTCGAGGGTTTTTCTCCAGTTGTAGTGCACAGCCTTCTCATTGCAGTGGCTTCTCTTATTTTGGAGCACAGGCTCTAGGGCTCACGGGCTTCAGTACTTGCCGCATGCAGGCTTAGTCATTGTGGCTCCTGGGCTCTAGAGCACAGGCTTAGTAGTTGTGGCGCAAGGATTTAGCTGCTCCACAGCGTGTGGGATCATCTGAGACCGAGGATCGAGCCTGTGTGCCTTGCATTGGCAGCCAGATTCTTTATCCAGCTCGGTGAATTTCTACAAGTGAATACACCTGAACATCCTGTTGGACGTGAGATGTTACCCGCATTTCCCGTAACATATTTTGAATTTTTTAAACACATTTTGAATTTTTAAAACATTACAGTGAAATACTGTTAGTGTTTTTGAATAGGCAATGTATTCGGATGTTTTGATGGCAGAGGCTTTGCAACTGTGTGCCGTGATGTCTCCTTCCTCTCTCCCATATGCTCTTCAGCCTCTCAGCCTCCCTTGGGAAAACCAGTGATTAAGTGTTGCTGTTGCTCCCCAGACCTTAGAATGTCTCTGTGAGGTCACTAGAGCAACAGTTACCTCCCTTTGACAGATGGGGGGAAAGGAGACTCAGAGAGGGGCGGGGCTTTGCCTGAGGACACACAGCAAGTTGGTGACTGAGTTGAGCCTACAGGCAGGTCTTCTGGCCGGGAGGCCCCAGCTCTCCCAGTGCTGCTCCAGACTCTCCCGTTTGAGGCGTGCCGTGCTGACAGCTGCAGGAGGGGACGTGTGTCCACACTGCTGTCTAATCACGGCGGCCTGTATCTGTCCCACACCTGCCGTGCCCATCAGTGGGCTGGGACAGTGTGTGTGGGGGTGTATCTTGGCTGGCCTCTGGCACACCTGTCCACATCTGTCCTGGTGTGTCTGTGGCAGGTGTGGACGGAGAGCCTCTAGTGAGTTCACAAAGTGGACAGAGCCCTTTGGAGCCACAAGACCCCGAGGCACCCAGCTCCTCGGGGCGGGGACGCCTGGTGGCCCTGGGCAAGGCCAATCGGGCCCCTGTGGAACCCGGTGTGAGCCAGTCAGATGCGAGGAATGCAGCATCGTCCTACCAGGATGAGGCTGACGCCCTGCCCCGCCGCCGTGGTCGGCCCTCCAGGCGCTTCCTTGGCAAGAAATACCGCAAGTACGGGTGCCGAGATGAGAGCTGAGGGTGGGGGGTGGCAGCCCGGCCCCTCCAGACCTCCTCCAACATCCTCCTGGCAGGTACTATTACAAGTCACCCAAACCGCTCCTGCGGCCCTTCCTCTGCCGCATCTGTGGCTCCCGCTTCCTGTCCCATGAGGACCTACGCTTCCACGTCAACTCCCACGAGGCCGGCAACCCCCAGCTCTTCAAGTGCCTGCAGTGCAGCTACCGCTCCCGCCGCTGGTCCTCACTCAAGGTGTGGCAGAGGGACCAGGAATGGAAGGGACGCTGGATGGGAGAAGGCCCTGAAGGGGAGTGGAGGTGATGGGCACCTTCCTGCCTTGTCTCCAGGCCAAGGATGTCCTTTCACAGGCTGCATACTGCAGTCGCATCATGTCTTAGACTTGCCTAACCACCAGCACACTTGGCAGGTGGCCGGAAAACTGCTTTAATCTCCTTCACTGTGTTAGAAAGTCTTCAGCAGGTCCTTTTCATCATCTACCCAGAGGTGCCTGTGGGCCTGCAGCAGCCCGAGCCTGTCTTGTACCTTGTAGATGCTCTGATGTCATCCTCATGTAGCCCAATGAGGTCATAAGTGTCAAGAGTCCCATTTTTTAATTATTATTATTTTTATTTTTGGCTGCCCTGGGTCTTCGTTGCTTTGTGTAGGCTTTCTCTAGTTGTGGTGAGCGGGGTCTACTCTTCATTGCGGGGCCCAGGCTCTAGGCATGGGGCTTCATAGGTACAGCACACAGGCATAGTTGCTCTAAGGCATGTAGAACCTTCCTCGGCCAGGCACTGGATCTGTGTCCCCTGCATTGGCAGGCAGATCCTTATTCCACTGTGCCACCAGGAGACTCCAAGGGCCCCATTTTACTGGCCCAGGAAGCTACACCTCGGTCAGAGTGAGGCAGCACTGGCCGTCGTGGGGGCTGGGCCAGCGCTCCACCTCTAGCTCTGATGGCTCGAGTTCTGGGCTTTCTGCACACATGGTGCTTCCTCCCTCAGACCGGGCCTAGAGGTTGTTCTCTGGACCTCGGCAGGAAGGGCGGGGAGCGGGGATTGTTCCGGGGTGCAGTGGGGAGGGACAACTCTAAGGCTGTAGGCACAGAGCTGGTGGGCAGGAAGGGAGGTTGTACCCCAGCCCTGTCCTTTCTGCCTGTCTCCCAGGAGCACATGTTCAACCACGTGGGCAGTAAGCCCTACAAGTGTGACAAATGCAGCTACACCAGCGTCTACCGGAAGGACGTCATCCGGCACGCTGCCGTGCACAGCCGGGATCGGTCAGTAGGGCTGGGGAGGCAGAGGCCCAGGGTGACCCCAGTTCCCACGTACTGAGCCCCTGCTCTGGGTTAGCCCCTTTGTAGCACACGACAGACATGGGAACAGCAGGATGGTTCATCCCAGATCACTTGGCTCAGAGCAGGGCAGTGGGGGCGCCTAGAGGTCTCTTACTAGGTCTGTTTCCTGCTTCGAGCTTTGTAATTTGGGGACTGTCATTGTCGAGGTGGTTAAAGGAAATGGTGTACCTAAAGGGGCTCAGAAAAGGATCTAAAGCCAGTTCTCTGTTACACCTGTTTCTTTCTTTCTCTTTGGCACAACTTGCAGGTTCTTAGTTTCCTGACCAGGGATTGAACCCAGGCCCCAGCAGTGGAAGTGTCGAGTCCTAACCATTGGACCGTCAGGGGATTCCCTCTTATAGATTTTTCTTTCAAAATATAAATAAAAAAGGAGGAGGAGTCCTTTGTCCACATGAAATTAGGGACACCAGGTTGAACAAGCACTTGGGATAGCAGCTCTCCACCGCTGCATACTTTCTCAGAGTCTTTAAAACACAAATGTGTTTTGTGACAGAGAATGGCTTGTTCCTAAAGCTAAGTGGCAGAACTTACCGAACACCTCTTCACATTTTCTCCAGTGAGCTCCAGTGGAGGAATGCCGTTCTCACAGAAGGGAGCTAGGATCAGGGCTGAGACTGGGTCCGGTCAGTGGGAGAGGGTCTGGGGTGGGCTTGGGCACGTGATGGTCTGACTCCTGCGTCTTTCTCCCCTAGGAAGAAGAGGCCAGACCCAGTGAGTCGGCGGCTCAGGCCTGGGAAGGGCCCCTGCCTGCGGGCTGCCCATGGCGTGGAGGGGGGCGGCGGGAGGCCCAGGCACAGGCTCACCCTCCCTGCTTGCCTTCCGTGTCCACCCGGCCCCTTCTGCCCCTTCCCAGACCCCAAAGCTGAGCTCCTTCCCCTGCCCTGTGTGTGGCCGTGTCTACCCCATGCAAAAGAGACTCACTCAGCACATGAAGACGCACAGTACAGAGAAGCCCCACATGTGCGACAAGGTGGGTGAGGCTGAGTGCAGGGCTGGGGCGTGAGCGAGGCCTGCTAGGGGGCGGCTCCGTCACTAACCCACCCCACCCCCTGCAGTGTGGAAAGTCCTTTAAGAAGCGCTACACCTTCAAGATGCACCTGCTCACGCATATCCAGGCTGTCGCCAACCGCAGGTACCCCCCGGAAGAGCCCCTGGGGCCGCAGGGCCCCGCCGTGCCCCGCTGCTGAGCTCTCCCCGCCCCGACTACCTGCAGGTTCAAGTGCGAGTTCTGCGACTTTGTTTGCGAGGATAAGAAGGCGCTGCTCAACCACCAGCTGTCCCACGTCAGCGACAAGCCCTTCAAGTGTAGCTTTTGCCCCTATCGCACCTTCCGAGAGGACTTCCTGCTATCCCATGTGGCCGTCAAGCATACAGGTCCGGCCGGCCCCACCCCTCAACACAGCAGGGCCCAGTGGTGGAGGCTGGGCTCTGTCTTCTTAGCCACCCCCCCACCCCCCACTCCACCCGGGACTGTCGCTCACCTGAGCTCAGATCCCAGCTCAGCCAGCTCTTCTCTGTATGACCTGGGGTCAGTCTTTGCCCTCTCTGAGCCTTTCTTAGCTGTGAAACGAGAGAATCCGAAGTACCAACGGTGTGGTGGCTATAAAACCATTTTTTCCCGTAGCCCTGCCCTCACCAGAGGAAGCCATAGAAGATGGACGGCAGATATTGCCTCCTCTTCTTGGTGCCTGGCCCTCGGGCAGGCACACAAGGGAAGTCTAGAGAAGGGGAGCCAGGGTGCCCTTAGCTGGATTCCCGGCTCCCTGTGGGGAGGCGAGTCAGGAGAGAGGTGTGTGGTCATGGGACCTTGAACTGGTCCCTCGGAGGAAGGCCGTGAGCGCGGAGGGAGCCCTGGCCGGTTTCTGTCCTGCCCATCGGCAAGGACAGAGCGTGCTTTCCCTGCGCTGGGGAGCGGGGTGCTGGGAGTCAGCCAGCTGGAGAGGTCCTTGGGGCCACAGAAGGGTTCCCTGAGGGGGCGGGTGATTCCAAGGACGCCTCCTGCTGTGTCTGCAGGGGCCAAGCCCTTCGCCTGCGAGTACTGCCACTTCAGCACGCGGCACAAGAAGAACCTGCGGCTGCACGTGCGGTGCCGGCACGCCGGCAGCTTCGAGGAGTGGGGGCGGCGCCACCCTGAGGAGCCCCCCTCCCGCCGCCGCCCCTTCTTCTCTCTGCAGCAGATTGAGGAGCTGAAGCAGCAGCACAGCACGGCCCCCGCGCCCCCCGCCAGCTCCCCAGGACCTCCTGAGGTAAGCGCAGGCAGCGGGTAGAAGGGGTGGGGGGCATGGGCCGCGAGGCCGTGTGACGCCGCCTCCCCCAGCCCCAGGGTCCTCGTCGGCAGGTAGGATACAACGAAATGAGCCCTGCCTCCCTGGACGGGGGTGAAGGATGGCTGAGGGCACAGAGATGCCGTCCTTAAGCTCCGAGGAGGGGTGGGCTTTCCAGTGCTATTAAAATAGAGAACGGAAGTATCAGTAGCCAGGTCGTGATAATAGTTTGTTATTCGCCCACACAAAAGGAGTCCAAAGGGGAGCAGCCCAGGACTGATGTGGCAGTTCCCTGGTCAGTCATCAAGGACCAGGCTCTCTCAATATATCTTCCTACGCATATGATTCCCATTTTTGTGGTTGCCTCATTGTCCAGTATAGCTGCAGGAGCTCCAGCCTTCTTCACCATCCCAGACAAGAAGCAGGAGGAAGGGATGGGGGAAGAGGAAAAAGGATGCCTGCCGTCTATCCATTTTAGCTTCCTCATGAACTTTACCAGAAGCTCCTGCTTAGCCACATGGCCAACTTTATCCAGCTGCAAAGGAGGCTGAGAAATACAGTCTCTCGGCTGAGTTTGTTGCCTGCCCCCTCCTTGCCTCCAAAGATGGACCAGCACGATGTGCTGGTAGAGCATAGAGGGGCTCTGGAGTCAGCCAGCCTCGTGTTCAAGCCCCAGTTCTCCTCCTTACTAGTCAGGGGATTCTTTAACCTTAGTCAGCTCATTGTAGCGTGGAGCTGGTAAATATCGTGAAGAGAGTCAAGATCAAACCAGCCAATAGATGTGAAGTGAAGCGTCTGACACGCAGGAGGTGCTTGGTGAACACACTTGAATCTGACCTGCCCCCTGTCACCCTTGGCCACATTCCCACCCCGCAGATCCCCCCAGAGGCTGCACCTTTCCAGTCCCCTGAGACCCCCCCACTGCTCTGTTCTGACACCCTGGGTGGAGCTACCATCATCTATCAGCCAGGTGAGTTCTGCGGGAGAGTGGGAACAGGGACAGGGCTCATGCTGATGGGGCTGGAAGCTGGTGGGGAGGGGGCTTGGGTGCCAGTTTTGCAGCCCTTTCTAAGGCTCAGGTTCCACCCGACCCAGGGACCGCGGAGTCGACAGCCATGGCCACGCAGACAGCCTTGGACCTGCTGCTGAACATGAGCACTCAGCGGGAACTGGGTGGCGCAGCCCTGCAGGTGAGCTCCTTCCTGGCCTGGCTTCACCCTGGGTGTCAGCTCTGTGCTGCATACTGGGAGCGGAGGCAAGTGGTGAAGGAGACATGCCCTGCCCTCAGGGAGCTTGCAGGTAGTGGAAGACAGATCCACTGGACCCCAGTGGGCGGGTGCAGGGGAGGGGGGCCGCTGTGCCAGGGAGGCCCCAGGAGACCAGGGAGGGCAGGCGGTCTCCCACTGCACACTCCGGAGTCACCAGCGACATCCAGTGCACTGAGCAGTAAGCACCACACTCTGCTCGGGGCTCTGAACAGGCTTCCCAGCTAGCCCAGCGCCCTCACTCCGTGCCACCTCCCACAGGCCAAAGGCTCCCACAGCTTTCTCCAGCTCTGACCTCTCACAGGGTTCATGCACCTTAAACCCAGCATGTCCTCCCCCAAGTTCATCATCTTTACTTCTTGCTGCACCCAGCCACCTCCCCGCACTGCTCCACGCTTCTCTAAGGCAGGGAAAGGTCTGTCAGCACCTCTTGTCTCTTAGCCTCCTGGAAGGATGGAAACTGTGTGTTTGAGATGATAAATTCTGAGAACTTGGAAGAGTAACATGCTGCCAGGGGAACAGAGCTCCATGGAGGAGGGAGCCTGTTTTGAACCTGGAAATCTTCATAGGGTTTAGTTTGTAGCATTTGGGGGTAGGGAGAAGTTTTAGATTTTTAGATAGTTCAATGTATCAAGCTTTTATAGTTTTTGCTTGTGGTATCATCCTTAGAAAAGCCTCTTCACCTCAAGATCATATAAACATTAATTGGTATTTTCTTCGTACAGTTTCATTTTTTACACTTAAATCTTTACTCCACCTGGGATTTATTTTTGGTATATGCATAAAGGTAGGGGACTAACTTTATTTTTTTCCCAAAAGTTGTCCAGTACAGTAGATGGAATCCTCTAACTTCCCTAGTCATTTGAAACATCCCCATTATCATGCAGTAGATTTTCCTGTGTTTCTAGACAAGGTCTTTTCTTTTGATCTGTTTGCCATTCTCATGCCAGTATCATGCATTTTGCTTTGTTTTTTTGATTACAAAAATATGCTTGTGAAACCCAAAATGAGTGTTAAGAAATGTTCTTTTCAGAGGGTGAAAATCTTTTAAGTTTCCTCCCCTCCCCTTCATTTCCACTGGTAACAGGTTAATAAGCATTTCTGCAGAGGTGTGTCCAGGTGCTCGGTAACACGGAGACCTTTTGATCTTTAAAAAGTGGGGTCATGGCATCTGCGCTTATGGACAGCCTAGCTCTACTTCCCTCTGCAGGCTGGCCACACATGTGTCCACTTCTTACTGACGTCTCCACCTCATTCCGTCATAGGGGTGTTCTGAAGCTTATCTCGTCAGTCCTTTATGCGTGCATGGTTTCCAGTCTTTCAAGAACTTAAGGCAGTGCTTCCGTGAACATGTATTTTCAGGTGTTCATAAACATGTATTTTAGTTGTGGGGTTAAAAGAAGCCTCCTAGAAACAGAATCCGTGGGTCCCACCCTGAGCATGACTCCTCCTAAAGTGATGTGTTGGGACTTCCCTGGTGGCCTGGTGGCTTAGACTCTCGCTTCCATTGCACAGGGGCCAGGTTTGATCCCTGGTCAGGGACGTGCTGCAACTAAGATCTGGTGTCTGGTGCAGCCAAATAAATAACAATTAAAAAAACAAAAACATATGTCATTACATGACTGCCACTAGAGTGCGCTTCCCCACTGCCTCACCAATGCTGCACATCAGTCTTTATCAATCTCTTGTCACAGACATGTATATAAGGGTCTTAATTGATAACTTTGTCATCACAAGAGAGATCGAGTTTCTGTATGTTCATAGACCACTTTATTTCTTCTCTCACTTACCTGCTTGTAAATTACTAGTCTTCTTATCACTTTGCAAGGGCTGTTTGTATGTACGGGAACTCTACCTTTTATCTCTGATATGCATTGTTAAATACCATCTCCCCCACCCCAAGTGTCTTTGTTTTCTGGTCTCATTTTCTGATTTGTGTTGCTGTAAGTTTTAACATCTGTCATGATTAAGAAAATCTTCTCACCCTAGGATTATAGATATACCCATATTTTCTTCTAATAGATCTTGAGTTTTATTTCTTACGTTTCAATCTTTAATCCATTTGAAGCAGACTTTGGAGTAAGATGTGAGGTAGAGCTCTGATGTTTGTTTTTTCTTACTGATTTGTCACTTGTTCTTCTACCTCAGGGTTTCTTAACCATGGCGCTTTGGGCTAGATAATTCCATGTTGAGGGGGCTGTCCTGGTCATCATGGGATGTTTAGCAGCATCTTTGGCTTCTACCAGCCAGGGGCCGATATCCACCCACCCCACCCCACCACCCCCGCCCAATTGTGACAATCAAAACTGTCTCCAAACATGACGCAATGCTCCAGGGAGCTCTATCTTGTCCTTGTTAATGCTCTCCAGTGTCCCTAGGGGGCAGTAGAGCTCCATCCTGTCCTTGTTAAGTCTCTCCAGTGCCCTTAGGGGGCAGTAACGCTCTGTTCTGTCCTTGTTAAGTCTCTCCAGTGCCCCTAGGGGGCAGTAACGCTCTATCCCGTCCTTAAGTCTCTCTCCAGTTGCCAGGAGCACAAAACTGGGCTTGTGTCCGTGAGTGGTGGCGGCACTGGGTCCGGCTGGAGCGTGGGCAAGCTTTGAGGCCCGGAGATAGAAAAGCACCTTGAACGCCAGCTCCTGCCACCAACCCCACCTGTCATGCTGTTGCAGGTGGCCGTGGTGAAGTCAGAGGACATGGAAGCAGGGTTAGCGTCCTCAGGGGGACAGCCCTCCCCAGCAGGCGCCACTCCCCAAGTGGTCACCCTCCACATGGCAGAGCCAGGAGGCAACGTGGCCGCCGAGAGCCAGCTCGGCTCCCCTGACCTGCCGCAGATCACCCTGGCGCCTGGGCCGTTCGGCGGAGCTGGCTACAGCGTCATTACGGCCCCCACCGTGGAGGAGGGCACGTCGACTCCCGGCACGCCTTACAGGTGAGCCCTGCGGCCGTTCGTAGGTGTGCTGAGGGGAGTGAGGGGAGTACCCTGCCCACCCACGCCGAGTTCACAGGAGGTAAAATGATTGGGCTGTAAGGGTATGGTGTCCCTCTCGGGAAGGGCTACTTCAGAAATTGCAGGCACTTGACGGTCGTGGACTCAGCTAACCACTCCTGTGGGATGAGTGTTTCCCTCACTTTACACGTGAGGAGGGAGTGCAGTAGTTCCCCGAAAGTCAGATGCGCTGTGGGTCTGAGCCTGGCCTATGGGCCACGTGCTCCTGGTTCTGGATCCTTGAGGTTTGGCCAGTTCTGACCTTCGTCACACGCTTGGGCTCCTCAGCGACATCAGAGGCCCCACCGCTGCACTTAGGTTCTTGTAGGCTGAGCGAGTCTAGGGCAGAAATGTTCGTTTTCCATTTTCACTGAATCCCTGGGCCATCAGAGGAAGCCCTGAATTCCAGTACCGGATGGTTCAGCCGGGATGGGAGCCAGGAGCCCTGCCTCCCCTGCTCACCCTCTTCTCCTGCCCCACTTGGTCAGACTTGGGTTTGACCCCTGGAGCCCTTCATCTCATCACTGCATGCCCGTGAGAGGGTGGGGATGACCACTGCTGAGCTAGACGGTACAGTGGACACTGGGTCCCTGCTTGTGAAAGAGGCAGCGGAGGTCCCACTGGTAAAGGGAGGAGCCCGGGGCCAGTCTGTGGTGGCCGTGGTCCACTGTGCAAGGAGGGCTGTCCCAAGGAAGGGGCTCCCGTGGCCCTCCATTCTCCGCTGGAACTCAGCTTCCCAGTCCTGACATCTGTGCCCACAGCGAGGAGCCCCCAGGGGAGGCAGCCCAGGCCGTGGTCGTGGGTGACACCCTGAAAGAAGCTGGCACACACTTCATCATGGCAGCCGACGGGACCCAACTGCACCATATCCAGGTGAGGCTGGAGGGGGCCCGGCCCCACCCCGCCCCCTCTTCTCCCCGCCCCCGCCCCCTTGCCTACGGTCCTCCCCCAGCCCCAGACCCCGCCCCTCCGCCCCGCCCTTTCCCCTCACGCCCCGCCCCCTCTCCACAGCTGACTGCAGACGGCTCCATCTCCTTCCCAAATACCGACGCCTTGGCTTCCGGCACCAAGTGGCCCGTCCTGCAGTACGGGGGGCTGCCCAGAGATGGCCCTGAGCCCCCGGCTCCAGCCAGGACCCACCGGCCAAGGGACCCTCAGGGCTCTGCCTCCCCACCTCCTGCAGCCAACAAACCCCTGGGCCTCGTAGTGCCCCCCTCGCCGCCATCTGCCACCACTGCCTCATCAAAGAAGTTTTCCTGCAAGATCTGTGCCGAGGCCTTCACTGGCCGAGCAGAGATGGAGAGTCACAAACGGGCCCACGCAGGGCCGGGAGCCTTCAAGTGCCCTGACTGCCCCTTCAGCGCTCGCCAGTGGCCCGAGGTCCGGGTAGGTGCCCCATTCGTCTGCTGGCCCCCGTCTGTGTAACAAAGCTTGACTGAGCACCCTCCAGGCCAGATCTTCCGCTCCCCACTGGGCTCAGAGGTGACTCAGCTAGGTCCCAGCTCTCAGGGGGCTGAGTCTGGCGGGGAGACACACCAGGCGGGGACTAACACCTGACTGTCCCAAGGGTGAACTCAGCACACACACGCAGGGAATGAGTCACGTGGACTTGGGGTGCTGGGGGGACTTCCTGGAGGTGATGGCTGAGCTGGGCCGGCAGGAGCAGAGGGGTGGTAACGTGAGGTGGCCAGGGAGACACGAGTTTTCCAGAAGACTGAGAGCTATCAATCCCAGGGAGGTTCCTGGGACTCCGTCCCCTGAGAAAGACGAATTCTTAGATCCGACTGCTTGCTGAATTCTCACACAGCTCCATGAGGGGAGGGGGGCCCAGAACCCAGAGTGTCGGGGCTGGGAGCGACCTTCAGAGGCCCCTCTTTGAGCCCGTACGTTTCACAGGGGTGACCTGAGGGTGAGCAGGGGCTGGGCTCTCTGAGCGGCCTCACGATGGAGCCAGCGGGGTCCCCCCCAGCGCCTGCAGAGCGGCAGGAGACCGTGGCACCGGGCTGGTGCGCGGGGAGCCGCCGGCCCTGAGCAGCGCTGCCTCCGCCCCGCCCGCAGGCCCACATGGCCCAGCACGCGAGTCTGCGGCCCCACCAGTGCAGCCAGTGCAGCTTTGCCTCCAAGAACAAGAAGGACCTGCGGCGGCACATGCTGACCCACACCAACGAGAAGCCCTTCGAGTGCCAGCTCTGCGGGCAGCGGTGAGGCTGGGCGAGGCCCTCCGGGGCTGCCGGGTCTGGGGGCGGGGGGCGGGGCGCCGCCGCTGAGCCAGCATCCTCCCCCCTCAGCTTCAACCGCAATGGGCACCTCAAGTTCCACATCCAGCGGCTCCACAGCCCTGACGGGAGGAAGACGGCACCCCCCCCTGCACGGGCCCCAGCCCGGCCCCCCACCCAGACCATCATCCTCAACAGTGATGACGAGACACTGGCCACACTGCACAGTGAGCGGCGCCCCAGGATGGGCCCGGGCCTGGAGCCACTGCCCGGGCGCACACCCTCGGGCTGGGGTGGGGCCGGGCCATGTCGTGTTTCCCTGCAACCTGAGCGACGTTCCCCCTCCTCTCTGCCCAGCTGCCTTCCAGTCTAGTCACGGGGTCCTGGGTCCCGAGCGGCTCCAACAGGCACTGGGTCAGGAACACATCTTCGTGGCCCAGGAACAGACAGTGAGCAATCAGGTGAGAGCCTGAGCTTGGGGGTCCCACTGGCAGGTTGGGGACAGGGGTGGGGCACCTAGAAATCTGAAGCTAGAGCTGGCTTGGCCATGACAGGAGGAAGCCGCCTACATCCAAGAGATCACCACAGCAGACGGCCAGATGGTCCAGCACCTGGTGACGTCTGATAACCAGGTGAGCTGCTGCTGCCGACCACCTGGGCCAGGGGCGCCCACCCTCCCCACCCCCACGCCCTGCTCCCAGGAGGGGAGGGACACTTTGCAAACAATCCCTCTGGGGGTCCATCCTTGCAGTTGCTGTTGCTGATGGGGGGGTGGGCGGGTGTCCCTGGCCACCCTGCTCTGCCTTCCTCGTGGAGCTCCTGGGGGGCAGGCTGCCAGCACCTGCCTCCCCTCCCTTCTCAGGTACAGTACATCATTTCTCCGGACGGAGTGCAGCAGCTCCTTCCCCAGGAATACGTGGTGGTGCCCGAGGGCCATCACATCCAGGTAGGCCAGGCCTGGAACAAGGCCGGGGGAGCGGGGCAGAGAGGCCGACACCCCCTCCCAGGGTCACTATGCGGGCTTCCTCTCTCCAGGTACAGGAGGGCCAGATCACACACATCCAGTATGAGCAAGCGGCCCCGTTCCTTCAGGAGTCCCAGGTAGAGCCCCTGGGGAGCCAGGGGAGCAGAGGCCTGGGCAGGGGCCCGTAGAGCTGTGTCTCATCGGCTTCTCTTCTCCAGATCCAGTATGTGCCTGTGTCCCCGGGCCAGCAGCTGGTCACCCAGGCCCAGCTTGAGGCTGCGGCACACTCGGCTGTCACAGGTACGGGGCTAGGCCTTGGGGGCCCGCGAGCCAGGCCTCGTTACTAGGCCTCAGGTCACCGTCCTCTCCCCTCCCCGGCAGCGGTGGCCGACGCTGCCATGGCCCAAGCCCAGGGCCTCTTTGGCACGGAGGAGGCGGTGCCTGAACACATCCAACAGCTGCAGCACCAGGGCATCGAATACGACGTCATCACCCTGAGCGATGACTGAGCCCCAGGAGCCCAGCGCCAGCCGTGGATGTTGATGGGGCCCGCCCTGCTGGGGGTGGAGGCCCGCGGGGACTCCCCTCCCTGCTGCACCTGGGATCTCCAGATACTGAGCAGCCAGCATCCTGTCACTGCTGGGGAGCCAGACCTGTGCTGCCGGGGTTGGGGGACAGCCATGGGCACCAGCCGGGACACGCTGGGGGCCCCAGCCTGCAGGCAGGCTTCGGGAGAGAAATTTATTTTTGTTGGTATGTACCCACTGGTCTCAGGCTCAATAAAGGGACCAGAGTCCAGCCTTGGTCCGCTCCCTTTGTCCATGTGCTGCTACAGCTGGAACCAGGCAAGGCATTAGGAAGCAGGAAGAGGAGCCTGTTAGAGCCCACGAGGGTGGGACTGAGGTGGGAGCTGCCGGCCTGAGGTGCACCCTGCCCTGCCTTTGTAAGTACAGTGGCCCAGGAGCGCAGACCCGTGGGCCAGCGGCCTGGCACCGGAGAGACTGCTAGGCTGGGGAAAGCGGACAGCACCTTTGGATGCTGCGTCCTCCCCAGCCCCAGGGGAGCACTGGCCCATGCCTCGAGGTCCTCGGTGCACAGCCAGGTACCTGTACTGAGGCCAAAGCTGTACTTCCTCCTGGCCCTCGACTGTAAAACACAGCCAGCTGCCCACGCTGGTGGCACCAGCCATCTAGGTTTCTACCTGCCCTCCACTCCTGAGGTGTCAATGAAGCTGCTGCTGGCTGTGGGAGCTCGGGGCTTGCCGATGGCTGACGCTGGCCTCTGGACCCTTCAGATTTCCTGGGCACAAGCAGAGGCCACCAGGGACCAATGGTGGGGACAGCAGGATGAGAAGTTAGATACTGGAGCCTGGGGCTGAGTGTGCAGGCCCAGGGGTCATGAGAAGGTGCACCTGGATGTGCAGTGGAGGGCTGTGGTCCTGCGAGTGGCTTCAGCTTCCTCAACCTGCTCTGCCCTCAAGACCCTCACACGTTCTCGGGGGGGTTTCTGTATTTCCTTTTACAAATGAAACAAGGTGGCAACAGGATGGGGTGAAGGGAGGGAGGGAAGGATGGGGCCTATTTACAGGGGGCCTGGAGTGAGTGTGAGGCAGGGAGTTGGGGGGACGTGGGCAGGGAGGGGACACCCTGGCAGAGCCACATCTTCCTATGTCATTGGCAGCTGCCCCAGGAGGCGGGTCCTGGGGTCCACCCCGCCCCCAGAGCCCCAGCAGTCCACAGCAGCACCCAGGGGCTCCTCCTCCCCGCAGGCTGTGTTAAGTGGAGTGCGGCTCTCGGCTCGGGCCCTGCTCCCGGCCTGAGTCCCGGTCCTTGGCCTCCGAGGACGCGGAGCCGCTGGAGCTGTGGCTGCGGCCCGACTGCCGGCAGGCGGCGCCCAGCTCCTGTAGCCGCTCGGGCGTGGGCCCCCACTTGGCGAAGCCGGGCTCGTTCTGCAGGAAGAGCACGGCCGTGTTGTGGACGGCCTTGTAGTGCATCTCCTCCCTGCGGGAAAGGCGGCGGCTCAAAGCGGGGCCCGGCCAGGGGGGCCCGGCCCGGCCCTCCCGCCTGCCCGCCCACCCAGCACCCACTTCTTGCAGACGTGCTGGGAGCCGCTGCGGTACTCGTGCTCGAAGGCAGGCAGAACCAGCTGGTGGCGCTTGAAGCGGCTCTGCTCCATGCGGGTGAGCGCTGGGGTTGGGGGCTCCCGCCACTCGGGGATGAACACGATGAAGGACAGGGGCTCTGGCGAGCTCTCAAGCAGTTTCTGTGGGAGGGCCCCCAGGGAGCGTATCAAGGGCTTGCACTCCAGGCCACTGGTCCTCGGGCTTGCCGGCCAACCCCCCACACCCAGTCACACACCCACCTCAAAGTGAGAGACCATGGCGTCCATGAGCTCCTCGCAGAAGGGAGGGTTGGCCTCAAAAGAGCCGCTCAGCGGAGAGAAGTCCAGGCAGGGCCTGGGGGCAGAGGCGCGCATGTAGGTCCCACCAGGGCCCAGCCCCTCCACCAAGAACAGCTGCCACCCCCACCACAGGCGGCCCTTTGGAGAGAGGGCTCTGGTCAGGCCAGGCGCCAAGAGTCACCCGTGATTTGTACTGGGACAAGAGATGGCCAGCTCTGTTGAACGGCTGAGGACAGAGGCTCAGGCTTGAGGCCCAAGTCCATGGAGCTGGTTAGGGGAGGAGGTGGAGCTCAAACCCAGTGACCACCAGGCGGCTGGGCTCGCCCTCCCGCTGGCCTGGCCGCCTCTGTGCCCACCCGCCACAACGCCCATCCGCTCACTGAGGGACCAGGTGCTCCGCCTCCCAACCCGGGATAGTTTGCTGAGCGCCACCGGCTGGGTCGGGTTGGCATAAGTTCCCAGGCCTGCAGCAGCGTGTCCATGGCCACAGGCCTGGTTGGGGGGACGCAGGGATGCCACCCGACACCACCCAGGTCCCGAGCTCTCCAGCATCAGGAAGCAGCTGACTCAGGTGGGCCCTGTGCCCTGGAGGACGCTGCCCAGCAGGAGGCCCAGCAGCACAGGGCGCTCACCCGCGGGAGCCAAAGTAGCCGTCTGTGTCGGGGAAGGCGGAACAGTACTGGCGGAAGTAGCAGTTGAGGGGCGAGGCGAAGCACTCAAAGCTGACGCCGAAGAGCCGGTGCAGGGCCTCGAAGACGTGTACCGGCAGGGAGCCCTGCAGGCCCGTGCCCTCGTAGAGACCCACGCCGAACATCATCTGTGGGGCAGCTGGCTCAGCCTTGGGCCGCCTCCCCGCCCTCCGGGTCAGCCCGCCCCCGGCCACCCCGGCTAGTACCTGGTACCGGCGGAGCAGACACCAGACCCGGGGCAGGAATCTCTCGAAGGCAGAGTCATCGATGCAGCTGTAGCGGTAAAGGAGCCACTGTGGGGCAGAAAGCAGTGGGCTTCAACTGCAGCCCGCCTGCCGCCGCCCCCGCGGCAGACTCCAGGCCCCGCCTCCCTCGTGGGCCGCCTGCCCACCGGGGCTCTTACCAGCTTGCTGAAGTAGTTGCGGCTGACCTTGACCATCTCGCCCTTGTACCGGATGCAGACCACGCTGTTCTCCACATGCATCTCCACGCTGGGCACAGGCGGTGCGGGCACAGCCAGCCGCACCGGGTAGCAGTACACCAGGCGGGGCTCCACCTCGGGCGCCTCCACCTCCTCTGCGGGCAGGAGCGCGCGGGCTGTCACCCGCGGACAGCCTTGGGCCCACCCTGGGCCAGGCGCTCCCCAGGTGCGTCCCAGTGACCAGGGGAGGTAAGTCCCATCCCGGGGAGGAGCGAACTGCAGCTCAGGGAAGTGACGTGAACATAAAGTCACTCAGTCGTGTCCGACTCTTTGCGACCCCACGGACTATACAGTCCATGGAATTCTCCAGGCCACAATACTGAAATGGGTCACCTTTCCCTTCTCCAGAGGATCTTCCCAACCCAGGGATCGAACCCAGGTATCCCGCATTGCAGCGGATTCTTTACCAGCTGAGTCACAAGGGAAGCCCAATTGTAGCTCAGATGGTTCAGTAACTAAGGAAACAGCTAGGCAACCGGCAGGAGCAAGCCGCGGGGGTCCACATCAACACGCTCTGAACAGACTCGGGCCACTGTGCCTTGGGGCCTGGGTTTGCTGCCATGGAGAAGTGTAAGTACACTGCCCGCCTGGTAACAGTCATGATACCGTGTGCAGGGCTCTTCTGGGGCCCAGCACTCGGAGGTCCCCGAATCCTCACACACTCATGTAGCTAGGTGTCACCCCTCAGTGAGGCTTGCAGAGGAGGGACGTAAAAGCAGGTCCGCCTAACTACCTCCCCGTCTCTCTCTTGCACCCCCAGCCCTCCCTTTCTCATCACTTCTGTTTCCTAGAGGGCGCGGAAACCCCAGAGCCGAAGGTCACACAGCAGGTCCCACTGCTCGGAGAAACGGGCCTCCCCGAACCAGTCCATGGCCTTGAAACGCAGCCTTACTTGTCCCTTCTGTACCACCTGGTGCCCTACCTGGGATGTTGTTTTCCTTGAGGATGGCAAGGTGCTTCTCTCGGATCCGTTTGACGTACTCCAGGGAGATGTGGTAGATCTTGCTGCAGATGCCTTCCACGGAGTCCTTGGCTGCGGCCGAGACATGGGGGCCACACTGCCTCCGCAGGTGTTCCAGGCGATCCTGGGGGAGAGAGACTCCTGGTCAGGCTCTGGGGGCTGGCGCGGGAGGGCTGTCAGATCCCAACTGTCCTCGTCCTGAAACAGGCTCTGCTACTTACTAGCTGTGTCACTTAGACAAATCCCTTAGCATCACTGAATCTTATTCCTCAACAGTTAAGGGAACACAAAATACTTACCTAACAAGGCAGTTTGAATATTAAATGCAGTCATTCCCATTAAGGATCTGCCAAGCCCTTGGTATACAGTTACGTATCTAATAAAAGCCAGCACTTACTGCTGGGGTTACACTAGGGCAAATCTTGATACTTGCTGGGGAAACAGACAAACCAGGCATAAGCCCTGCTTACAAGGCATCTGCAGTCTATGGGGAGAAGGGCTGCTGTAGAACAGGGGCTCTTTGGCCACTGCAGATTTGGATTTGAGCCTTCAGCGATTTGTAAGGTTAACTGTAGGCCTTTGTAATTATGCTGAATTGCACATGTCAAAGTGATGGGTGAAAATGAGTCACTCTTGCTAGTGAGGTCACCTACCTTTATCACTCTCTACGTGTCAAGTACACAGTTACTATCGTGAAGTGCGAAACCTTGTCTCTTGTGAAAAATGGTCCTGAAAAGAAAGCCCATTGCTAGTGCTGGTGGAGAGTTGAAGAGTGATGGGTTTGGGCCAGAAAACAGAATTGTTTTGGACTCGTTAAAGTGGGCGGTTGAATCTGGTGGTAGCTCTGAACTGCAGTAAGGCCACACACACCAAGCAAAGGCAGTCTGTCCATCTGTTTTCCAAAAATCTAAAGGGAGGTCCTTGAACATTCATTAAGTTGAAAAGGCAGCTACTTATGGTGTGTGGCCAAGCACAGGATTCTAGTAAGAACCGTAATGGAAGTGTTCTTTGGGAGAAAGCCAGGAGCTGAGAGGAACAGCTCCACAGACGAGTTGGGGGACTGATGAGTGTCAAAGATCGGCCAAATGCACAGGAGGCGGCTGCCGTAGGGACCCGCCTGGCCTCAGCAGGCAGAGTGGGCTTCTCGGAGGCAGTGGCCTTCTGCCCAGGGCCACTCACCATGTAGTCCTCCTTGGAGGCGGAGTGGTCCTTCCGCAGCCAGCTGAAGGTGTCCTCTACGTTCCACTTGACCACCTTCCTGCTGTCAGGAGACGCGCTCCTGCCAGTTGAGGGCGCATAAAGGGGCCGCCTGTTAAGCATCCGCTGCCCCCTCCTTCCTTCTCCCATTCTGCTGCCACTGGCGTTTGGGCATCAACACCCAGGCTGACAGCGCAACCCTTGCTGTCTGAGGGCCCAGGCCCCATCCGGCCACCAAGCGGCATGACCGGGCCCCGGGGGCGGGTCCGAAGGCCCAGGCCCTCCCCTCGCGCTGGCCGGAGCCCCGTCATGCTGGGTCAGGAGACAAGGGCCAAACCTGGACTCGATGAGCCGCCTGGCCGCCTCTGCGTACTTGAAGAGCAGACGCTTGGCCTCCTCCCGGAACTTGATTCGGGATAACCTGGGTCAGAGAGCAGGTAGAGCGAGCCTGCCCACCCTGGCCTGGGCACACACACCACGAGGCCGGGGTCGGCTGGCCTGGCGGGGGGCGTACCTGATGGGAATGTCATTCATGATTTCGCGAAACATGGAAGGTGATACCACCGGTTCACAGTTGCTTGGCAACAGGGGGTCAGAGCCTTTGTCCACGACCTTGCGCTCCAGCATCCAGCGGTTGAAGGATTCCCGGGGGGGCTCAATGCCTGTGGGACAGGACACCGTGTCAAAGTCCGGATTCAGGCAGCAGGCTCCACGGGGCAGCACCGGAGGCGTGGTGTGGGCGCTGGAGGTGCCAGTAAACAAGGGGCCGCCCCCGCTATGTCAGGAGCTCAGTCCCAGGCAACAGCTCCCAAAGTGTGTCCTGAGAACTGCCAGTTCATAAAGGGAACACGGGGTAACAACGAGGGGACGGACGGATTCTCTATCTCAGCCAAGTTTAAACAGGCTTATCTATTAATAAAAGCTACAGTTTACTAAGCGCTTACTCCCTGGAGTAATTGTGTGAGGGGTAGGTGCTCGCCTTTTTATGCCCTGTAACAGATACATAAAAACGCTGCGAACGGTGCCTGGCAGACAGCGAGCACTGCCAGTGGTGACAACTGTTTGTTGTTTGGGTGTTGCGGATGCTAGGCGGGGACCCTCATGCAGGCACTGTTACTACCGCGGTCTTACAGCGGCAAAACTCAAGTGCAGAGAGGTTGGTCAATAAGGCCAGAGTCACAGAGCGGCAGTTACTGGAGCTGGGCCCCTCCAGCGCACACGCTCAGCCCCCGGGTCCCCGCGGGCCGAGCCCCCGCTCCCGCTGGCCGAGCCCCGGCTCCCGGTGGTGGGCGCACGCAGGCAGGCATGCGGGGCAGTACCCTCTCGCTGCTGGCAGAGCTCCCGGTAGTGCTGCCGGAGCTTCAGGATGAGCTGTGAGCGGAGCAGCTCCACCTCAGGGTGCGGAGGCAGCACCTCCGAAGGCCCCCGGTGCTTGATGACCGCGTTGGTCTGAATGTCCAGATCCCAGTACACCCTGGGGGCACAGACAGAGCAGTGAGGAGACAGACGCCCTGCCCGCCACCCACCCCGCCACATGCACACACACAGTCCTGGGCAGGCCAGCCATCCAGGATGGGCAGCAGCAGGGACTCACTCTGTGGGTCGGAGGAGAGCTGCCTGCTGTTTATCTTCAGGGGACGTGCCCCAGATCTTCAGCGTTGGGGTTCCTGGGATGCTGGGGGAGCTGGGGACTGACGGGCCCGTGGGCGTCATGGGGATTTCAATCTGGAGCAAGAATCCAAGGTCTGAGGTCAGGGGAGCTGGCCGGGCTGCACCGCTGTGAGCCCCACCTCCTGACTGCCTGCCAGCTGCCCGCCCACCCCAGCCCACCCACACTCACCTTGGGCTTCTTCACGCCATTGCCGCTGGGCTGCTCTTCCGAGAGCTGCCGCTTTCGGGGCTTGTTCTCAGCCAGGGGGGTTTCCACCAAGCTTGAGTCTTGGGGCAGGGGGGTTGCATTCAGCCCTAAAGGGTCCGACTGGTGGAGCGAGACCAGCAGAGTTGCAACCAGGGCCGGTGGCTTCAGAGCCCCAGTACTGCGAGTCCAGCCCCCCTCCCGCCCCTACTCCTACTCCTTGGAGAAGAGCATAGGGCCTGGGGCGCAGAAGGAACACTGGGCCTGCTTCTGCAACTGTGCGCCCCAGGCCAGGGCCTTCCCCTCCAAGGTGGGCCCTGCTGAGCTCTACCTCACCTCTGAAAGCGTGATTTAAGGAGTCAATGCATGTGACCCGTTTAAAAGGACACCTGGCATAAGAACCAGAATGGGGGCATTCCCTGGCGGTCCAGTGGCTAGAACTCTGTGCTTTCACTGCCGAGGGCGAGGGTTTGATCCTCAGTCGGGGAACTAAAAGGGGAAGAGAGTCCCGCAAGCTGAACAGCACAACCAAAAAGAAAGAACCAGAACAGGAAAAAAAAGGAAACTTAAACACCCGGAACTCCTGTGGTAACACCGAGACTATGAGCGTGACGGTGGGCAGGGTGCAAGTCCTGCTCTGCCTCTTACTGCTTTGAGGTCTTGGGCTAGTCCCTTCCCCTCTCTGAGCCTCAGTGTCTTCATCTGCAAAATGGGGGTGACTGTGCCCAGAAAAGAAAGTCTGCCCCAAGTGACAGGGACCCAGACGGCCTGCACCCACACGTCCCCGTCACGTCCTCACGGGCTCCCAGACAGTGCTGCTCACCGCTTCCCACTTTCACTCACTAGCCTCACCTTACACGCTGGTTCTTGAGGGAGCCTTCCCTGTCCACCCCCCTTCCCCAGACCCGCTCGGCATCCCTGCTGGGCTCTGACCCTGTTCTTCGTGCAGTCCCTGGGCGCCCCCAGCAGGCAAGGGCAGGAGCAGATCTACCTTGCTCACGACCGCATCCCAGGCACAGTGTCCAACATGCAACACAAGTTCAACACCACCCACTCATAGAATCATTTTCCTGTGTCAGACAGTCTCAGCTTCCAGCAGGGCAGGACTGTGTATCTCTTGCTGGGCACTGTGTCCCCTGGCCTTGACACAGTGCCAGGTGAGTTAACAGCTGCTCAGGGTACATTTGGGGAAGGCCCAGGTGCTAGACGCTGCTGAGACACCCCCCGCCCCGTGCCAAGGCTTGCACTCACAATCACGTCGTGCTGGCCGAGCACGGGCATCTCCCACAGGGACTGGTTGGTGAACCGGTTGAAGTAGTAGGGGCGGTTCTCCCTTCGGCTCCAGCACTTCTCCCAGCCTGCGTGCACCAGCTCCTCTGCAAACAAGCATGGAATCCAGCCAAGGTCACAGCTGCTCCTGGGCACCCTGCCGACCCCACTGCCCCGCCACGGCCCCTCGCTGGTACCTGGGAGGTCCTGCACCAAGCGGATGGGCTTTGGAGAACAGGGCTGGCTCTGACTGGAGGTGCCAGGGGAGTGACTCAACAAGGATGCTTCCTCCCGGGGGCTGCCGTGATTCTCATTGGCCATCTCAGCACCCACACCGGACCTGCCACACAGAGGACTGAAAGGTGTCAGGGCCAGCAGGGCGTGGGGGTCAACCCCGCCCCACCCGGCTCCCCACAACTGCACCCGAATTACAATCCACCAAGGGCCACAGTGACCAACTACACGTGTGAAGCCAATCCAGTCCCATACTGGAGGGCCAGTCTGCTGCCACAGGAGCCTCGGGTCTAAGTTACTGTTCCCTCAACTGTCAAATGGGGGCATTTCTGTTGCTCTTTTGGCCTGGAATACTCTCCCCGTGTCTCTGCCTGGCTTACCACTAGGTCCTCCATCCTCCAGGAACCCTTCCTTCCCTCCCTTCCCCAGGCTAGGCGGTCAGAGTCCCTCCCTAGGATTGTAGCACTCAAATCCTCTGGTCCAACAGCTCAGTTTGCCCCCCCACCCCATTAGACTGTCAGAACTCCCAGGCCTCACAAGTGGGTCCAGTTTGGCACTCTCTGGTGCTCAGCATGGTACCAGGGACCAGCACTCATTCTGCGAATGTTTACAAAGCACCAAAAGTAGCAGACAAGACGAAATAGGGTCTGCGCTTGAGAAAGCTGTTCCCATAAGCAGCAGCAGTAACTGCTCCTCTTCCCTTTTCCTACCCAGTAAAATCTAACTGGAACACAGCCCAGCCCAAGAAGGAGTATGGCCTTGAATTAAATGCCTCCTTCTAACTACAAAGCAGGAAGGAATCTGTTGCTAAAAGAACCAGTAAGGCTGAGAAGGAATACCAAGTTCAGTGCTTCATAATCCCCAGGTGAAAACTTACTTTAAACACCTACAGGAGGGTCAGCTCCTTCCGATCAGCATTCCCTATTACCCCACCCAAGGCACACCTGCCACAAGCCTCAGTGGCCAAAGTGGTTCCCAACCCGCTGTCAGACTCCTGGGGGCAGCTGAGATCAGGCTGATGCTCCTAAAGCTGTTTCAGTGTCATTACACCCAAAAGAAACCAAACGTTTACCCACAAAAAGACCACAAAGGCATAGTTAAACATTGGTTTTTCTCTGCTGCTGAAATTTTATCAACTCATTGTGGTCGCATTATTTCATGATGATCAGGAGCTCTGATGTTGTTGACAACAGCATAGCAATCATTGGGTGGTGGTTTTTATTGTACATTCAGTCATAGACATCATTGTTAATTTGGAAAAGGCAAAGTGGTCACTTCGTCTGTACGGTTTGACAGATAAAAATGCAGGAAGCAAGAGAACACACGACAAAAGGGGGCCTGGATAACAAAAAGGTTTGGAACTACCGACCAAGGGAAGCTTCCTTGGTTCTCTGGGGAAAAGGATGCCCTGTGCCTTAGGGCTGACCCCCAGGTCTCAAGGCTGAACAAGGTCCCTCTTTCTCTCACCCTCTGGGGTCTGCAACGCTAGCATGAGAGGGTTTTCTTCTCCGGCCAGATGGACCCCCACGTCACCGGGTCCCACAGAGGCAGTGGGTGGGGGGGCCTGCAGGAAAGCACAGCGCAGGCGGATGGGCTGGTCAGCAGTGGAGTGGACGGGGGCCCAGGGGATTCCTTGCATCAGCAACTGCAGAGCAAAGAGAAGAAAAGAGTCGCAGACCTATGAAATGCTGTAGAACGGGGACAACGGCACGAGAGGCAAGGAGAGAGCACGTTGGGAGCCCCCAGGACAGGGCAGGACACACTGTGGGAGACATGTGGATTCAGGGGATGAAAACAGCACTTCTCACGCTTCCCAACAACCAACAGGTTCACCTTCATGGACTTGCAGCCCACACAGTTCCCCAGGGCCGAGCTGAGGAGAGCCCCGAGCCTGCTTTAATGCTCTGCTCTGACGGTTGTCACAGTTTTAATAAATATTTAACAAAGGGTCTGCGCTTTCCTGTGGACATTTGATGCCACAAATTGTAAGCTGGTCTGGCCAACCACGGTACTAAGACAAAAGTGAACAAATATATCGCAGATCAGGGGTGGGCACGGCCCCAAGCCACCTACAGTGAGTGAAAAAACATATTTCTTTGAATCAGGTCTTTAATTTTAAAGGCAATAAAACATGCAAATGCATTAAACAACAGAGCGTGTTCACCTTTATTGAAATATTTTTCTCCAAGCAATACTGTGTGATACTGGTGCACCAAGTAGGTCAACTATGCAGAGAATGAACAAGCAGTTCAGTGGCCTCAACGTTTAGTGAGGTCAAACCATGACACAGCAGTGTTTCCGAAACCAGCTGTGCATCAGAAACACCAGGGAACTCGTTTAAAACACCCTCGGATTGCTGTCCCTCACTCCACATCGTAGAGAAACGGGGAGGGGCGGTACACAAGTATCTGTATTTTTCACACGCCCCCCCCAAGAATGGGGTTGGGAAACCGGATAACTAATTTTCTCACTTTACACCACTCCAAATCTTCACCAATTTTGTTATGATTAAAAAGCTTAATTTCCCAGGTGATCTGGATACAGCAGGTCGGTGGCTAATACACCAGCTCTGGGTTTGGACAGACCCCGGTTCCACACGCTTCTGCCATTTTCCGACTTCTAACAAGAATCATTAGGCCTCTACGGTCTCAATGCGTAGAGCCTAGCACACTGTACACTCTCAGTAGGAAATAACTGCTATTACTAAGAGAACGTTTTTATTTATCCTGTGGCTTCCCGACCCCCACGCATACCGCAGTTCAACAGTGCCAGCAGCTTAAGAATAAACAACTGTATCTGCGCAATCAGAGGAACCCACCAGAAGGAAAAAAGACTCCGACTCCAGGATTGGAGGAGGATGGGGCGGGATCATTCAGTAACGCACCAATCAGACTCCTCCGACCCAGTAGGGAGGAGTCACAGGGCTCCCGAAGTGCGCAGGCGCGAGGGTCGCGCGAACGAGGGGGTGGGCCGACTCCCAGCGCGTGCACACCTTCCCCCTACCCTCCAGCGGGGGCGGGCTGCATGGCGCGCGCGCGCCGGCCCATCTCCCGGGCTCCGCCCCCCGCCCCGCCGCGCGCTCCCGCCCCCGGGCTGAGGCGACTCAGAGTCGGAGCCCGACACAAAGGCGGTGGCGGCGGCAGCAGCGGAGAGGCCCTAGAGGCCGCTCCGCCCGCGCTCTCCGGACCCAACTCGCTCATCCAGGCCACCGGCTCGGCCGCCCATCCGTGGGCCTAAGATGGCGGCGGCGGCAAAGACGGGGCAAACGGTAGCCCGAAGCGGAAAGCGCCGGAGGGGCCACCGTCGCCTGGCTTCGGAACCCCGGACCCTGGCGCGGCTCGCGGCGGGACCATGGCTTCCTGGGGCTCTTACCTGCCCGCAGCGGACTCGAGGGGACGCGGTTACACGTTCTGCTCGACCGCCCGTTTTGCCGCCTCCGCCTCGCCCTCCCCAACGCCGCTGCCGCCATCTTGTGTCCCGGGCCGGGACTCCGCGCTGCGCATGCGCTGGTTCCGCCTCTGAGGGACCTCGCCGCTGCCGCGCCGCCATCTTGAGTGTGGCAGGACCGGCCGGCTCCTTAGACCCCGCTTGCTTTGGGACCCCTCCTTTTCCCCCTCATCCTTCCCTGCTGTTCCAGACGGGTCTAAGGGGCAGGAGGCAGCTTTGCAGGCCCTGGGGTGTGGACTGAGGAACGAACCCACAAGCACGCTCCCTGCCTCAGTTTCCCCCGCGAGCACACCCGCCGGGAGTAGGGGGCGGGGGTTCCCCTACGATTTGGGTGGGCGGTGCAGCTGCACGGTCTAACAGAGTATGCGCACCAGGGGGCGCGGGCCGTGTTTGAAACCTGCGGGCACTCGGCTCAGACGCCCACCAGGGGGCGGAGTCCTGGAGACGTAAGTTCTGGACGCACGGAGGACCTGGGTCCTAGCTCCGGGGCGGCTCTGCCACATTTCGGCAGTCGCTTGTTCTCTCTGGACATGAGTCCAGGATGTTTTCCAACCACTTCTCGTATGCAGGCTGCATGCACATCGAACTTTCTCCCCAAATGAGCCTGCACAAGTTCTAAGAACTTAGTAGAAGAAATTCAGAATATCCCTGAGAGACTTAGAATAAAGATGGCTTTTGCCAAAGTTGGAAAATTGTCAACTAAATCCATCAGAGGACTTTCCACTTGATATCAAGTGGTTGCTAGCTGCAGTGCAAAACCTCACAGAGAACTCAATCCTGCCACGAAAGTTAGCCCAGCAGGAGGCTGGCAATCCCTAGGTGCCCAAGGCTGGCTGCCTGCAGGCTTCTTTGGTAGGGGCGGGCAGCAGACACTAGCTCCACCTCCCTCTGGCCTCCTCTGGAAGCTGATCTTCCAGTCATAGTTGAGGAAGATGGGCTTACCACCTGCTGCGACTTGCAAGTCCCACGTGGAGCCTCAGCCTGAGCCGTGTCGGTGGTGCCTGGTCCCAGCAGCTTGGTGGGGTTGGGGCATGCCAAGTCGCTTCAGTCGCGTATGACTGCGACCGCATGGACTGTAGCCCGCCAGGGTCCCTCTGTCCCTGGGATTCTCTAGGCAAGAATACTGGAGTGGTTTCTGTCCCCTTTTCCAGGGGATCTTCCCAACCGAGGGGTCGAACGCCCATGTTTTACGTCTTCTGCACTGTTGGGCGGGTTGGTTGGTTGGTTTTTTCGTTTGACCACTAGCGTCACCTGGGAGTGCCCACAAACCAGAGGCAGTACTGAAGCGAGTAATTAAGAACTAGGCTTCCCATCAGTGTGGGTCCAAACTCCTCATCCGTTCTAGATGTATGGCCCTGAAGGAGTAGCGTAACCTCTCTAAGCTTTAGTTTTCTCTAATGACAGTAAGGCTGTCTACATCATCAAGATTTGGTGAAAATTAACTGGGATGGTGCCTGTGGAAGTACTCAGTATAGCATATGGCACAAACTCTGCTGTGCTTAGTCGCTCAGTCGTGTCCAACTCTTTGTGATCCCATGGACAGTAGCCCATCACGCTCCTCTGTCCTTGGGGATTCTACAGGCAAGAATACTGGAGTGGGTTGCCATTCTCTCTTCCAGGGGCTTTTCCCAACCCAGGGATCTAACCCAGGCCTCCCGCATTGCAGGCGGATTCTTTACCAGCTGAGCTACAGGGAGGCACTAACAGATGTTAGCTATTATCACCTCAAGGGGTTTGAGGTTTCTCTAAGTAGATCTGCTGCTGCTAAGCCGTTTCAGTCGTGTCCGACTCCGTGCGACCCCATGGATGGCAGCCCACCAGGCTCCGCCTTCCCTGAGATTCTCCAGGCAAGAACATTGGAATGCGTTGCCATTTCCTTCTCCAATGCATGAAAGTGAAAAGCGAAAGTGAAGTTCAGTCGTGTCCGACTCTTTGCGACCCCATGGACTGCAGCCTACCAGGCTCCTCCGTCTATGGGATTTTCCAGGCAAGAGTACTGGAGTGAGTTGCCATTGCCTTCTCCGAAGTAGATCTGAGCCCTCTGGAAATAAACCGGCTCCTTGTAGACACAGTAGGTGCAGTGATCCTGCCCTCACAGTGCCTGCTGTTCACTTGGGAGGCTTGACAGGCAAGGGCCTCATGTCAGACAGACACAAGGGAACCACCTACCCTGCTTTGTCTGGGACAGTTGATTTATATCTGTTGTCCTGGTATAGTTATTAATATGGCTTTCCATCCTGAGAGTGGAAATGATTATATCAAATCTACACCTGAGGAAACTGAAGCTGGGGGTAGGGGTGGGGGCAGGGGGTGAAGTGATTGTCTAGGTTCAAAGCCATGAAGTGAGAGAACTGGGATTTTAAGCTCAGGGTTCTCAACACTAAAACTTTTTAAGGCTGATTCCTTAAAATCATACTGCTTCTCTCTCATAGAGAAGGAAATTTGGTCTTGGGACAAGTGGGTTATCTGAGCTCACACAGTGATCCTGGACATTCCCACTTCAATATCTTGGAGGGTTCTCTAACTCAAGAGTGTTAAACACTGCTTTTCCCCTCCCCAAACTTGTTCCTCATCCCTTCTCTCCATCCTTATTTCTACTACCTAAAGCAGTTTAAAACCTTTTTTCTAGTGTATTTGGCGTTTTCTAGGGGCTGCAACAAGCACTTTACATACATTCATGTTATTCGCAACTTGGACCTTCAAACCGGAACCCTCGTCTCGTTGGTCTCCTGCGTTGACAGGCACATTTTTTACCACTGCACCACCACCTGGGAAAATCTTGCAGAGGACTACATGGTAAAACAGAAAGAGAAATGATTTGTCACTGAGTGAACCTGGTAAATATCACTCAGGTCAAGATATTGTAAAGCACAGGATAATCACTGTTGCCACTACTTTTGCGATACGTTGTTGCTTTTATAGTTTTACCACCTAAGCACACATCCCTAAAGAGTATCCTTTATTTCACCTGTTCTTTGAACTTTGTATAAATGGAATTATATATGTTTCCTTGTTTTGTTCAGCATTGCACTTGTAAGACCCATCTAAATTGTTGTGTGTAGCTATGGTTAATTTTCATTGCTGTATCCTGTCTTCCACTGTATATTTTTCTCTTCCACTTGGGGTATGTTTGAAGCTCCCCCACCCTGTACCTCTTTTCTCAATTACTGTTGGTTTGGAGATCAGTTCCCAAACTAGTCTGATCATCCATCTGTCCTTCTGGTGGTACATAATCCACCAGACAGTCACAGGAATCTAAGCTTGGTCATATGGCAAATCTGACCAAGTCACCCTTGCCTTAAAACCCTGGAATGTCTCCCCATTGACTGCACAATTAATTCTCAAACTCCTACCCTGGCTTCCAAGATGATGAGCTACTATGGCAGGGCATTTGCTAGGGGCTGAGCCAAGCACTTCACATGTATTTGTGTTATTCACAGCCTGGACCTTCAAACCAGCTGTCCTGCATTTGGTCCCAGGGATCTCCGTGATTCACCTAATTGTGCCAAATTCTCTCTTGACCCTGGTCCTTTGCATACACTGTTTGCTCTCACTTTTCCTCCCTTCTTTGCCTAGTTTGGCCTTCATGTTAACATGAAGATGTCACCCCCACCAGGCAGTCTTCCCTGAATTTGCTTGCACCTAGACTAGGCTAGGTGCCTAGGTCATAGGCACCTAGCATACAGAAGGTCACCTCTTCTGTATTCCCCTAATAGCCTGTGCTCAGGGTTTGTTCATTTTCTCCGACCACGAGGCTGTGGACTGCTGAAGGGCAGGGCAAGGGCTCATCACTCCTGCAGTTCCCCAGGCCCAGCACTGTGCCCAAGCCTGTGAATATTTGCTGACCGCAAACAGACCACACCGAGTTAAAGTCTTGGTGACTTTTTCAGGTGTCCCCATCTCTATTCCAGGCTCTGGTTTCTGTGGTGGGAACACCAAGGCAGCGCCCTCTGGGACACCAAGAAAAACATGAGCTGCCCGATGTGGCAGAGTCCCTGCCAGCAGCCTGGAATCCTTTACTCCCAAGATGGGGAGAGGCAGGGTGAGTAAAGATCCTAGGACTTTCAAGCACTCCAACAACTTCTCTGTAGAAGCCTCAGTAGACAGCAGGCCTGGGGTATGAGAGATGGTTGGGGTAAGCAGAGCTCCTCCAGATAATAGCCAGTCCTGGCTGGGAAACCAAGCAGAACCCTGGGTGTGGAAGCCCTTTTGAGCAGTTTCTAATCAGGGAAGGCAGGCAATGCAGGGACAAGGGAGGAGCAGTCAAGAAAAAATATTGCAGGGACTTCCCTGGTGGTCCAGTGGTTAAGAATTCATCTTGCAATGAAGGCGACGTGGATTTGATCCCTGGTTGGGGCTTTGAGTGTGCTGATATAGAGACTTGAGGGCAGCTAAAATCAGTGAAGTCAGATTATTTTGCTGGCAAAGGTCTGTCTAGTCAAGGCTATGTTCTTCCCAGTAGTCATGTATGGATGTGAGAGTTGGACCGGAAAGAAGGTGGGCGCTGAAAAATTGATGCTTTTGAACTGTGGTGTTGGAGAAGACTCTTGAGAGTCCCTTGGATTGCAAGGAGATCCAGCCAGTCCATCCTAAAGGAGATCAGGCCTGGGTGTTCATTGGAAGGACTGATGCTGAAGCTGAAACTCCAATACTTTGGCCACCTGAAACAAAGAACTGACTCCTTAGAAAAGACTCTGATGCTGGGAAAGATTGAAGGCAGGAGGAGAAGGGGATGACAGAAGATGAGATGGTTGGATGCCATCAACAATTCGATGGACATGAGTTTAAGCAAGCTCTGAGAGTTGGTGATGGGCAGGGAAGCCTGGTATGTTGCAACCCATGGGGTCGCAGAGAGCTGGACACGACTGAGAGGCTGAACTGAACTGAATTTCATAGGCTAATGAGTGGGACGAATAGTCCAGCTATTTTGGGGAAGGGGATGAGGATTTCCAGGAATTGGGCCACCACCCCTTGTTGACCTTTTATGGTCTGCCTTGAAACTGTCCTGGTGCCTGTGGGTGTGTCATTTAGTATGCAGATGTGCGACAATGAACAGATACTCAAAGTCAGTGAGGCTCAAGGTCTAGTGGAAGTCTGGTCCGCCGTCTTGGACTTGGTTGTAACCAGTTCACGTCACCCGTTCTATGGCTACGTCATTTTTCTAAAGGCTGTACTTTCCCGCCTTCCCTCCTGTTCAGTTGGGGAAGGGAGGTTCCAACCCTATTCCAGGTTGCTTTTCTCCCCACCAAGGCCAAGCCACAGCGACCCCAAGACCTTATTCTGCAGTTGAAGTAACAATAAGGCAGTTTTGGACTTCCCTGGTAGTCCAGTAGCTAAGACTCCGAGCTCCCAATGCAGGGGGCCTGGTTTCGATCGCTGGCCAGGGCACTGGATCTCACATGCCACAGTGAAGATCAAAGATATCACATGCTGCCACTCAGACTCAGCACAGTGAAATGAATTAATTAATTAAAAAATAAAACCCCCCAAACACTAAGGCAGTTTCCAAGGCGAGTGGGCCTGGCAGTAAGAAAGCTGCAGAAGAGGCTGCCACCCTGAGCTGTGGTTTTCCAGGGAGTGGCTCTCCGGCCATTCTGGGCTAGATGAGAGAAGCCATTTAGGCCAAGAATAGATGAGGGCAGTGGGGCGTCTCCTCTGGTCTCCATGGCCCAGCGAGTGTCTGATGTGGTGTGAGGCGCCCTTCCATTTCTCCACTACCTGATACATGTTGAGGCCTGCCCCAGAAACTTGAGCACCAGTGATAAGTAAGACAGGCTCTTTGTCTTCAGGAGCCCATGGAGCAGTGGGGGAGGCAGACACATGAATAAACCCTCTACTGCAGGAAGATAAGGGTTCTGTTGGGATGATCAGGGGAATGGGCTGCAAAGGAGAAGCCTTCAGAAGAGAGAACAATGAGATGGGTTTGGTGGGAAGAACAGAATTTTTCAGGTAGGGGAGGGTACGGCCAGGCCTGGAAGTATAAAAAGATGTGTTATGTTTGGAGAATTAGTCCAGCTTGAGTGCTGCCGGGGAATGGGTACCAGGGCCTTGGAACCCAAATCCAATCCCAGTTCTGGTTTAGGGCCCAGCATCCCCAGGTGGTGTTAGAGTCATCTCGGGAGAGGGTGGGGGGCACCTGCGGTGGTCTCCTGCACCATCCAACCTATCCCCTCCGATGCCCATTTTTCTCCTTCAGGCAGCATAGCCAGGAGCCAGATGTTTACACCCTTGTGAGCTGAGTCTGCAGAATTAAACCCCAGACTTCTCCAAAAAAGAAGCCAGAGCGTCAGCTGGCAGTTTCCTGAAAGTCTGAGATCAGAGAAAACACTGACCTAGACAGAGGAGGGGAAGGACTCCGAGGGATCCTTGGCCTCAGCTGAGGGGTTTCTAGAACACTTGCCTTCTCATCCAGAGATCACAACCCTTTACTTGGGTATAATTTACATAACACGAGATTTACTGGTTTCAAAGAGCAATTCGGTGATTTTTGGTAAATTTACACAATTGTGCAACCGTCACAGCTCAGTCTTTAGAACATTTCTCCCCCAAAAGATCTCTTGTTCCTATTTGCAGTCAACCCCTCTTCAAATGCCCCAGTTCCAGGTTACTGCTCATCTGTTTTCTGTCACTATGGTCTTGTCTTCTCTGGCCCTTTCATATGAAATCATACAGGGGCTTCCCTGATGGTCCAGTGGTTGGGACTCCGAGCCTTCACTGCCGGGGAGACGGGTTCCATCCCTGGTCCGGGAACTAAGATCTCCACGTGGCTGTGTGGCATGGCAGAAAAAAAAAAATTCATACAAAATGTAGTCTTTAAAAAGAAAAAAAAATTGTAGTCTTTATATCTTGGTTCTTTTGCTTTGCAGAATTTTTTTTTTTTTTGGCTGCACTGGGTCTTTGGGCTTCCCAGGTGGCACTGGTGGTAAAGAACCTACCTGCTAATGCAGGTTAGGCGTAAGAGATGCTGGTTTGATCCCTGGGTCAGGAAGATCCCCTGGAGAAGGGAATGGCAATCCACTCCAGTATTCTTTCCTGGAGAATCCCATGGACAGGGGAGCCTGGTGAGCTACAGTTCATAGGGTTGCACAGAGCTGGAAACGACTGAAGTGACTTAACACATAACAACATGACTGGGTCTTTGTTGCTCCCTGTGGACTTTCTGAGGCTGAGGCGAGCCAGAGCTACTCTTTGTTGGGGTACATTGTGGTCCCTTCTCTTGTTGCGGAGCACAGGCTCTAGGCACGGAGGCTTCAGTAGTTGTGGTGCACAAGTTTAGTTGCTTCTCAGCATGGGGAATCTTCCCAGTCCAGGGATCGAACTCATGCCCCTTGCAGTGGCAGGTTGATTCTTAACCACTGGACCACCAGGGATGTCTTGCAGAATATTTCTGAGGTTCATCCAGGTTTTAGCATTGATCAGTAGCTCATTCTTGTTTATCCCTGAGCAGTATTCTCTTCTATAGATAAACCACATTTTGTTTATCTGTTCACAGCTGATGGACTTTTGGATTGTTTCCACTTTTTGGCTATTACAAATTGGCGTCTTTGAACATTCATGTACAATGTTGTGTGAACATATGTTTTCTTCCTTGTTAAGTGGACAGCTAGAAGGGGGATTGTTGTATATAGAGTACATTTGTGTTTAACTGTCTAAGAAACCGCCAAAATGTTTTCCCAAGCAGCTGCACCATTTTACATTCGTAGCAGCAAAGTATGAGGGTTCTGGTTTCTCTGTGTCCTTGTGATTACTTATTATTGTCCGTCTTTTATGTTATATCCTGCTGAGGAACTTTTTAAAAACACCTAAAGTTGCCCGGGCTCCATCTCAAACCAGTTAAATCAGACTCTTGGGAGTGGGGGCCCAAGCATAGGTATTCAAAACATAACAAAGCAAAGCAGAAACCTCCCTGCTTAAAAAGCCATTATTAACATGCAGATGGGTTGAGAACCAGTGATCTAACTTTCAGCTTGAAGTGCTGTCCAACTTCACCAAGGGGGAGCTTAAGTTGGCCGGCAGCCTCTCCCAGAAGACACATGGGCTTGGGGACAAGAAACGAGAAACTTCCCAAAAAGGTGCATGCAGTCTCACAGCAGATGGGCTTGTTGGAAGGTGAGGTGAAGGGACCAGGGAGTGGGTTGGGTTCAGGGGTCCTGATTTCTGCACAACCTGTTGAGATCTCAAGGCAGGGGGCACCTCCCACAACTTTAGGGATTGTTCAGGCCTCTCAAAAGATTAGGAAAGTATGACATTCCTGGCTGCAGACCAGCTCCAGATAACTCTGGGGAAATGAAGGAGCTAGGTGGTGCCAGCAGGAAGAGTAAGGGAGCTTAGAGGCTTGGGAAGGAATTAGGCCAGGGCCACACAGTCCGTGATAAGATCTCCTCCTCTTGGAGGGTCTGCAGATGATAACCACCGCCCACTTTCCATGTCCCAGACCCTGGGCATGGCAGTTACAGCCATGACTAAGTGTCAGACTCTTTACTCCCATGGAGCTGACAGTTTACTGGAAGAAACAGACAATAAAGAATTAAACAGAATTACAGGTAATGATGGGGAGGGGGCCTCTCAGTGGGGGAGGCATGTGAGTAGAGATCTGAGTCAGTGAAGGAAGTCGATTATGCAAAGATCTGTGTGTAAAGATGTTTCAGGTAGAGAGAAGAGTTTGCGGAAAGCTTGAGACTGAGTGGGTTTGGTGTGTTCCTGAGAGTGGTGAATGGTGGAGATGGAGAGGAAGGTAGACAAGGGCTAGATCACCTAGCGTCTCCCAGGAGTCATGACCAGAGTCTAGGTTTTATGTTGGGAGCAATGGGGAGCAGTTGAAGGGATGGGGGCAGTGTAGTAGCATGATAGGATTTCTCCTTTTTAAAGATCATTTTGGTTGGTACAGGGAAACTAGACTGAAAGGGCCGAGAGTGATGAAGGGAGATAAATCAAGTTGTCCAGATAGACGAGGAAAATGGCTTGGACCGGTGTTGGTGCAAATGGAGAGATGTGTGTAGATATGGGTCATATTCTGGAGTGAGAGACACCAGGATTTGCTGACATGGAGTAGGAGGGGAGAAGAGGGGGGCAAGGATGATGCCTTTTTTTTTTTTTTTTTTTTTTTTATGCACTGCGCAGCTTGCAGGATCTTAGTTCCCAGTGTGTGTGCGTGCTAAGTTGTGTCTGACTCTTTGCCACACTATAGACTGGCTCGCCAGGCTCCTCTGTCCATGGGATTCTCCAGGAAAGAACAGTGGAGTGGGTTGCCATGCTTTCCTCCAGGGGATCTTCCCGACCCAGGGACTGAACCCGAGTCTCCTGAAGCTCCTTCATGGCAAGTGGATTCCTTTCCACTGAGCCACCAGGGGAAGCCCTCTTAAGTTCCCTGACCAGAGATTGAACCCTGGCTCCTGGCAGTGGAAGTACAGCATCCTCATCACTGTGCTGGCCGGGAAACCCTGAGGCCTGTGTTTCTCACTTGAGCATCTGGGTGCAGGATGGTGCTGTGAAATGAGATGGAGAACACTGGGAGAGAGCAGAATTGGAACCAGAGGTGGGGATACTAAAAGAGATCTAGCTCAGTGGAAGAGAGGAGGGAGGCCAGGGACTGTGATGTCCTTGTGATTCCCAGCTAAGGGGCTGGCTGTCCTCGTCAGATCGAAGCCTGTGTATGTTGGGTCCTTGTGGTGGTTTATTCACTAAGTCATGTCTGACTCTTTTGTGACCCCAGGGACTCTAACCCATCAGGCTCCTCTGTCCACTGGATTTCGCAGGCAAGAATACTGGAGTGGGTTGCCATTCCATTCTCCAGGGGATCTTCCTGACCCAGGGATTGAACCTGGGTCTCCTGTACCACAGGTGGATTCTTTACCACCTGAGCCGCCAGGGGTGGGCCCCTGAGACCGGAGTATTAGAGCATCTCGGAAAATTTTAAGATTCTGGAATATTCAGGATGTTTCTTGCAACCTTTAGGAGGTCCCTAAAGTATTAGAGACAAGTTTAGCCGAAGAGGTGGCCCATCTTTATTATCAAAATGAAAAGTCACTATCTTTTTTTGTCCCCTCTCTTCAGGTACGTCTACTTCTGTTTATTGACTACACCAAAGCCTTTGATTGTGTGGATCACAAGAGACTGTTGTGGAAAATTCTCAAAGAGATGGGAATACCAGACCACCTGACCTGCCTCTTGAGAAACCTGTATGCAGGTCAGGAAGCAACAGTTGGAACTGGACATGGAACAACAGACTGGTTCCAAATTGGGAAAGGAGTATGTCAAGGCTGTATATTGTCACCCTGCTTATTTAACTTATATGCAGAGTACATCATGCAAAATGCTGGGCTGGATGAAGCACAGCTGGAATCAAGATTGCTGGGAGAAATATCAATAACCTCAGATATGCAGATGACACCACCCTTATGGCAGAAAGTGAAGAAGAACTAAAGAGCCTCTTGATGAAAGTGAAAGAGGAGAGTGAAAAAGTAGGCTTACAACTCAACATTCAGAAAACTAAGATCATGGCATCTGGTCCCATCACCTCATGGCAAATAGATGGGGAAACAGTGGAAACAGTGACAGACTTTATTTTTCGGGGGCTCCAAAATCACTGCAGATGGTGACTACAGCCATGAAATTAAAAGATGCTTGCTCCTTGGAAGGAAAGTTATGACCAACCTAGACAGCATATTGAAAAGCAGAGACATTACTTTGCCAACAAAGGTACATCTAGTCAAAGCTATGGTTTTTCCAGTAGTCATGTATGTACGTGAGAGTTGGACTATAAAGAAAGCTGAGCACTGAAGAATTGATGCTTTTGAACTGTGGTGTTGGAGAAGACTCTGAGAGTTCCTTGGACTGCAAGGAGATCAAACTAGTAAATCCTAGAGGAAATCAACAGTGAATATTCATTGGAAGGACTGATGCTGAAGCTGAAACTCCAGTACTTTGGCCACCTGATGTGAAGAGCTGACTCATTGGAAAAGACCCTGATGCTGGGAAAGATTGAAGGCAGGAGGAGAAGGGGATGACAGATGAGATGGTTGGATGCCATCAACAACTCGATGGACATGAGTTTGAGCAAGCTCCCGGAGTTGGTGATGGACAGGGAAGCCTGGCGTGCTGCAGTCCATGGGTTGCAAAGAGTCGGACACGACTAAGTGACTGAACTGAACTGAATTTCAGGTACTTTGAAATTTTATTACTGGCTTACAAACTCCAAGCATCCAAATAGCACTGCTGCAAACCCTCCACCCTGTCCTCAAATCACCTAGAAGCTGGAAAGCCCATGCTAGATGACTAGCACAAGCAAGGGCAGGAGGCTTAGAGGACTGTCAGAGAGAGGCCCTGTGAGTCAGTCAGTTCACAGGCTGCAAGAGGCATAGAACCTGGAAAGGAGGGTAGAGCATGAAGAAAACAAAGAAGAAATCAGAGGGAATGAGTGAACTGCCCGAGGTCAACGTTGGAGTTGAGTTGGAGAGGTATCAGGAGAAACGTGAGGGCATGGATGATGCTTATATGTATTTTGGTTGCACCGCACAGCTTGCAGGATCTTAGTTCCCCGACCGAGATCAAACCCCGGTCCTCCTGCAGAGGACCCAGGAGCCAGGCTGCAGCACCCTGCGAGAAGCCTTAGAATCCTTGAGTTTCAAACCTGAAAGGGCCTTCGAGGACCACGTAGCCGGCTCCCTAACCCGAAAAAGGAGGAAATGGGACAGAAAAGGAGAAATCGAAAGACCAGGTCTTCCAACTTTAGAAGCCACAGAAGCAGTCAACAGCTCCACCCTGGCTGAACCCTGAAAGCCCGGGTCCATCCTGTCTCTCTCTCCATTTGGTAAATGTCTGGCCCCCATGGGGGCAGTTCCGTCCAGCTACATTCTGGAAACAGGTGGTTTGGAGAGATGTAATCAGGGTTTCCTGATTTGATATCTGTGACCCCCCCACCGCCCACCACGCACCCCTCCCCTCATTCCAACTGGCCCCCATCACACGGTCCCAGGCACAGCCTCGTGGAGCAGCGGGGGCACAGAGCCTGCAGGGTTCATGAGAGAGAGGCGGATGATTGCCTGGGGGGTCACTTGGGTGAGCTTTGGGGAGTAGGGGAAAGGTCAGAAAGGGAGATGGGCTGACTGCAGCTTCTCCAAGCCACACAAGGATCCAAAGAAAACACAGCTGGAGACAGGGAGAGGGAGGGGGGAGCCCGGCTACCCTCCTGTTGACTTCTTGGGCAGAAATCCAACTTGGTATCCTGTGGTCAGTGGAGCCTGTGTTTATTGACTAAAACCAGTTACTTCCTCCTGCTGTACCTCAGTATCTCAGTCTGCTAAACAGGGACAGTGGCTAACTCGAGGGGTGGCTGTGAGGATTAAAGGGGATCATTCAAAAAGAAAGAGGACAGGGGCTTCCCTGGTGGTCCAGGAGCTAGGATGCTACTCTCCCAATGCCAGGGGCCCGGGGTCTGATCCCTGGTCAGGAAGTTAGACCCCACATGCCACAACTAGGAGTTTGCGTGCTGAAATTAAAGAGCCTGAGTGCCGCAACTAAGACCCAGAGCAGCCAAATAAATAAATATTTAAAAAAATAAAGAAAGATGACAGACTGAAGGGGTGAAGAGCGTGGGCTCTGGAGCCAAACTGACTTGAGCTAATTATTTCACCTCTCTAGACCTCCGTTTCCACTTCTGTTAAGGGGGTATGATGATAGCTCTTCTGTAGGATGTTTTAAGGTTCAACTGAGTTCCTATTTGCAAGGCACTTTTTGTTTGTTAAACAACTGCTTAATACTAATAACCAGAGACATTTATTCAGCCCTTTGGTAGGTCAAGTACTAGATTTAGCACTTGATATACTTTATGATATTAAAATTTCACTGCCACCTGGCAGGGTGGGGAGGCAGGTACTAAATCATCCCCATTTTACAGATGTGGAAACTGAGGCACGAGAAAAGCTTAATTTTTTTCTTTGAAGATTTTTTAAAATATGAACCATTTCTTAAAAGTCTATTAAATTTGTTGCAATATGGCTTCTGTTTCGTGTTTTGGATTTTTATGGCCATGAGGCATGTGAGATCTTAGTTCCCCAACCCGGGATCAAACCCATAACCCCAGTATTGGAAAACAAAGTCTCAACCACTGGACCACCAGGAAAGTCCCAAGAGATTTACTTTTAATTTTTACTCTAGAACAGGAGTAGGCAAACTACAGCCCATGGGCCCAGTCCAACAAGCAGCCTCTTCCTTAAAGGACTGTGTAGGCTCCTCTCATGCTACAGTACCAGAGTGGAGCTATGACAGAGATTAAAGGGCCTACAAAGTCTGAAATATGTACTGTCTGGCCCTTTACAGGAAAGGCTTGCTGACCTCTGCTTTAGAAAGTGGCAGAAGCAGGATTTGAACCAGATTGGCCTGGATCCAAAGCACTGGTTTTTTGCCCTATCAGTGTGCTGTTTGTAAAATAAAGTCTAGAAAAGCATTTCTTTCCTATCACTTTGAATGCTGGGAAGGCTTTTCTTATCATCTCAAAGACAGAAGTGAAAGAAGAAAGGGATTGGGCATTCTGATCGCTCCATCTCTCAAGCCAAGTGGTGAGGACTTGGGGAGGCTGCCAAAACTCTGCGTGGGGGACTTCCCTGGTGATCTAGTGGCTAAGACTCTATGCTGGCAGGGCAGGGGGCCCCGGGTTTCATCCCTGGTCAGGGAACTAGATCCTGCATGCCACAACTAAGATACAGTGTAGCCAAATAAATTAATTAAGAAAACAAAAACAGAAACGTAAAAAGAACTCCATTTTGGCTGGATGTTTGTCAACTTCATTCTCCAGTGAGAAGGTTGGGGGCACAAATTGTGGGAGAAAGGGGGAACCCACGTGATGGAGAGGGTCAGGCTGAGTAGGCAAGTCCCTGGAATCAAGGTCAGAGGTGACCTTCATGTCCCCCAGCCCAGGTCAAGGCTGTGTTTAGAGTCAGTTAGACTGACAGCACAGGTATCGCCTGCTCCCCAGGGATACTCAAGCGCTCCCAAACCAGCCCAGTTACTCAGCAAGTACCCACGCAGTGCCTAACCTGTGGGCTTCCCAGGTGGCTCAGGTGCCTGCCAATTGGCAATGGTGCCTGCCAATGCCGGAGATGCAGACTGACTCATTGGGAAAGACCCTGATGCTGGGAAAGATTGAAGGCGGGAGGAGAAGGGGAAGACAGAGAATGAGATGGCTGGATGGCATCACCGACTCGATGGACTTGAGTTTGAATAAACTCCGGGAGTTGGTGATGGACAGGGAGGCCTGGCTGCTGCGATTCATGGGGTCGCAAAGAGTCGGACACGACCGAGCGACTGAACTGAACTGAACTGAATGACGCTAATAATTGTAGCTAGTTTTTGAGCCCTTACTAAATGCCAGGTGCTTATTAAGTCCTTTTTATTCATTAACTCATTTAATCCTCACAAGCAACCCTAAGAAGGAGGTGCTTTGTCCTCATTTTATAGATGAGGAAACAAAGGCACAGAGAGATTAAACCACTGGCCCAGGGTCACACTGCTACATTTAAAGTTCACTGGGGCCCCAGCCAGGGACTTCCCTGGTGGTCCAGTGGTTAATAATCCACCTGCCAACACAGGGGACACGGATTTGATCCCTGATCTGGGAAGATTCCACACGCTGCAGGGCCACAATTACTGAACCCACAATCTGCAACTATTGAAACCCACGTACTCTAGAGCCCATACTCTACAAGAGAAGCCACCGCAATGAGACACTCGTGTGCAGCAATGAAGACCCACACAGCCCTAAATAATACATAAATAACTAATTTTAAAAATGTAAAGTTCACTGGGGTTCTCTGGGGACAGTGAATTATAGTGGCAAGACCCTGTAAGGGGCTTCCCAGGTGGTGCTAGTGGTAAAGAACCCACCTGCCAATGTAGGAGACATAAGAGACATGGGTTCAATCCCTGGGTTAGGAAGAACCCCTTGAGGACGGCATGGCAAACCCACTCCCATGTTCTTGCCTGGAGAATCCCCATGGACAGAGGAGCCTGGCAGGCTACAATCCCTGGGGTCGCAGAGGGTCAGACTCGACTGAAGTGACTTAGCAGGCATGCTCAACCCTGTAAAAGATAACAATGATACAAAAGACATTTGCATTCCAGTTAAGAAAGTGTGAGGAAAGAAAAATTAACATCCGTCAGGTTTTTCTCTCCAGCCAGACTCCGGGAAGAGCCAGGGTTACTAGAGTTTAAAGGCGTTCAGGCACTTCCTCCTCTGGATATCCTTAGCACTTTCTCTGTTCCCCTCCTACAGCCCTTCTGTCTTGTTTGTAATCTGTGACCCTAATCACAATAGTTAGCATTTATTTGGCATTAATGGTGTGTCATGTATCATGCCCAGCACATGCACTATGCCTATTTAATTTATTCTTGCAATAATCTAATTGTCTCCATTTTAGAAACTGAGGCTGAGAGTTGCTAAAGTAAGGGGTCCAAGGTCATACACCTAAGAATTGATAGCCTAGGAATTTTTTAAAATCTTTTATTTTGTTGGGGTATAGCTAATTAACAATGTGATGATAGTTTCAGGTGAACACAGAAGGGACTCAGCCATACATATTCATGTATCCTGTCTCCCCCAAACTCCCCTCCCATCCAGGCTGCCACATAACATTGAGCAGAGTCCCACTTGCTATGCAGTAGATCCTTGTTGTTTAATCCATTGAAATATAACAGTGTGTACATGTCCATCCCAAACTCCCTAATTCTCCCTTCCCCCGATCTTTCTTCCCCTGGCAACCATAATCTCATTTTTGAAGTCTGAGTCTGTTTCTATTTTGTATGTAAGTTTATTTGTATCATTTCTTTTTATTTTTAAAAATATGTATTTATCTGGCTGCATTGGCTCTTAGTTTTGGCATGTGGGTTCTTAGGTCTTGGCATGCAAACTCTTCTTTTTTTCCAAACTCTTAATTGCGGCATATGGGATCTAGTTCCCTGACCAGGGATCGAACCCAGAGGCCCTGCATTGGGATCGCAGAGTCGTACCACTGGACCACCAGGGAAGTCCCTGCGTATCATTTCTTTTTAGATTCCTCATATAAGGGCTGTTATACGATATTTCTCCTTCTCTGTCTGACTCACTTCACTCAGTATGACACTCTCTAGATTCATCCATGTTGCTGCAAGTCTAGAATTTTAACCCTGATCTGTTAGACACAGGATCTGGACACAATTACTGGGCTGTAGGCACCTACCTCCGACCTCCCACCTTGCCATGAACAGTTTATGGGCTCCCAGAGCAGCCAAGAATTGTCTTTACCTCTAGTTTCCTGCTAAAGAGGGTTCATAATAATGCCAACCTCACAGGTTGTCAGAAGATTAAACAAGTTAATCTAGATCCAGGGTGAAAGACCATTCTGGTTTCCCTGGGACTGTGGGGTGGGGGTGGGGTCCCAGGCAGGGAGACTTGGAGTTTCAAAATCTGGGAAAGTTCTGGGGAAATTAGGAGGAGTTGGTCATCATGTCTGGACTAGTGTTTTGTGCTTAAATATATGTTCAATGGACATGAACCATCATTATTTCTCTTTCCCACTTTCACACATTTGACAACAAAAAGGTTGCATGCCCTGAGCCTGTCCTGGGAGCTGGGGACATCTGTAGGCAGTACACGTGCAGAGAACCTAGCTTCAGAGGCTCACCAGAAACCCACAGCCCTTGGGGAAATGCCAGCCTCCCTGAGGGTGATTCCAGCAGCTTGTGTGTGTCCTCCTGGACTGGCAGTGTTTGCTTGAACCCCAGTCGGAGAGGTCTCTGGGCCCTGAAGATCCACAGGTTGGTGACACAGAGACAGTTGGGGTGGGGTGGCGGCGGGGGCTCCCCACAGTGAAGCCTGGCAAGGAGAGGTCTTGAGATGATGCTCGGTGGAAGGAAAGGGAAGTACGCGCCTTGGGCATTGACTTTGAGGCTTACCGGGACCCAAGAGGTGGTTCCTATTATCACACACATTTTACTGGATGAGGACATTGAGGCTCAGGCAGCCAAGGGAAGGGACTTGCCTAGGATAGCACAAGAAGAGATGGGCAGGGGGACTGAACCAAGGTCCCAGCAAAGCAGGGGCTGCTGGCGCTGGGCGGACTGACTTCTGCACTTCCCTCCCTCTTGCCCCGTTTGGGTCCCCCACTTGTCTCGACAGGGCCAGGCTTGTCACGGGGCTCCGTACAGCCCTCTCCACCCTCCCGGTTGCCAGCGTCCCGCCCCATCCCCTCCCAATCCCCGAGGGAGGAGGGGAGAGTGGAAGAGAGGAGGGGGGCTCGGGAAGGCTCGTCTTTATAAAGGCGGCTGGACCAGCGCTGCCCGCCAGACCCCGCCGCACGGATCCCCTGCGCTGCCCGCCGCCCCACGTGACCGCGCCGACCACCAGCTCCACCGCGAGTGAGTTGGGGGCGCGCCCCCATCCGCCCTCAGACCCACGCCTAGCCCCCTGATCTACTGAACCCGGGCTGGGGAAGAGGTCCTCCGAAGGAGAGCGCTGAGATTGGGGTGGGGGGCATTTGGCAGAAGCCGGACGACAGGGATTTAGGACCTGGAGGAGCCGGGAGCCCCGGGAGCCGGAGGTCGGGTCGGCCGCTTGCTCCCTCGGCTCCTCCGACTCGCGGCCTAGGAGACCGCAAGCCACCCCGCAGGAATGCGCGTGCAGCCGTTCCCACGGTAACGTGCAAGCCGCACTCCCCCTCCGCCGAGGAAAAGGGGAGGCTGCTGTGGGGGCTGGGGGCTTGATCCCCGGGAGATCCAGACCCGTCACGCGGCGGTTGCACGAGGGAACCGAGAAGGTGCCCTTGCTCTCACCCGCTGCCCCAAATCCTCCGAGCGTCGGAGAGCACGTCGCCTAAGCCTCAGTTTCCGCATCTGTCAAATGGAGGCAGTGTTACTGGTTGCAAGTTCCCCGAAGAGCAATCTCAAGCTTAACGGGCCGGGCCATCCCCCTCCTCTGGTTGGCCATCCGAGGAGTGGGTTTTAGCGGCCTGGATGACTCCTGCGATCCCCACCCCATCCCCAGGCCCGCTCGCCATGGCCCTCTTCGGGGCTCTGATCCTTGCGCTGCTGGCCGGCGCTCACGCCGAGCTCCCCGGCTGCAAGATCCGCATCACCTCCAAGGCGCTGGAGCTGGGTAAGGCGCGGGGGTGCGGGGTGGGGGGAGGAGGAGAGGGGTGTGTGTGTGTGCGCGTGTGCGTGTGCGTGTGCGTGTGCAGGAGCTAAGGACCTCACTGCGGCTTCAGTGAAGCAGGAGGGGCTGCGCTTTCTGGAACAAGAGCTGGAGACCGTGACCATCCCGGACCTGCGGGGCCGAGAGGGCCACTTCTTCTACAACATCTCTGAGTAAGTGGGGGTCAAGGGGGCGGGGCCTGGGCAGGGGCGGAGGCTTAGGAAATACCTACGGAGTCTCTGGAGACTCGAGGGCTGAGTTGATTGGGGGGGGGGGGGTTGGGGGCGTGGCCCGATCTCCGAGGCAGGACTTAAGAAACAGGATGAGGCCGGAAAAGATAAAGGCCTAGCCCGCCTACGGAGGCGGGACCAAGCCGATGGGCGTGGCCTATAAGTAGGCGGGACCAAGAAAAGCGAAGCCAAACCTGTGGAATTGAGGCTGGCCCTAGAGGCGGAGTCAAGAAACTTGGCCTTGGATGTGAGTAGGGTATAGGGTACCCGGGTGGAGCTAATAGGAGAGGTCAGAAGAACAGGAGATAAAGGCCCATGGTCTGGGATAGTGGGGACAGGGTCTAGCGATCCCAGGGTGGGGGAGGGAAGTGCACCAGGACTTCTCTTAGATAGGGCGAAGTGCACTTATTGGGAGTAGCTAGTCTCTGAACCACTCAAGTCCAAGTTTTAGCCACCCAGGTCCAGGTTGGGCACGTGACGGGCAATGGGAGAACTCATTCCACTCACCCCAGCTTCCCCCGACCTGGAACAGAAGAGGAGCAAATGAATTCACTACGGTTGGATGGGATGCCCTTTTCTTGGTCCCGAATCTGACCCTGAGGCCTCCCACACAGGGTGAAGGTCACAGAGCTGCAGCTGACATTCTCTGAGCTCAATTTCCAGCCAGACCAGGAGCTGGCGCTACAAATCAACAATGCCTCCTGGGGGCTGCGCTTCCGGAGACAGCTCCTCTACTGGTTCTTGTGAGGACCTGGCGCCCCTGGGGGAGTGGAGAGTGGACTGGGAAGCCTGGGGGAACTGTGGAGCTGTGGGCACTCCCTTAGCCTTTCTGAGCCTCAGTTTCTCCATCTGTACAAAAGCGGCAATCATACCCATTTTACAGTCAGATGAAATGTGCAGAATAAGCCTTATTAAGAGCGGTCATGGTGGTGGTGGGGGTTGAGGAGGAGGGCAGTAAAGACTTGGTTAAGCTCCAAGCTGGAGTGACCATTAACGCTCCCACCCCCGCCACAGCTATGATGGGGGCTATATCAATGCCTCCGCCGAGGGCGTATCCATCCACACCGCTCTGCAACTCTCCCGGGATCCCACTGGCCGGATCAAAGTGTCCAATGTCTCCTGCCAGGCCTCTGTCTCCAGAATGCATGCAGCCTTTGGGGGAACCTTCAAGTAAGCCCTGTCCCCAATCCTAGTGCCCCCTGTTTCAGCCCCACAGCCCATTTGCCTAGTGCAATGCACTGGCTTGGGAATCAGATCAACTGGGTCCAGATCTCAGCCCCACCACTTCCTGGCTATGAACTTGAGCAAGTTGCTGAAGCTTTCTAAGATGGGGATGGTAATAGGACCTATTCTATGAGATGTGAGGACTATTCCATCTTAATCTATGTAAAAATATTTATAACAGTACCTCACGTATAATATGGGCTCACCACTTAGGTAAGAACCACTGTGAGGACCTAGTGTATACAGTGGGCATGTACTGGGTTCTCAACAATCAGTAGCTCTTACTACTAATAACAAAAATAATAACATAGTTCCACGGTTGGGGTTGAGAAGGGGAATTTGTGCTGGTTCTGAAAGAAGGTGGGGGAGAGAAAATGGTGGATTTATTATCTGGTGTTGGTACACAATTTTTTTATTCATTCAACAAATGAAGTGTAGGCCAGGCCCTGAGGATTCAGAAAGGACACAGAGCCTGGCTGGAGGGATGAAACATATGTCATCGGGGCCTTGAGAGAGGGACCAAGAAAGTATTCTGGGAGGAGGATTTCAGAGAAGAACAATCTAGGAGGACTGCCTGGAAGAGGAAGCATCTGTGCCCAGACGGGAAAATACAGGGTGGGAGCATTGAGGGTGTAAGGGAAGACAGGAGTAAGGATATGGAGCTGAGGATGCTCAGAGGTTTGAAGAACTCTGGGTCCATTCATTTGATTGGTGGGGGGATGGGGTGAGAGAAGAGGTCTTGAGAACAAGTCTGGAGAAGGAATTTGAGCCCATATCTTTAATGAAAACTCCACTAAAGAGGTGGTAAATTAAGTTGAAGTAGAGGTATTCTGCCCACCCCCCCCCACACACACACACACATTCTATGATCACTGTGATTTCTCCCAGAACTGGGTTGGGGTGAGGGCAGAGTCTGGACTCACTTGGCCTCTCCTCTCCTCACAGGAAGGTGTATGAATTCCTCTCCACGTTCATCACCTCAGGGATGCGCTTCCTCCTCAACCAGCAGGTGTGGGCAGTGGCAGATGGAGGGGGAGTGTTGGGGGGACAACGGCGGGGTGGGGTGGGCGTGCCCTCTCTTGCCAAGATCTTGACTCTGGCCACCACCTCCCAGATCTGCCCCGTGCTCTACCACGCAGGGACTGTGCTTCTCAACTCGCTGCTGGACACCGTGCCTGGTGAGCTGGTGCAGATGGGTGGGGAGCTCTGGGCCCCGCCCTGGCGCTGGGGTGGGGAGCAGGCTGGGTGGGCAGCTGTCTGGTAGCACGCGAGGAGGCCCCTTCCCCACCCTGTGACAGAACAGCCCTGGGTTCAAAGGTGGCTTCTGCCACTGACTTCCTGTGGTCAGTACTCACTTCTCTCCCTCCTCGGTTCCCTTGCTTGGCTGACGACACTTCCTCAGGGCTTGCTGGGAGGGTTGACTGAGGGCATGGTTGTCATGATCTTTAATACGTGTCTCCTGTGGGGGCCTCATTTGTATTCAACACTGGCACTTAATAGGAGCTCAATTAACATAACTTCCCTTTCCCTAAGCAATGAGATCATCATGTCACATGCATGGGGCACAGGATGGGAAGGAGAGGGTAGGGGAACCAAACCAATGAGAGAAGGGAATCCTTTGCCATCTTAGAGTATTTCTTAAATTTCTTTTTATTTATTTATGTGGCTGTGCTGGGTCTTAATTGTGGGATGCGGGATCTTTAGTTGCAGCATGCAAACTCTTAATTGCGGCATGTGGGATCTTAGTTCCCTGACCAGGGATCGAACCCGGGCCCCTGCATTGGGAGCACAGAGTCTTAGCCACTGGACCACCAGGGAAGTCTCTCCCTTGCCATATTATTTAGTGACTTGATGAAACCTATGTAGTAGTAGCAACAAACAACAACGACAATAACAATAATCGGGGGAGGGGGGCAGGTCTCTGGTGGTCCAGTGGTTAGAACCCAGCGCTTTCACTGCCATGGCCCCAGGTTCAATTCCTGGTTGGGGAACTAAAATGCAGCAAGCTGAGCAGTGCGGCCAAAAACAAACCAATAGAACAACAAAGACCACAACAATAATAGCTAACACTGTTGACCACTGCACGCCAGGCACTAAATACTTCCCACTTATAGTCAAACTGATTTGAGCTTCATAAGCACCCTATGAGGGAAGTATTCTAATCCCCCTTCTATGAGGAAGCAGCTGAGGCCCAGGGAGCCTAAGCACCCAGCCCAGCACCACACAGCTTTGCATGACTCCAGCCCCTCCCCACAGTGCGCAGTGCTGTGGACGAGCTGGTTGGCATCGACTACTCCCTCCTGAAGGATCCCGTGGCCTCCACCAGCAACCTGGACATGGAATTCCGGGTGAGTTGCCCAGCTGGTGTGTGTAACTGGACCCCCTCCTTCTCCCCTAAAGCACAGCTCTGATGTGGCCACTCCACTGGTGGAGATGCTATGGCCTCAGGCTCAACTCCTGGGTCTGACACTGAGCCTTGTCAATCTTGTTTGGTCCCACCTTTCCAACGTCAACCTTTGCAGCTGTGCCTGTGCTAAGTCGCTTCAGTCATGTCTGACTCTTTGCGACCCTGTGGACTGTAGCCCTCCAGGCTTCTCTGTCCATGGGATTCTCCAGGCAAGAATAATGGAGTGGGTTGCCATGCCCTCCTCCAGGGGATCTTCCTGACCCAGGGATTGAACCCATGTCTCTTACATCTCTTGCATTGCAGGCGAGTTCTTTACCACAAGCGCCACCTGGGAAACTGCTACTCTTTCCCAAGGATGCCCTTCGCTTCCTATCTCAGGGCCTTTGCTCATGTACTGTCTTCCCCCATTTCTCCCAGAAGAAACTGAACATTCAGCTTTAACATTCACAATCTCATTCCCTCCTCTCACAACCCTGTAAATCAGGTCCTGATGTTTTATTCATTTTGGGGATGTGGAGACTTGCTCAGGGAGGCCATGTCCCTTGTCCAAGGCTACCCAACTAGGCTGTGGCCATGGCCATTGCTTTTCCTAATGGAGTGTTGCAGAGTTTCAGAGCAGAGAGTCCAGTTAGAATGCCTGAAGGTCGGCTCTCGGCTCTGCCACTTACTAGCTGTGTGATCTTAAGCCAGTGGCTTAACGTTTCTGTGCCCGTTTCCTCAAATGGAAATGGAAATAATACAGTAAGAAAAGATAATCTCATGGGATGTCACGTGGATTAAAGGAGTTGGTCCAGGTAAGCGGCACAGAAGTACTCCATACATGTAGGCAGTAGTTGCCATCATTATTACCGCCTAGTTTTCAAGGCCCACTCAGGGGCCACCTCCCCCTTGAACCCTTTCTTGGGTCCCTCCTTCAGTCAGATGGGACTGCGCCCTTGGAGCACTCCAGCTCTCCTCCCTTCCATGCTTTTTAAGAAAAGTACCTGTTGAGTCCCCTCAAGGTCAACAACAAGGTCCAATCCTCCACCATGCCCTCAGGGCTGGAGACATCTGGGTGCTGGACCAGCCTGCCTGGCCCTGACCCTGATCCTCCAACCCCAGGGGGCCTTCTATCCCCTGACTGAGGCCAACTGGAGTCTGCCCAACCGGGCGGTGGAGCCCCAGCTGCAGGAGGAAGAGCGGATGGTGTACGTGGCCTTCTCCGAGTTCTTCTTCGACTCTGCCTTGGAGAGCTACTTCCGGGCAGGAGCTCTGAAGCTCTCGCTGGTGGGGGACAAGGTAAGCCGGGATCTGTTTGTGGGGTGGGGGCCTGTGATGGGGCTTCTGCCTTACCCCGATTCCCCTGTGCAGGTGCCTCATGACCTGGATATGGTGTTGAGGGCTTCCTACTTCGGGAGCATCGTCCTGATGGTGAGTGTGGGTGGGAGGTGGGAGCCTGGCCAGGTAGGTGGGCACACCAAGTGTACACCCACGAGGCAACTGGCGAGGCGAGCAGGGCCCCCAGCGGCGGCCACCGAGTAGACAGAAGGCCCGGCCTCCTGCCGGTGGCCACAGCCACGTGGCCAGAGTCTATGAAGGGTCCCAGGTCTGCAAGGAAGGTCTACTCTTGCTTTGTCTCTTTCATGAAACCAGGATGAAGGTGGGCTGAGAACCCAAGGCAGGTCAGTGTAGGGGCTTTAACAGCAACTGAAATACTAATCTGGGCCTCCTTGCTGGCTCAGATGGTAATCTGCCTGCAATGTGGGAGACCCGGGTATTATCCTTTTCGCTTCTTTTCCCTTGTTTAATGGAGAGTTAAAATTTTTAAAGAAATGCTTCAGTTCAGTTCAGTCGCTCAGTCATGTCCCACTCTTTGCGACCCCATGGACTGCAGCATACCAAGCCTCCCTGTCCATCACTAACTCCCGGAGTCCACCCAAACCCATGTCCATTACTTCAGTGATCATTAAAGGACTTGTCCTTGGTTCTAGCTTATAAAATGACGGAGCTGGGATTTGAACCTGGGTATGAATCTCGGTGATTCAAGTTTACCCTACTTCTCTATACTACACCACCTCCCAGAATTGTCATGAGGATTGAATGTGTTAATACTTAAAATTACAACACCAGCTGCTATGAATGCTATCCTTGTCGTCATCACTGGCATCATCACCGTGGCCAAGCACTGTTAAGAGCATGGACTCTGTTGCCATGATTGCCTGGGCCTCAGTCCCAATTCTTCAACTGAGTAACACAACCTGGACAGGCTACTTAATCTCCCTGTGCTTCAATTTTCCCATCTCAAAAGTGGGTATAAGTTAATACCTGCTTCACAGTTACTGTGAGGTTTAAATGAGTGAATACATGTGAAGTGTTTGGTGAAAAGTAAGCAGTTGGTCGCTACACTGCCTGCAGAAGAAATAGCTCCACAAGTTTCAAGAAAAGAGTTACGGCAGGGGGCTGAGTTTTGTTTATTTATTAATTTTGTCAAGTCATGTGGCTTGTGGGATCTTAGTTCCCTGAGCAGGGATTGTACCCAGGCCCACGGCAGTGAAAGCACGGAGTCCTAACCACTGCTGGTGGTGGTGGTTTAGTCGCTAAGTTGTGTCTGACTCTTTGCGACCCCATGGACTGCAGCCCGCCAGGCTCCTCTGTCCATGGGATTCTCCAGGCAAGAATACTGGAGTGGGCTGCTATTTCCTTACCCAGGGGATCTTCCCGACCCAGGGATCGAACCTGCGCCTCCTACTTGGAGGCAGATCCTAACCACTGGACCACTAGGGAATTCCCTGGGGTATTTAATGCAAAGAGACTGTTCTGGAGGAGTCTGGATCGGGTCCTGAATATTAAGAACATGGGAAAACAGAAGAGAAGGAAGGAGGCATTCCTGGAACGAGACATTCCCTTGTCTGAGCAGAGGCTGGACACAGTCCTGGAGGGTTCCGGAAGCCATCGCTGTCTTCCCATTTGTATCTGTGTGCTCCCAGAGGGTAGAAACTACCCACTCCTGCCCAGGGACTCATCAGGGAGGACTTCACCGGCCCTCCCTGCTGTGTCCCCAGAGCCCGGCGGTGATCGACTCTCCGCTGAAGCTGGAGCTGCGGGTCACGGAGCCCCCTCGCTGCACCATCAAGCCCTCGGGCACTACCGTCTCTGTCACCGCCAGTGTCACCATCGCCCTGGTGCCACCCAACCAGCCCGAGGTCCAGCTGTCCAGCATGATCATGGTGTGGACACCAGGGCAGGGGATGCAGAGGGCCAGGGAGGGGGGCCGCTGCCCCCTTTCGGGCAGTAACACCACCTTCCCCGCTTTCCCGCCCAGGATGCCCGACTCAGCGCCAAGATGGCCCTCTGGGGGAAGGCGCTACGCACCCAGCTGGACCTGCGCAGGTGGGCAGGTGTCTGAGGGTCTTGGGTGAGCCCGTAACCTCTCTGAGCATCAGTGCCTTCAGGATAGGCATACCTGCCCAGTGATGCTGGGGAGCTAAAGTTCAGTCGTAGCTATCAGCCACCTGAGAGCCAGGGTCTTGTTAACGCATCAAGTGTTTCATTTCAGTGTAATTTCTCTGCATCCTCAACCACCCAGAAGCAGGCAGAGCAGGTATGATGAGAGATGATCCAGCTGGCCCAGCCAGGTTAAATGACACACCCACTGTCACACAGCAAAGCGCGTAAGAACATAGACTCTGGCACAACTTAGCTTTGTGGTCTTGAAACAAGTCCTTTTATCTTTCTGAGCTTCATTTTCTTCATGTATTAAATCTAGAAAACAGTAGCATCTACTGTCTAAGGCTGTGCTGTTCAGTGTAGCAGGCGCTAGCCACTGGTGGCTGTATACATTTAATTATAATGAAATAGTTCCTCACTTGCTCATTTCTATAACCACGGTAGCTAGTAGCTACTGTGTGGCTGGTGTAGAACACTTTACAGAAAGTTCTATTGGACCAGCGTTGTTCTAGGGGCTCCAGTGAGATACCGCAGGGTAGTGCTTAAGAGCCTAGATTCTAGAGGCAGGTTCTGGAATTTGCCAGGTGTGTGACCTTATGCAAATCACTCAGTCTCTCTGGGCCTCATGTGCTGCCTCTATAAATGCAAAGTTTAGTAGTGCCTATTCCTTAGGGTTATTATGAGGATTAAGTCATGTGGCATTTAAAAATAGTTCAGTATTTAGCTTTTTAACATGCCTGGTATCTGGCAGGAAGCAAGCACTGACAGTTTTGCTAAATAAAAGTAAACAACACACAGAAGTGAAAGTGAAGTTGCTCAGTCGTGTCCGACTTTTCGAGACCCCATGGACTGTAGCCTACCAGGCTCCTCGGTCCATGGGATTTTCCAGGCATGAATACTGGAGTGGGTTGCCACTTCCTTCTCTAGGGGATCTTCCCAACCCAGGGATCGAACCTGGGTCTCCCGCATTGTAGGCAGACACTTTACCGTCTGAGCTACCAGGGAAACCCCAACACATGGAAAGCCATCAGCGAAAGTCTGGCTATAGGAGGTGCTCTACAAATAAAAAGTAGCAGACTTGAGATTCAAAACAAAACAAAAAGGTAGCAGACTCGGAGAAAGGAGACCCGAAGAGGGAGCAACGACTCACCCAAGGATGCACACCTGGAAAGTTCTAGAAGCCCCTGGAAAGGTGTGTGGGTGGAACATCCAAGACGGAAGCTCAAGGGCTTTGGGTAGGTAGGCCTGGATGGCCTGGGGAAGGGCCCCTGCCCACGGGACCCTTCTTTCTCTCCCATAGGTTCCGAATCTACTCAAACCAATCTGCACTGGAGTCACTGGCAGTGAGTTGGGAAGGGGGGGCGTGGGCACAAGGCTGGGGTCTGGGGAGAGCGGTGAAGGCCAGCCCATCCCTCCTCACTGCCCTGACTTCCTGTCTCCCCACTCCCAGCTGATACCACTGCAGACCCCTCTGAAGACCCTGCTGCAGATTGCAGTGATGCCAATGCTCAATGGTAGGGTCGGGGGGCTGTGAGGAGGGTGGGGGAGAGGTTAGGGGAGGAGCTGGGTGGGTTTGGACTGAGCTGACTGTTCCGCCCGCAGAGCGGACCTGGCGTGGAGTGCAAATCCCACTCCCCGAGGGAATTGACTTTGTGCGTGAGGTGGTGACAAACCATGCGGTGAGTAGGGGCACCGTGGGGAAGGAGGGCAGAGCCTTCCCCTCCCTCCACAGCTCTCCTCTGCCCTCCATGACCTCATCCCAGTTTCTCCCTTATCAACGGCATCTTTTTAAAAATCAATTATTTTTTTTCAATGGTCTCTTCTCATCTCAACCTTACATCAGATTCCTCCAGCCCTTTGCACAGGCTGCATCCTCACCTTGGAACACTGTTCCCTGATTCCATCCCCAATGCCTACTAATCTTTCAGGTCTTAACTAAGAGCTTGCCTCCTCCAGGAAGTCCTCCTGGACCTCCACAGGCTGTGCACCTGCAGCCTCTATTTCAGCACCCATCACAGAGAGTTGTAAGAACCACTTTGGTGCTCTGCCTCTCCCACTAGATTGAGGCCAGGGATTCTTGTCTGTGTCTCTAAACTCTATTCTCAGGAATGGAATAGAGACCCCTTTCTCTGCCCGCCCCCCACACAGGGCTTCCTCACCATCGGGGCTGACCTCCACTTTGCCAAAGGGCTGCGAGAGGTGATTGAGAAGAACCGGCCTGCTGACACCAGGGACCCCCGAACATCCAGTGCCCCGCCACCCTCCACGGCAGCTGTCTGAGCCCTCAGCCCCTACCCTGGCAGCTGCATTCAGGACTCCACCACCTCTCATCCCCTCCCTCACCCCATCACAGCCTCTAGTGTCCTCTATAACCCCCAGTGCCACAGAGAAGACGGGGTTTTAAGCTGTACCAAATTTAATTCCATAATCAAAGTCAATCCATCAATTATAGTCCGTCCACTCTCCCCGTGGGGCTGTTCTGAGCTTTGATTGTGGGATGCGATCAGTGCAATGAGGGCAATTCTTTCAGCAGGGAGGGGGTTAGACCCCACCCCGGTGAGTTATAAAGTGCAAGCTCCTTCCAGACTGTCTAAGTGAGACGCTGGGGCCAGGTCTGGGATGCACAGGGCAATGGAGGGGGGTGGGAGCCATTCTGGAAGCAGGGATCTGCCCCACAGGGGCATTCTGCATAAAAAGGGCCCTCTCTTCTGGCAGGAGAGGCTGGGAAGGGCTAGATCAGGCAGCGGGGGCGGGTCCCCGTGGTTCTCAGTATGGCTGCTTATTCAGGAAGCGGGAGAACATGGTCAGGGCAGCCTGGGGCTTGTCGGTGGGGACCATGTGTCCGGCGCCCTGCAGGGCAAAGCTTTGTGAGATTTCCCTCCCTGGACGACCCCTGCCCCTGGGTGCTTCCTTCATCCTACGGGATCCCTCTAGCCCGTGACCTTCCTCCTCTGATCCCTCCCTTTATCCCATCCCTGCCCAGAACTTGCCCTTCCAGGGGCCACGTGGTAACCCAGCATAAAAGGTCGGGAGAAAAGGACAAGCACGTCCTGCTGCACCCTTTCCTCCCCCCTGGTCCTCATCAAGTTCCTACCTTGATGGTAAGGAAGGCGATGTGGGAGAACTCCTTCACGAAGCCAGCAATCTGCTCCCCGCTCTCCCCGTAGTCCACCAACCAGGGCCGGCGCTGGACTTCCATCTGCCCCGCCAGGAAAGACTTAGCGGCCTGCAGCTGCCCCCTTGCCTCTGCTCGCAGCCACTGGCCAGGCCTCAGGGGCCGGGAACGCCTCCAGGTTTGCTGTCTCTGTCTGTCCCAGCCAGTCTGCCCTCCCCCGCACCCACTCGACCCTGGGGCTGGGACCCCTGCCTCACCTTCTGGTTGAGGGAATCCACAAACCACTCATCTCCCATGAAATTGCAGGCCATGTCCACATCGCCGTTGTACAGCAGAATCCGGTATTTCTGAAGCAGCACAAGGGGGAAAATGAGGGGTTTGGAATAAGCCCAGACCCCAGCCCTCCCCTGGTTCAAGCCCTACCCACTGGGAAATTCAAAGAATCCAGCTAAATTGCATAAACCAGGAAACCCTTGTGTTTTCTGACCACTTCCTACATGGCAAGAGCCCTACTGAATGCTTTACCTATGAAGCATTTTACCACGATACCATTAGTAACCCCATTTTACAGATGGGAAAATCAAGCCTCAGATATGTGAGAAACTTGCCCAGGGTCACCTGGCTAGTGCTCCCAGAGCCCACACTCTACCCACTGTGCTCTGCAGAACTTGGTCCTGTCCTGGCTCAGCCAGTATCTCCTAGGTAACCTACTGTATCTTCTAGGTGACCTTGGACAAGTTCCTCTCCCAGATCAGACCTCTGTTTGCCCTTCTGTAACAAGATCTGACTAGCTCTTCTCACCTTAAAGGCTCCTTGACTGATGGAGACCCCTCAGACTCGTCCCACAAAGCAGCATCAGGTGGGGACAGAGCCAGGTTCAAATCCTGACCCTGCTGACCACAGGCTCTTGGGCAAGTGACATTACTTTTTTGGGGAGTTTCAGCTTCCCCTGCCCCGAGCGGCGCCCTAAGGAAGCCCCTGCCTTGCCACGCTGCTCCAGGGTCCTGAGGCTGCTGATGGACCCCGCTGTGGCTGCCGCCCACTCACCTGTGCAGTGAGCAGCTTCAGGTACTGGGAACACATGCTTTGGTAGAGACGTTGGTACTGGATATTCACCAGGAAGCTGCAGGGCCACATGGGCAAGAAGGCCAGGTCCAGGGTGGGGAAGAAAAAGAGACCACAGATCAGACCTCATCCCCTACCCGCTCCTGTTCCCAAGCTCCAGCCCAAGAGAGACAGACGGCTGAGATCCAGCCCCTCCTTGGGCATGTAACCTCTCTGGGACTCACCTAGATGAGGGGAGGTGGGGCTGGAATCCAGAGGACCCCAACTCACCCCCATTTAGAAACATACAGGGACACTTTGTTACTGTGGCTGGGGTGCCTCTGGCATTAAGGCGTAAGGGCTCGTGCCCACCAATCAGAACAGACCTGACTGGCCCCTGCTGTGGTCACCTTCTTACTTGTAGGTGTCACAGGAGACAGCTGCGGGCAGCTGGGGTGATACTGAAGTCAGGGAGGGGCAGGAGGTGGGAGTGTCTACTGAAGATCAGTGTAAGCAACTGACATTTTAACAACCAGTGTGGCTGTTTAAGAGTTAAGTGGCTGAATATCAGTCAATCCGGGGGTCAGGGACCTTGAACCTCCCTCTTGGAACAATTCACGGTCACAACCCGAACACCCATGGTGTCCTCAATGAGAAACCCTAGGCACAGGATGCCTGGGGACCTCGCTGATGCCCACAAGCCCGCCACCTCTCGGGCCACGAGCGCCCACAGAAACCCACTTGCACAAGTCCCAGCGGGGCAGCTGCTCGGGGATGTGGAGCGCCTTCCGCACTTGAGGGTCGTTGAGGTAGTTGGAGGGGGCTGTGGCATTGGTGCAGGGGGGGTCCAGGCGCACCTTCTCCCCAGAACGCAGCAGCATCTGGGAGGGGGGCACAGAAGGTCAGGATCTTGGCTTCCCTGCCCTGCCGTCCCTCCCCGTCCCTGCTGGGAGGAAGCCCGGCCCTTGCACACCTGATGCCACACCCGCTTGAGTGGCAGGCGGGTGAAGATGTTGCCCAGATCCTGGACCATGACAGTGTCCTGCTCATACCTGCAAGTGCAGTGGGGGGAATGGGTGCCTGGGCCCCCAGATGGGGCTAGGGTTGGCACGCGGGACACCTGGCAGGGCCTACCTTACTTGGCTGGGCACCCCCCCAGCACATGGAGCGTAGAGGTTGTAGATGTTGAGGCCAGAGCTGGACACGATGTGGGATACTTCCTGAAGCTGCAATGACACCCCCAAGCCGCCATGCTTTACAGAATCCTGGCCTCCCACCACTTCCCCAACAGCGCCCCAAGACTTTTTTCTCTCTTTGGCCCTATCATGTGACACATGAGATCTTAAATTCCCTGATGGACCAGGGATCAAACCTGCATGCCCTGTCTTGGGAGTAAGGAGTCTTAACCATTGGACCACCAGGGAAGTACCACATCCCAGGATTTACTGCTCTTCTACTTGGCCTGGTCATTATCCCTCCCCCATGCCAGGGAAACTGAGCCTCAGGGGAAGGAATCTGCTAGTCCTGGGTCCAAATCCTTGTGCCTCTACTTCCTAGCACTGTGACTTCCACATGCTTGGCCTCAGTTTCCTTATCTGGAAAATGTGGATAATACGATCTCCCTCGAGAGGGACTCTTGGAGGAGGAACAATCTGCGTCGCCATTGCTGAGCACAGCCATGGCACATCAGACGCTGATGAGGGAGACGCCCTTTCCCCTCATAGGGAGGTCACAGGCAGTGGTGTGGGACCGCACCCACACTCCAAAGCATCCGCCTGCCAATGCAGGAGAAACGGGTTAATCCCTTAGTTGGGAAGATCTCCTGGAGAAGGAAATGGCACCCCACCCCAGTATTCTTGCCTGGAGAATCCCATGGACAGAGGAGCCTGGTGGGCTACAGTCCATGGGGTCACAAAGAGTCGGACACAACTGACTAAACACCACCAAGCAGGATATAAAACAAAGGGGGCTGGGGGACGGGGGCTGTTGGGGGTGACGCAGGGCGGGGGCAGAACCGCACATTGGTCACGCATTCTGGCTGTTTGTTGTCATGGAAGTTACACTTGTTTTCAGAGCAGCAGTGCTTCTGCAGGGAAGACCAGAGCCTGTAAGAGATGAATGATAATTGCTTAGGCCCATGGTGGGCCAAAGAAGGCAAGTACCCTACCTTCTCAACCTCCCGTCAGGGCCTGGACCCAAGGGACCTGTTTCCTGGGGACAAAGACATTAGAAGACATGGTATGTAGCTCCCAAACCTGGCTGCCCTGGGGCCATCCTGCCAGCCCTCCTTCATTCCTTTACATTCTGATCTTTACATGAAAGATCCTTTCGTCTTTCCACACCAAAACCCTTCTAGCAACCCCAGCCCCATCCACCCCCACGCCCCCCAACTTCTGCTCATAAACCAGGGCAGGACCTGAGATAGCATGTGCCTGGAGGACAGACCTGAGACCCTGTGACCCGCCATGCCCCAGGGATTGCCCAGGGGTCCTCGCCCATACCTGTTCCCCAGAAGGCCATGGTAGTAGGCGAAATAGACCAGGGAGTTGTCATTCTGCTCATAGGAAGAGAGTCCATTGCCCACCGCCAGCCCCTGTGAAACACCCAGGGTGTTCAGCTCATCTGGACGTGAGGCAGAAGAGCCTCCTTTGACCTCCACCCAAACCTTCAGCAGTCTGGAAGCTGAAATCCAGGGTGGTTTGTGGGAGTGGTTGGGCGGGGGAGGCCACTCAGTGTAAATAATGGAGCTGGTAGCTTGATGAGTGAGCTTCCGGTCAGGGGAGGCACACAGCCCAGAGGGGCCAGAGAGTGGCAAGGGGTTTCATGAAGAAAGAGTTGGATGGAGGAGTTGACCCTCTGCTCGTAGAGCAGGGGAGTTAGGACCTGGGATATCACATGCCTGGAGGACAGACCTGAGGTCCCAAGACCTGCCACAGGGGATTGCCCAAGAGGTGGATGGAGGAGTGGACCTGTTTGACCTTGCTAACCACAAGGCTAGGCCTCCCTCCCCTCCTGCAGCCTCCTTGCACCTGAAGGTTCATGCTGGGGTCCTGCATGACCAGCACTGCCAGGGTTGGGATGTAGATGCCGGCATAGCTCTCGCCAGTCAGGAAAAGCTCATTGCCCTTGTATTCCGGGAACAGGCAGAAGAAATCTTTAAGGGCTTCAAAATTGCTCTGGGCGACCTGGAGATGGCAGGATAGAATCAGAAAGTGGTGGTGCTTGAGCTACAAACAATCTCAGAGATAATAACACCCACCCACCCTGTTTGTGCAAGAGCCTGTGACTTGTCACAGACCACACCACAAAGCTGGCGACAGAGCCACAAATGGACTCCAAGACCATGCTCTTTTTCTCCTTGCATCATGCCAACCAGGGAGACTGGGACACGTGAGCAGACACTGGACTCACCTCCGTGTCATTGGTGGCATAAGACTTGTCATCGGAGTAGGAGAAGCCTACTCCAGCTGGGGACTCGAGGTATAACATGTTGGCAATCTAGAGGAGAAGTGGAAATGGGCTGAGGGAGGCTGTTCCCTTCCCCATCCAACTGCCCAGACACCCACCCAGGACCCAAAAGGGCGGCAATACCAGGTTCCAGGAGTAGGGGTTGTACTCCAGGGTGACACCATCTGGCTGGATCTGTGGAGGAGAGAGACGGCTACATTCCAAGAGTCAGCTGGGTGGGCGGGGGGTGGGGGAAGGTCACCCTGCTGGGTATTGCACAACCAGGCAAAACCCCCAAGAGATATGAAACTGTCAAGTCAGAGGTATGGATGAAGACACCGAGGCTCAGGAAAGGGACACGTTTTTTGGAAAACCACAAAGTCCTTTTCTCCCTCTTCCTGGGCCTTTTCCTTTGGGAACTGTCCCCTCCCTGCCCCTGACCAGGGGGTGACCCCACTGCTCTCCACTCACCAGGAAAGGGCCATGCTCTGTCAGGAGGCCGTCAAGGGAGCTACAGCCTGGCCCTCCATTGAGCCACAGAACCACAGGTCTGCTCTTGGGATCCTTCTGGGACTCCACAAACCTGGGGGTGAGTCAGGCTAGGGTGGGTGCTGGTGCGGGGGACTGCGTGCGGCTCAGTCTGCCAGCCTTCCCTACTCCTGGATTTCCTCAGGGATCTTTTTTTTTTTTTTTTCCTTCTTCTTAATCTCAGTTTGACAGCAGAGCATGCGAGCTCTTAGTCCCCCAACCAGGGATGGAAACCTGGTCCCCTGCAGCTGGAAGCACTAAAGCCTTAACCACCAGACCCCCAGGGAAGTCCGATCCCTGAGGGGTCTTAAGGATACTCCCCCATCATCTCCCCCCACGGTGGGCATTGCAGTGCCCCCCTCCCAACCCCGTCCTGGGAGACAGGGCTGCAGACCAGTAGTGGAGGCGCTTGGAGCCGGAGCCTTTGAGGTAGCCGGAATACTGGCGGAAAGAAGGCTGCTTGGCCAGCCCGGGCAGGAAGCGGATCTCGTCCTGGGCGGGGGCCGCCTCGCCCCCGGGCGCGCAGGCAAGCAGCAGCAGCTGCAGCAGGAGGAGGACCGGCGGCCACAGCGCGGCTCGGAACATCTGCGGCAGGAAGCGGGTGCCGGCTGTTGCCTCGCCCGCTCGCTGCTCGGCCGCCCCTGGCGGGGAGCTGGCGGCGCACCCTCCAGGGAAGCCCCTGCCCTGCCCCAGCTCCCACCCGCCGTGCCTCCTCCGTCGCGTCCCGCCCGGGGCGCTCCCGGATCGCTTCCAGCTTCCGGGATCCCCTCCAGCTCCGGGATCCCTCTCACCTCCGCTCCCTCGCGTCCTTGCTCTTCTGGAGGTGCCGGCCCGGCGACGGGAAGTCATGTGTACTGCGAGTCACGTGTGCTCCGGCGTCATGTGACGGGCCGCCTCCTGCCCACTTCTGGCCTCTAGGGACCTGGGGAGGGTGGGCAGGACGAGGGCGGCGGAGGTTCTACCCGGGCGAAGGTCAGCGGGTTCGGCAGGTCGCATCCCGGGCGCCGGCGGTCAGATGACCCAAGCGTGGACGGCCGGGACCCCCGAGCATCCCGGGACCCGCTTCGAGGCGGGATGGCCGAGCCAGCGGCGCTAGGACCCCTGGGCAGAGCCTCGGGGAAGGGAGTCGGTGGGCGGGGGGCAATACCTTACATGGTGCACCCGCCCCCCTCCCGTGGTCACCATCTGAGTCCGCTGCCCAAAATAGCCCCCGGCGCCCGCAGGTCTGCTCCATGGCCCGGAGATGGCTGCTGTCTCCGACCCCGTGGGGCTGGGTGCGCCGTGGGGACCGGCGCTCCCCGAGCCCCCTCCCACCCGCTTCCACCCAGTGCACGGTGCCAACATCCGCGTGGACCTCTCCGGGACGCGGGCCACACGCGTGGAGAGCTTCGCCCACGGCGTGTGCTTCAGTCGCGAGCCGCTGGCCCCCGGCCAGGTGTTCCTGGTTGAGATCGAGGAGAAAGAGCTGGGCTGGTGCGGGCACCTGCGCCTCGGCCTGACCGCGCTGGACCCCGCCAGTCTGGCCGCCGTGCCCGAATTTTCGCTACCCGACCTGGTCAGCCTCGGGCACACCTGGGTCTTCGCCATCACGCGCCATCACAACCGCGTGCCCCGGGAGGGCCGCCCGGAGGCAGAGGCCCTGGCCCCCAGTCGTCCCCCAGCCCTCCTGGTGGAACCGTATCTCTGCATCGAGCAGTTTCGCATTCCCCGCGACCGCCTGGTCGGCCGCAGCCGGCCGGGTTTGTACAGCCACCTCTTGGATCAGCTCTATGAGCTGAATGTGCTGCCTCCGACCGCGCGCCGCAGCCGCCTGGGCGTTCTCTTCTGCCCGCGCCCGGACGGCACGGCTGACATGCACATCGTCATCAACGGCGAGGACATGGGCCCCAGCGCCCGGGGGCTGCCAGCCGCCCAGCCCCTCTACGCGGTGGTGGACGTCTTCGCCTCCACCAAGAGCGTGCGCTTGGTCCAGCTGGAGTATGGCTGTAGGTACCCCACCCCCTGGGCAGCGACCCCTCCTGGCCCCCAGGGGGGCAGGAACCTGCTAGGACTTCTGAACCAGCTGGCAAGGCCTTGGCCTGCCCAGCGTTGTTTTAGAAGTTGGGGAACCTGGGACTCCCTGGTGGACCGGTGGCTAGGACTCTGCGCCCAATGCAGGGACCTGGCGTTCCATCCCTGGTCAGGGAACTGGATCCCACATGCCACAGCTAGGAGTTTGCATGCTGCAACTAAGAGCTAGCACAGCCAAATAAATACATAGATATTTAAAAAAAAAAAAAGGTGGAGGGGGGAATCTGACTTCAGATTCTGCCTCTGCCTGGGGCCTTGGACAAGTCAGTTCCCCTGGCATTGGGCCTCGATTTAGCCACCTTGGCTGTGATCGATTAGGATGTCCTCTAAATCCCCTTTCTGGCTTTGCCAATATTTTCTGTATTAACCTAGGGCATGAATTCGAAACCAATTTTAGATTTTGGTCCTCTGAGAATTATGTCTGTTAGACAAATACTCATCGATTTGAGTGTACAGAGTTTAAAGGCATCACCTCTAAACCCCAGGTGAGAGCTTCTGAATCCTGAGGTCTGGTTCATGATAGCACCATTAAGCCCTTTATCACTCGCCTCTGACTCTTTGCGACCCTATGGACGACAGCCCACCAGGCTTCTCTGTCCATGGGATTTTCCAGGCAAGAATACTGGAGTGGGTTGCCATGACCTCCTCTAGGGGATCTTCCTGACCCAGAGATCGAACCCACAGATGCTGCAGCTCCTGCGTTGGCAAGTGGATTCTTTACCACTGAACCGCCTGGGAAGCCATATATCTGAATTCACATTTTATGAATTCAGTAGACGAGAACCCTCTCTGTGCCAGGTCTGTGCTGGAGGCTGGGTTGCACAGGTTTATCAGATACTACCCCTGCCCTCAGAAGCTGCTAAGGGAGGGGAAGGGAGCAGGGTGATGCTATCAAGGAGACAGAGCCGTTGGGAAAGTGCTGCGCAAGAGGTGCTTATCTCAATCATGTAAACGGCCCCAGCCAGCCTCGGCCTGAGAGAGAAGGGACCAAGACCTAGATCTGGGTCTCGGCACCCCCACCCCCCATCGTTGCTTTTGCCTTAGATAGCCTTCTCTCCACAGTGCCGTCCCTGCAGACCCTGTGCCGCCTGGTGATCCAGAGGAGCGTGGTGCACCGGTTGGCCATTGATGGGCTCCATCTGCCCAAAGGACTTAAGGATTTCTGCAAGTATGAGTGAAGGCCTGCACCGCCCTGGAGCAGGGCCACGCGAGTGCATCCTGGCCCCAGAGGCGTGCCTGCCCTGAAGCTGGCCACGCTGCCGCCAGCCAGGATGGAAATAAACACAGCTGATGTTGCCACCGATCCTTGGAGGGTCTCCTTGCCCCTGAAGTCTGTGAGGGGCATTTCTTTTAGAATCACTGGGGGTCAGCAGGGCAGGTGAGAGAAAGGGAGCATTTCGACATCACCCAGACCAGTGACTCCTAGCCTGACTACTCGTGATCTAAGACAGACTGCCAGCGCTCTGGGCCCTGATACCAGAGATTCTCATTTGATTTGTCAAAGGACATTGTTTTTGCAAAAGTTCCCCTCGAGATACTAAGGAATAGCCAGGGTTGAGAAGCATTTCCCTCAAGCAGAGGTCTCAACTTTGGCACATGGTGTAACCACTTGAGAAACTTTGAAAAATACTGCTAACTGGGTCTCACCCTGGTATTCTGATTTAGTTAACCCTGGGATAAGGCTGAGCATCAGGATTTCTAAAAGCTTCCAAGAGAATCTACCGTGCAGCCTGGGGTGAGAACCAATGCCCTAGACCAACTACATCATTTCACAGATGGGAAGTGGAAGCCCAGAGATGGGAATGTATTTGTCCAAGGACACACAGCAAATGAATGAATACAGGGTGTTTCCTCCGCACACACTGCAGGGCACAAAGCACCCGATTCCTTTATTTGTATCTCTGATCATTTCTTTCATACAAATGATCTCATTTGATCCTTCATAACTTCTGGTGAAGTAGTGGGCAGTCATTTCCCCATCTTACAGATAAAGATATCGAGGAATGGACTATCCAGGTGACTTGTCCAAGGTAAAGGCAAGAACCTAGAATGCCCCATTCCTGGTCCAGCACTCTTTTAGCGCCATCCATTGTCATATGCAGGTTCTAGAATGAACAGGTCAATCCTGTGAGGTGGGTTCCAGGTGTAAAAGGGAAGGACTATGAGGTGACATTCTAGAAGGGTGGAGAAGGTAGGACAGGAGGCAGATGACTGTTTCCTCACAAATAGGGGCTTTGGGGCAGCCATGTCCTATTTCATGTCTCCACAGACTCAGCCAGGTCTTCCGTCTTCTGGCCAAGGTGAGGGGGCCCACAGAACTGGAGGGTGTACAACTTCCTGAGAACCTGAGTCCTGGCTCTGGGGAGGTGGCGGTTCTGCTGGGCATTGTTGGGCTTGCCCTGGAGTCAGTTCTCTTTGAAGAAAGCCATTCCCAAAGTCCTTGCCAAGAGCCACCCACTTGTTCATTCATTCATTCAACAAACATGGCTCCGTCACCTACCTGCATTAGGGATTGATTTGGGGTGTGGATATGAGCAAAACCCAGTTCCCAACCACCAGACCGCCCTCTTGGGCTGCTCTTAATTGCTCCCGATCCCAGGGCTCTGCTCCTGTGCCCTGCCCCTCAGGGCCTCCTCCTCCGAGACCAAGAATAACACTCCATCCCATTCCTGTCTCTGCAGGTGGGGCCGCTTCTCCGGGCTCATCTCTTGGCCTCTATAGTCCTATAGAGCCAGGGGTGGTGGCCTCTGGCGGACAAGGCCCACTGAGCCAGAAAGCTGAGCAGGTGACACCTGTTGCCCAGGCCTGGGGCCCGGCCCCTGGGGGCGCTGGCTGGGAGCCACCGAGGCAGGAGTACAACTGGTACTGCCACAAATTCCCTGCCGCGAGGCAGCCGGAGAGCCTGGGCCGGGAGGATGGCTACTCCAGAAGCAGAGCCCCCCAGCTGGGCGGCCCCAGCAGGCCCGCGCCCCTGCTGCTGTGTGGGCCATCACCTGGGGCTCCGCCGATGCCCGTCGAAGCAGGGGGGAAGGAGGCCAGCTCCCAGCCCAACATCTGCATCCTGACCTTGGCCATGATGATCGCTGGCATCCCCACCGTGCCCGTCCCAGGCCTGCGGGAGGAGGACCTGATTCGGGCGGCTCAAGCTTTCATGATGGCCCATCCGGAGCCGGAGGGGGCTGTGGAGAGGGCCCAGTGGGCGCAGGCGCAGGCCCACAAAGCCTCTGGGCCAATGGCCTTAGCAAGATCCCGGAGGGGCCAGCCTCCTGGCTCCTACTTGTAGCTGGATGAAATAGCACCAGACTCATAGGGTGGCTTCTCCGTATGGTTTTTGGGCAGGCAGGGTTGGTGGTGCCTATGGCAGGGACTGGAATAAGGTAGTGGTCTGAGCCACTCTGACAAACACCGGCCCATTCAGGGCCCAGACCCCAGGAAGTTCCCAGAAACCATTAAGCTGGGAGATGGGTCTTTGGTCAGAGTAGTGACAATGAGAATTACCGAGGTAGGCGGCCCTGCCTGGAGAGTGGAGGCTTCTTTCGTGCCGTCCTGGCACTCCCATCAGAATTCTTGCACAAAGCCCTAGGCAACGTGCACTTTTCTCCTGCCTTTTGTCTCTCTCTGCTGAGGGCAGGTGATGAGACCACAGACAAGGAAGGAACACTAACGCTTATTAACACTAACTCTGAGCACCCACTGGGCGTCAGCCCATCACATGCCCAGTCTCCTCTCATCCTATCAGTGCTCCGGGAAAGCTCCATTTTTATAGGTGAATGAATTGAGGCTTGCCTCAAGTCCCAGAGCAAGTAAAAGGCAGCACCCGGCCTCAGAAAGCAGACAGGGAAGAAACCAGGGTTTGCAATGTAATGTCAGACTCTATAAAGTCTAGTCGTTCTATAGTATTGGGGTGGCCAAAAAGGTCGTTCGGGTTTTTCCTAACATCTTACAGAAAAACCCAAACATTTTGGCCAACCCAGTATTTCCTAAACTTCCTTCTATGAGACAAGAAACTAGACAAGTGCTAAAATAGACAACATTCACTTTAATAACCTCAGGATCGGGGAGCGTGGCGGGTGGTGAGGCTGACAGCCTGGCTCTCAGCCTCTGGGGGTGCCTTTTCCTCTGTGGGTAGGGTGTCATCTCATGACTGTGGAAGCTCTTACCAAGTCCCAGTCTCGATCTTCACTGTCTTATCTCTTATCCTAGAGCAGGTATTACCTGTTAAGGCCCTTAGCTAAGAATGGGTTTTACTTTTTGTAAAGGTTGTTGGGGGAAAAAAACAACAAAAACAACCCACACAACAAAGACAAGCAACCAGGAATATACAACAGGCTGTAAGTGCCCAGCAAAGTCCTGGATACTGACTATCGGGCCCTTTAAGGGACAGCTTCGCTGCCTCCTGTTTTAGGAATCCAGACACATTGTGGGTAGCAGGCTGCAGAAGAGGAGACCCTCGTGCTTCTTCCCTGGAAGGAGGGTCCGAGGCAGGACAGCAGTGTGAGTGTTGGGGGGAGGGTGTGGGAGGGGGATGTGAGTGATACAGAGGATGAGCACCACAGGTAATCAGAGTTGGACCTGCTCATAAGGGCCGATCCAGCTGTCGGCCAGCTCCCGCAGGGTGCTGTACCGCCGTTCAAACTCCTCCTGGCTGCAACGCTGCAGGAGCTGACTCACCTCCTCCGTGAGGAGAGCTATGGCCAAGCGCTTCTCCAGGGTCTCGCTCCACGTGCTGCCCAGGATGTCACCGAGACTGGGGGCACAGCCCGCCGTCCACTCAGCAGGCAGCATGTCGGGCTGGAGCTCCTGGCGGTGGGCGCTGAGCATGGCCAGGATGTGGCGGCAGGGCAGGCGGAAGGCCTGGTTGAAGTAGCAGCTGCAGCTGGCCGGGGGCTGGGGCTGCACCCTGTGGGTGTCCTCCAGGATCTGTATGTTCACCTTTTCGGAACCCGAGCCAATGAGGTGCATGGATTTCTGGACCACAGCAAGCTCGCCCAGGCAGAGCTGGGCGGCCGGCCCCGTGCAGATGGCATTAAGTGAGTGCTGGATGCGGGCTTCCACCAACTGCTCCACTTTGGGGCTTTCGGGACTGCCCTCCAAGGGGGTGTAATGGTTCGGGGGACTCGGGCCCAGGTTGAAACTCACCTTGTCTCCCGAGTTCTGCCGAAGGTACCGGAGCAGGGCGCTCATGCCTTTTTCCACCACTGGGGTGCTTCCAAAGAGCTGGCTGAGGAGGCGAGTGGTGACCTCCAGGCCCTGAAAATAGCGGCTGCTCTCGGCTCGGCTCCTCCAGCGGTGGGCCAACCAGATGCGGTCATTGAGCAGCCAGTGTGAGTGGAGCGCGGGCCGCTGGGCCGGTGGGATGCAGGTGTTCAGCAGCGTGTACAGCTTCTGCAGGTTCCCGGCCGTGGCCGAGCACATGGCGCTCCGCAGGGCGGTCAGGAGCAGCCTCTCCACCGGCTGCTCGAGGGCCAGTCGACAGAACTTGCCCTGGAGGAACTTACAGATGTGGAAGGCCGAGAGCAGGACCTCAGCTGCGGGGAACTCCACAGCAAGGGTGGGCAGCAGGAGGAAGTAGGGATCCACCAGAATGGTACAGACTCTCTCCCATGCTGGGTTAAACTTCTTGAACACCTGGCACATCTGGGCCAAGGCTTCAGCATCCTCCTTGGCAAGAATGGCGAAGTAGACTGCCCGGGAAAGATGACCCTCCAGCGGCACCCGGGGTCCATCCACCAGGAAGGTGTATAACACCTCGCCCCTCGGGTTATAGGTCCGGTGGATAAATAAGATCTCGGGAAAATGGGTAAAGACCCTCTGCATAAAGCAGCTCTGATAGTTGAGGGTCTCTAACTGGGCAGTCTTGTTAAGCTGGTAGAACAGCAGAGGTGGGCTTGGGTCCTCAATCAGGAGCTCATTCAGCACTGTCAGCGCCATGGGGGAGATGGGAAATGTCTCGATGCCAAGGTCAAAATATTTGCTCTGTGTGGCTGCCAAACAGAAGGCTCCCACTCTCTAAAGCTCCAACTAAGTCAAGGCTTGAGGCTGGGCTGCAGACCCCAGATCTTAATCCAAAGATGGGCCTATGGAGAAGAAAAGAGATATAAGAAGCCAGTAGGGCTTGGCTCTTCAATTATTCATCCAGACAATATTTTATTCCTTAACTATGTATCAGCACTGTTCTGAGGGATATGCAATAAACATGTAAACAAACAAGGATGTATCAGATAATGAAATTTACAATAACCCTAAAACGGGGTAAGGGTAGGCTGGAGGAGGGAGGAATGCCTTAGCCAAGGCAGCCAAGGAAGCTGTCTCTGGGTGGTGGGAGGATGACTTGGAACTGAGACATAACTGATAAGAAGTCAGCATGGAAAGATTTGGTTCCAGAGATTTAAGTGAGTGTGAAGGGCGGAGCTGCCTTTTTTTTCCTTAAATATTTAAAATATTTGTACAGCACGTTGTATTTACTTCTTGGCCTCCATTCTTTCATTGGTCCTGGTATATACAAGAGAACTGCAATTGCCCCAGACTTACTGTGTGATCTTGGGCAAGCCAGTGATTCCCTCTTAGCCTCAATCCCTTCAACCGAAAACGGGGTTAACAAGTGTTCATAAGTCTTTCCTCCCTCTACGTAAATCCCTCTATTAACTGTAATACTTTGTTCAAATGTTTCCTTTATTTAGCCCCTCAAACCGGGTTACTGTCCCCATTTTACAGATGAGAAACTGAGGTTCAAAGAAGTTAAGTGACTTGCCTACCATCACTCAGTAAGTAGCTGGAAGCTGAGTCTTTGGCTCGGGATTCTGACTGCTTGCCACAGTAAAAAACCAGAGACAGAGAGGGGATGCGGCCTCTGACCTCTCACCTCTAACCCAGGTGGCAGGATGTGGATGTCTGATGTTCGCATTCGGAGTCTGGCCAGAGCCAGAAGAGACGTCAACCTCCCACCCTTTTGGGGGCTGTGTCATGGTGACTGCGGTCACCAGCTGCCTCACACCTCCACCCCTTAAAGAATTACTCACCCACAGCTTGGCTCGGTCGCCATTTCTCCCTATTTGACCCTGCCTCTGACTCTGACTGACCTCTAGGCTCACCAACCGCGGCGCCAGCTTCCCGTGACTCGGGCCAATGGCCTGAGAAATTCGCTTTCGGACTTTGTGGCAACGACCAATCATAGTCCGGCGATTTGTGGGCGGGCGCTGTTACCAGGGTTACGAGGGGCTCGGCTGGCGGCAACCAATGAAAGCCTGAAGACACCAGCATCCTTTGGAGTCTGAGCCCTGGAGCTGAAACTGCAGAAGCACACGTCTGGGAAGAGGGCTGGAGGGGCGGGTTGCTATGGAAACTCCCTCAGAGGCCAAAAAGCAAAAAGAAAATAAATAGCAGTGTTTCAAGATTTTTTTTTTTTTTCTTTTCTGGTCAAATTCCAAAGCCCCAGGAGGGTAGGAAGTGGTGCCTGTGTGATTGTACTGTCTTCTGTCTTATGGGGAAGCTGAGGCCCGGGTCTCAAATTTTGCTTCTCCAACAAGGGTCGAGGGGCCCAACTATCGGAGTTGAGGAGATCGAGATCTTCTTGAGAGAGCTGAACTTGGGTGTTGCTCAGCCCAACCCCTCCAGTATTTTACAGGCAAGATCCAGAATAGTGTTGTGACTGTTAAGGTCATGGTGAACTACTGCAAGAAGCAGGACTGACTACCATCTTTTGACCTCGGTTCCGTTGAAGACGGTTCTTGGAAAGCTGGGAAGCTACCAGGCTTTAGGTGACTAAGATTACAAACTAGCAACAACAAAAGTCTGTGTTGGTGCTTAAACCTCCCTTGAATCTAGAAGGGAAACTGGAATTAGAACAGGCCAACGGATTAGTTTTTGCAGATGCGGAAACTGGGGTCAAAGAGATTAAGGACTTGCCCACAGTCCCCCAGCAAGTTGAGGGCAGTCAAGTCTTGGACCCAGGTTTCTTCCCTCCCAATCTATTTGGCTTCTTTGGGCTAGAATATGAAGCAGCCTGAAGTTCATGTTGAAGACTTGGTTGCAGGAAGAGTATGAAGCAAGGGGTGGATCGCTCATTGAATTTGAGGCATCGAACTCTATTTGGCTGCACAACCCCCATCAGATTCCTTCCCTGTTCAGGCAGAACCCATTTCTCTTGCTTATTTGCTTTTATTTAAAGAACAGAAACAAAACAAAACTTTAATATGAATAAAAATAAGTACAAATAAATTCTTTGTAAAGAGCAGCAACAGCCAAGTAGCACCCTCCTTCCCTTTAGTCCCTGAAACCTGGTCGTTTTATCTCCCCCTATCCTGGGGCTGGGTTTCATCTCCGTAAAGTGAATAAGATCTGATCTCAGGGGTTCAGGGAGAAAGAGGAATGACCTTTCTGCATGGAGATAACTTTGGCCTTGAACAATGAATGAGGCTCCCTAGGAAAACCAAAGCCAGGGCAGAAATGGGGCAGATTCAAAGGACTGTCACCCAGTAGGGTTCCTCTTCTTTCTCTTGGAACCATTTTCCTAACCCTACCTAGAAAGACGCTGGTTAAAACGCTGATCCCGAGCATGTCCTGCCTGCTTTGAGCTCTCAGACTGCTAGGGAGAGGGGCTGGCGGCCTAGTGTGCCAGTGCAAGTGCTTCAACCGTGGATGGTGGTGCCGGCGGGATCCAGTCCCTCCTCTTCCTCCAGCTTTCCCCAGAGGAAAGGGAGGTGGCCCACATCCCTGAAGTCCCCCGGCTGGTGACTGGGCTCAGGAGGCTGGCGGGGGGCCGCCCAGATGTCCACGATCTTGCGCAGCGTGGAGCAGCGCTCCTCCAGCTCTGGTCCCTCACTCTGCATCAGCAGGTTTGCAAGTTCCCTGCTTAGGTCCTGAATCATGTCGTTCCGTCCCGGCTCCCCTGGCTGGCCTGCATCCGCCGGGACCAGAATGGGGTCCCGGAGCTCCCCGCTGGGCCCGAGGAGGTGCTGGTACCTCTTCTGCCACCGGCGGCACACCATGGCTTCACTCACCGGCCTCTGGCTGGTGTGTAGCAGCGCCAGGATGTGCCTGCACGGCAGGTGGTACCGCTGCTGGAAGGAGCAGCTGCAGCTGCGGCCGTCTTTGCTCACCTGGTGGGAGTTCTCGAGCAGCTGCACGTCCACGGCGTAGCCGGCCACGTCCACCAGGTGCGTGGAGCTCTGCACCACCGCCCACTCATTGTGGCACAGCTTGTAGGCCAGGTCAGAGCTGCTCTGGCGTAAGGAAGCCAGCATGCCGCCCTGCGAGGGCTGCCCCGGGGGAGGCTGCCGCGGTGGCCCCTGCACCTGCTCTGGCTTGGCCTCCTGCACGGGGGGCCTGCTGAGGCTCCCTCTGCAGAGGCCGGAAGGCTTCTTGGACTTGGGGGCCGTGCTTGCTGACCGGGCTCTCTTTAACTTGGGGTGAGCGGTGGGCAAGTTCTTCACGCCTTTGGTGTTAAAGAAGTCTATGTAATCCACGAAGCGGAGGATGCAGTCCAGCAGGGACTGCTGCTCCCGGAAGAGGCTCGACACCTTGCTGGTGACGATGTCCAGGCTGTCCATGTAGGTGCTGCAGGCATGCAGGCCCTTCCTGACGTGCATGTACCACAGCAGTTCACAGGAGAACCAGTGGGCCTGCAGGAAGCTGAAGAGCTGCTCATCGAGCAGGGCCCGAGACATCTGGCAGAGATTTTGCAGGCTGGTCTCGGAGGTGACAAACACGGCCTCCCGCAGGGCTTCCTTCATGAGCCGTTTAAAGGATGGATCTGCGGAACTACGATGCAGCTTCTTCTCCAAGAGCCGGGTCGTGTGATAGATGGAGAGGAGGGTGCGGGCACCAGGGAAGACCTCCTGTAGGACGGCTCGGTGAGGGAAGGACGGGTCCACGAAGACCACCTTGACCTTGGGCCAATCTGAGTTGAACTCTGTAAAGATGCTCAGCATCTTGGCCACGGAAGTGGCTGTCTCGGCCTTGAGCACCGCGAAGTGCACCACCCGTCCCTCTCGTTCCTTGCTCTCCACCAGGAAAGCGTAGAGGATGTGGCCCTGGACGTTCTCCACCCGGTGCAGCAAGAGATTCTCTGGGAAGCGGACAAACAGATCACTCATCTTGCTGCTCTGGAAGCTGAGCCGGTCCAGGTCTTGGCTGCTGCCCACGCTGAAGGAGGCCATGGAACCCACGTCCACCTTAAGAAAGTTCTTCATCACTTTGGCTATCTTGGCCAGGTCAGAAGGAGTGATGCCCTCCTGCTCTGGCTTGGTGGGTATTTGGACCTTGTCTGAGCAAAACAATGGTTCACTCGGGGACTTCGCAGCTGTGCCGAGGTCTTTGTTGATCGCGGGCTGTGCAGACTGGAGTTTCTTCTGAGATTTGCCAGTGGCGTCTCCTCTAGGACCCATGGCTTTGGAGTCAATGTGTATGTGCTGTGTGTTGAGTTCACTGACGAATAGTCTATCCAGTTTCTCATTATACCGCAGGAGCAAGTATGCCGGGCACATGTCTGCCTCTGTTGCTCTCTTCCTGTTTGACTGGGTCCGAATACAGACAAATTTCACCTGCACATATCTAGGGAAGGCAGAAGCAACAATGAAACAGGTGCTGACCACCCATTTTTCTCTTACAAGTCAAGGCCCTGTAGGGACTCACAGTGCCTGATACATTTCCTGGAGACCACAGTGTGGTATAGGATATGGGAGAGAAAGATTTACGTTTCACTCTCCAGTCCCAAAGTATTCAAGTCTTTCTTCAAGACCCCATCCAATTAAAACACCCTTCATTTGCATCTACAGAAGTTCTAAGCTCCAACTCCTTTTATTTACTCTCTTTTTCCCATCTGTAGTTGTCAATCTGAGGCAACCATACAAGGGGAAATAGATAAGCCGCAACAGCAGAACTGGTTACCTGCTGTCTAAAGTGTCCTTTCATTCCTGCCTTCAGGGAGCCATTGCTTTCTCTGCCTTCTCCTCCAGGCAGCAAAAATAAAAGAGGTCTCCGGTTAGGGTGAATCTGGGCTTCCTCTCTAAGAGGAAAGATCTGGGTTCGTCTTTGACTTAAAGAAAAACGTCTACATCCTGAGAGTGAGAACCCTGAGGCTAGATGATCCCTGGGATTCTGGAGCTTTGCCGTTCTAGGCTGAACGTGCCTACTCAAAGGAGAACAGTAGTTAAACTGAATATCTGTTCTCTCCCCCCCCTTTCTATCTTCGAGGCCCAAATCAGGTCCTACCTTCTCCAGGAAACCTTTATGGATGCCCTCAAGCCACAGTAATTGCTCCTTACTTAAGATTCATAGCATTTATTTGAAACAAAAGGCTTAGTAGATTTTCTGGGTAGCAGTAGTGGTTACACAGTGGGGAGGCTGGAGGCTGACTCTCTGGATTTGAATACAGGCTCTACCACTCAGAAGCTGTTTGACCTTGGGCAAGTTACTTCACCTCTCTGTATGCAGTTTCCTTAACAACATAAAATAAAACTAAATAGGGTTGTTAAGAGATTTAAATAAGCCACAGATATAATATTTAGCCCAGGGCCTGGTTCAGCCTTTTATTTATTCTAAATAGGAGTCATCTACTGTTATTACAGCTCCTAAGCCTGGTGACCTATTCTTGGGCGTTTACGCAGTACTTTTCCAATTGGATGGGGCTGTTTTCAAGTGGCAAGAGTAAATCAGTCCTCAGCATATTCTAAGCACCTAGCACAAATGCTATTCTTTCAGCAGATGCTTGTCAAAGATGGGCTGGCTGAGTGACTCAGGAATCACAGGTGGGTGGGACAGGTCACACCCCTGCCTCTTCAGAGAGGTCCCAACCCAAAGATTAGTGGAGGGGAAAAAAAATCTCAGCCCCTGGCATGACATGACACAACCTTGGTATCTCAACAACCCTTCTCAAACACTCTAATCCAGCTGGACCTGTTTGCTCACCCTGTGGGGACAAGCTTAAAGAAATAGGATGTCTGGCCTGAAATAACAGGGCGGAGGGGCCTGAGGCTGAAAATGCCTGCACCTGCTGTGTGCACCGCAGGGGGCAGCCACGTCATCCCTGCCTCTGGGAGCGGCCCGGTGGTACGGCAAGGCCAGCAAGGTGTGACCACGGGACAGCTTCCTTCTGACTCTCCCACCTGTTTTCCACTGCCCCCACCATCTTGTTTCATTGTACCCTAGAAAGACCAACTGCTCCCCGGGTTCCCTACACTGTGTCCCATCTCTGTGCCTTTGCTCATGTTGTCTCTCTGTCTGGAACGCCCTACCCACCTGTCCTCATCTCAGAGCTTACTCATCCTCAGGACTATGTGCAACTACCTTCTTTCCTAGGAGGCCTCCCCCAAGCCCTCAGGATGGGCCCTACCCTTCCGCTGGCTCAACATCTTGGCATAGATCTTAGCTCATCACACTGTATTGACTTTATGTGCTCATAATCCATGCTTGTTAACCTAGTCAAAAAAAAAAAAAAGAAAAAAAAAAGACACTGGTGAGTGCCAACCATAAAGATCATCCCCCTTTTCCTGGTTCATTAATGACTGCACCTCTCAGGGTGGAGACATCAGCATTCTTTTAATTCCTCCTTCTCCATCCAATATGTTAAGTCTTTTAAATTCATTTCTCCCACTTTTGCATATATTAAGGATTACTATATACCAGGCTCCATGTAAACCCCTTACATGCATCATTTCATACTAATAAAAGGATTCTACCAACCACATTTTACAGACGGGACAACAGCCTTAAAAAGGTTCTCGGGGAAAAAAAAAAAAAAAGAGGTTCTTGAGCATGAGAATCTGGGATTTAATCCCCTGGCTAAAACTGGAGGATCTGGGATTTGAACTGAGCCTGCTTGGCTACCGTCTATGTAGTTAACCATTATGTTACCTGTCTTCTTCCAAAATATTTCTCCTTCTGAATTCTCATTTTTATCTTCCTCAACTTGACCCTCAATACTTTGTTCAGGTTCAATAGTGTCCTTAAAGATCTCCAAACATACTGTGTTTGTTGGCATCAAGCACTTCAAACTTCAGGGGCACTAGGTTAAAGCCTCTGTCATTTTCTCCTGCTTCCCTTAATCTTTGGTACTGAGCTGTAACTTACACACAGTGAAATACACAAGTCTTTTGGAAGAATTCTTGGAGCACCGTAGTCATTTTAATCTATATTTATTTCTATCTCCCAAGTGAAGGCACAGACTCTCTTCAAGACAGGGATAGGGTTTTATACTTCTGAATCCCCCTTAGTGCTTGTAGCCCAGCATGCTCAGCCAGGACCTGAAGGAAGGAAGTCAGCCAATCTACTCTGTAGGTCGTTAGATCTACTCTAACTGGAATGTGCCCCCAGTGTACTCCCAGTGCCCAGTACTGCCCCTGGCACAGAGTAGGTGCTCAGAATACACACGTTAAATGAGTGATTGCATGACAGAAAATTCATCTTATAGTATGATGATCCTTATAGCACGTTAGGAAGATCACCAGGAGAGTTCTGCCAGGGGACTTGGCTTCTATCCCAGCACTATTATTAACTGTAACTTTGGACAAGTCCTTTTTTTATTTTCAAACATTTACTAAGTCTATTATGTACCAAACACTATACTAGTTGCTCAGAAGGTAATGGAGACAAATTAGGCTTTACTGTCAAAGTCTGCTGAGCAGGGAGATTAGTACACAGATGATCAGTAAAGTCAGAACTAAGTGAAAGGTTAAACAGAGATACAAGCAATACACTTATAACTGAATAAAGAGTAATTCCCCTTGACTATGGGGATTGGAACAGATCTAAAGCTTTTGATTAATTTCACATGAAATTTGTGTCCTTGCTGCACGTAAACTGCACCTCAAGCAATGAACAGAATTTTTACAGGTGAAGTCAAGCCATTTTAGACAATATAATCTGAGTTAGGAACAAGACTCAAGATCTGAGTTTAATTTCCAGCTTTACCACTTAGCTGTGTGAAAGTGAACAAGTCACTTCATTTCCTCTCAGCCTCCAAATCTTACCTATAAATACAGAAATAACAGAGCACTGGTTTCTGAATAATCAGTACCTGATCCAAGAGTAGTCGCCACGACTAAAAGTGAATTCAGGCTTCCAAGTGGCGCTAGTGGTAAAGAACCCACCTGCCAATGCAGGAGATGTCAGAGACTCAAGTTTGATCCCTGGGTTGGGAAGATCCCCTGGAGGAGGGCATGGCAACCCACTCCAGTATTCTTGCCTGGAGAATCCCATGGACAGAGGAGCCTGGTGGGCTACATAATCCATAGGGTCACACAGAGTCGGACATGACTGAAGTGACTTAGCACGCACAAAAGTGAATTTGTTTAAAAGGCTGTGGCAGAGAAAGATGATTTACAATATGATATCACCTATATGTGGGATCTAAAAAATATAACAAACTAGAGAATATAACAAAAAAGAAGTGGACTCACAGATACAGGGAACAAGCTAATGGTTAACAGTGGGAAGAGGCAAGGGGGGAGGGGACTAAGAGGTACAAACTATTAGGTATAAAATAAGCTATAAGGATATGCTGTACAACATGGGAAATATAGCCAATATTTTATAATAAAAATGGGGTGAAATCTTTGAAAATTGTGAATCACTATACTGTACACCTGTAACTTAGGTAATATTGTACAATGACTATTTTTTTCTTTCTTTCTTTTTTTTTTTTTGGCCATGTCTCGAGGCTCGTGGGATCTTAGTTCTCTGGCTAGGGATCAATCCCGGGTCCATGGTGATAAAAGCCCATGTCCTAACCATCTTAGCAACTGGACCACCAGGGAGTTCCTCAACTATTCTTCAATTAAAAAAAAAAAGGCAGGATCGGTTGGTAATTAATCCAACATTCCCCCACCCCCCTCCTTCCCTCCTTCAGGCCAGTTTCATTCAGGTTGTCATTCCTTCCCACACAGCTAAGTGCTTCAGGGATGGTCTAAGCCAGTTAAGGTAATCTCATTAAGAATGGCCATGGATACTGGCCCAATTCTGCAAAGAAACGTGATAGGAAGTCTGTAGGAAACCAAGGCAGGCTTTTTCTTCTGAATGTGACTCCTACATATGTGCCGTGTGGCGAGACAACCTGAGGACAAAGCTGAGACCTGAAGATGGCAGAGTGGAAAGAAAGGAAAAGCCTGAGCCGCTGAAACAGTCACCTTCTTTGGGCTAAGAAATAAGGCATTTTGAGTCAGGATTTTCAGTTAATTGCAGCCCAAAAGGCATTTTCAGAATCCATGTTTTATAGAAAATAGTAGAAAAAAAGATTTGAGCAGATCTTTAAAAAAATGAGATGAAATTATGAAAATATTATATGTAATGAAATATAAGTCATGTAGAGATGTGAGAGCTGGACTATAAAGAAGGCTGAGCACTGAAGAACTGATGCTTTCAAATTGTGGTGGTGGAGAAGACTCTTGAGAGTCCCTTGGACTGCAAGGAGATCCAACCAGTCAATCCTAAAGGAAATCACCCTGAATACTCACTGGAAGGACTGATGCTGAAGTTGAAGCTCTAATACTTTGGCCACCTGATGCGAAGAGCTGACTTATTGGAAAAGACCTGATGCTGGGAAATATTGAAGGCAAAAGGAGAAGAGGGTGGCAGAAGATGAGATGGTTTGATAGCATCACCAACTCAATGGACATGAATTTGAGCAAACTCTGGGAGATAGTGAAGGACAGGGAAGCCTGATGTGCTATAGTCCATGGGGTTGCAAAGAGTTGGACACAACGTGGCAACTGAACAACAAGCTATAACGGTGGCTGTCTGCCAATTCTTAAAATAATCAAAGAACCACTTGAAGAGTCAACTTTTTTTTTCCTGATGTATTTCCCCCAAACATTCTTATACTTTATTTCCTGGCTCACTTTTGCAATATGTAAAGGTCAGTTTTACCAAAATATTCCTGTGCTTTATCATGTTTCCTAAGGGCCTAATTTAGTTTTTTTCTCTGCAAATCCTTTGCTTTTCAAGTCTGTATCACATCACTGTCCTTGATTTCCCTTCTCCATCTGTCAGCTGGCATAAGGCTGTGGGGAATGTAAGGATATCTCTATCATGACTCTCAGGGACTTCACGAAGTACCACAGCTCTTGGAAGATGTGCTATTTCAGTCTGCAATCAATTTTATTTGCACTGTATTATCCTGAGGTTTACCCCATCTACTCATTAGCCAGAAACTGACTACCAAAGATGTTGATGGAATTGGTGGAGACAAGCAAGAAGGAATGACTAAGTAGTAACTAATTTCAAAAGTGGCTAGTTTGTTAGTATCATTTTTGCTTTCCTACACAGCCTAGTGACTAGAAAAGAAAGAAAGTGAAGTCGCTCATTCGTGTCTGACTCTTTGCGATCCCATGGACTATAGCCTACCAGGCTCCTCTGCCCATGGAATTTTCCAGGCAACAGTACTGGAGTGGGTTGCCATTTCCTTCTCCAGGGGAACTTCCTGACCCAGGGATGGAACCTGGGTCTCCCGCATTATAGGCAGATGTTTTACTGTCTGAGCCATCAGGGATATGTGGAAAATGAAAACTCAGATAATGAAGGCTTAGTTCAAAGGGTGTGTTGAGGATTAAATAAAAGATGTCTGTAAAATCCTTAGCAGAGGAGGGAGGTTCAAAAGGGAGGGGATATATGTATATGTATACCTATGACAGATTCATGTTGAGGTCGACAGTCTTCAGTCTAATAGTTACCTTTTTTGAACACTTTTTTTGGGAACGTGTTCCAGACTGAACAGTAATGGAGAGAGACAACAGAATACTTCACGGACTGTTTGAAGACTATCAAATCCCCCAAAGACATAACAAAAAGAAAAACACACGTAACAGCCATACATAAAAATATGGGAAGGGAAACTGAGCATAAAAATCACAGAATCTCCCAGTCGATTGGGATTTTGGGTCATTTAGTAGTAACTCCCATGACACAATTCTCTGACTCTTTCAAAAATACTTACCATTTTCTGTCATGTACTACAGCTACGACTTTGGCAAATATTACTGTGCTTAAACCACTACATGTATTTTATGTAATCTTCACCACATCCTCCTCATTTTGCAGAGGATGAAACGGTGTCATGGAAATTAAGTCTTGCTCCTGGTCAGAGTTAAAGCCTGTCTTTCTGACTTCAGAGCTCTCACTTTTAACAGATATGCCAGTTTTTCCTGAACTTCAAGGAAGCACCAACCCTCTTTCCATCTGCCATAGCCATTCCTATAACCTTTGTATTAGTATTTTCAAATGGTTTTTCTTTGAGTCAGCTCACTTTATTTAATAAGGATCTTTATGTTTAGATATTAACATAAACACTGAAAATCATCTCGCCTGACCACCAGTAGTATGTCTGTCTGGTTGCAGGAAACACTGCTCTGCTAAATTACTCCCTGAAAACATTTCCCCCACCTGCCCTCCAGTCGCACAAGAGAAGTGCTCATCCCACACATCCATACATCACTCAAAAGCCCAACACAGTGCACTCTGGCACAGATCCAGTATCCAACACACGCTCCAAGAACACCCTTTACAATACCCCAACAAGCAGACACTCCCTCTCTGCTGAAAGCCTGAGCTGCTCAGAATTCACTTCCTCCCAAACTAGCTCTGGCATATGATTATCCTCAAAGGTAGAGGCCACAATTCACTCAATCTTTTTAACCCTAGCTCAAGCCTGGAGGGGTAAACCTTTTTACCTCTCACTAGAAATTTGTTGAATGAATCAACACCAGGATGCTGTTACAACCCAGTGGTTGAGGAGGGACTGTCAAGCTGTGGCAATCAACAGGATGGGTCTGATCTTCAGCTAACATCTTGATGCTTTCTTACAGCTTCTGGAAATCTTGTGACTTCTCTGGCAATCCAGTAGTTAAGACTCTGCGCTTCGAATGCAGGGGAACTAAGATCCCACATGCTGTGTGGTGTGGCCAAAAAAGAAAAAAGAAAGAAATCTTACCCCACTCCCTGCTCCGACTTGCTCACTCCTTTCTGCACATTCTTATTTTCCTTGACTGTAACTGTACCCCAAATTCAGACTTCCCTGGCTCCCACCAGGTGATTTTGGGGCTGAGGATGGTTTTTGTTACAGGTTCTCTTATTTGCCTCTTCCAAGTCTTGACTACCTGGGCCTCTGCTCCTTGCCTGCCTTGACTCTCTCTACCTTCTCTCCTCCCTTTTGCCTAAGAACACAGGAGCTAGGGGGTAACCGCTTTCAAAGAGTTACATAATGAAACTAGGAGCCTTAATGTAAAGCAGAGAGGTAGAACTTTCAGTCCTCTTAACACTCAACTTCTCCTGGCCGTTTCCCCCACCTGCACAATAACATTATTATAAAGGCAATAATATTTATGGAATATTTTCTGTGTAGTGGGCCTTGTGGTAAACACTTTACATGTATTAACTCATTTAATGGGAGTGAAACCTACTTCTGACAAGGAGATTCAGAGGGCCAAGTCAGGTAAGGAGGTGAATGTGCTTTGTAAACTTATCTCCACAAAATATCAGGGATGGCTGTTTTTTCCTCCCCAAGAGTCTGCACTGGTATATCAAGTGTCAGCTAACACCCACACTATGTACAAGATTAAAGTTCCTTGTCATTCCCCACCTGGCACCTTAGACTTTCCTTTGGTTCTTACTACCTGTCTTTCCTAGACTCTTACTACTATTTTACTGATTGATTGACTGACTGGCTTTGAGGCTGATCAGAGATGGAACCTGGGCCCTTGGCAGTGAAATTGCAGAGTCCTAACCACTGGACTGCCAGGGAATTCCCTCTTATTACTATTTTAAGGAAATCATTATTTCTGCAATTAGAGTTTAATATTTGTCTCCCTGACTGAGGGCAAGCTCTATGAAGGCAGGGACTCAACTTATGTTTTTCAACACTGTTTCCAGACACTAGCATGGAGTAAGTTTTCAGTTAACAGTCTCCAAAATCAATGAATTAAATGGTTCATACAATGGAGTGATGTGGCGTAATCTCCAAAAATACATTGATAAGTGAGAAAAGCAAGGTGCAGAATGATATGTAATAGTAGTATGCAAGGGACTTCCCCAATGGTCCAGCGGTTAAGACTCCAATGCAGGGGGCCTGAGTTCGATCCCTGGTTAGGGAACTAAGATCCCACATGTGGTGCATTGCCGCCAAAAAAAAAAAAAGAGTCAGTCACCTGTGGTTTTTTTTTTAAAGGTGCATATGTACACACAAGATATATTTTTTCAAGCTCAGAGTATGTCAGGAAGATAAGAATGGTTGTCTCTAGATAACATACTGGAAGGGACACTGCCTTTTGCAAACTTTGATGTAATTTGAAATTTTAAAAAAATTAAATGACTATATTGACCACTCGAAAACAAATTCATTTTAAAAACTGTTCAACCTGCAAAAATAAATAAAACCAATCTGCACCTCTGTTAGCTAAGTCCCTGCCATTCTTTTTGGTACTGCTCCAGCATAAATCTTCCTTCTAGTCAAGTATGTCTCCTCACTGCCTTCCAAGGACAACATGTTAACATATGCACTAGCTCACACACCACTTCTCCCTCCAGGATGTTAACCCTCTTGTGATAGGCAGATGGGCCCCTGAAGATGCCAACTGCCTCATCTCTAAAATTTGTCAGTATGTTGGGTTACATGGCAAAGGGGAATTAAGATTGCAGATGGAATCACGGTTACTAATTACCTGATTTTTTTTTAAAGGAAAATTATCCTAGATTATCTGAGCAGGCCTAATATAATCACAGGATCCTAAAAAATGGAAGAGGGAGGCAGAAAGGGCGTCAGAGAAGGAGATGGAACAAAGCAGGGTTAGAGTGATATGATGCAAGGACTACATCAGCCATTACTGGTTTGAAGATGGAGGAAGGGGACCATGAGTCAAGGAATGTGGATAACTTCTAGAAGCTGGAAGAGTTGAAAATGGACTCTCTTACAGGGACTCCAGGGGCTCCCCCAGTGGCTCAGAGGTAAAGAAGCTAACTGCAACACGGGAGCCTCAGGAGACTTGGGTTAGATCCCCGGGTCAGGAAGATCCCCTGTAGGACATGACAACCCACTCCAGTATTCTTGCCTGGAGGGCTACAGTCCATTGAGTTGTGAAGAGTCAGACACAACTGAAGTGACTTAGCACGCATGCACAGGGACTCCAGAAAGAAATACAACTCTGCTGATGCCTTGGTTTTAGCCCAGTCAGATCTGTGCCTGACTTCTAACCTACAGAATGGAAAGCTTCTAAATTTATGTTGCTTTCATCACTGTTTGTGGTAATTCGTTACAGCAGCAGACAGAAAATACACCTCCTGACACCTCCCTGTCTCTGAGGGCCCAGCTCAAGCCTCCTTCTCTCTTACTTCCCTAGCCCACTGTGACTTTTCTCTGAGCCCCTGCAGCACCAGTTTCGACGAGTTATACATTTAACACTCGATGACTCATTCATTTAATGGTTACTTAAGGCCTGCTGTGAGACAATCCCGGTGCTAGACCCTGGAGGTGATCCACCTGAAGGGTGTCTAGGTGCATTTATGAGGTGTTTGGACTTGATTCTAAGCAAGCAGCATGGTGTTAATCAGTGAGAATGCAAAAAATAGTAAACCAGAGTCCCTCCCTCAAAGAGCTCAGCAAACCAGGGAAACTTCTGTAAACTATAATCCAAAAGGATGTGCAAAGAGCTATAACAAGTGCTGTCAGAACACAGAGTAGGAGCACTGAACCTAACTTCAGGGAGTTAAGAAAGGGTTTTTGGAAATTATGCTAGTATCTGAAGGAAAAGTAACAACTAGCTAAGACAGAGTTTTCCACAAGTGGTCCAAAATGACTTCAGATAACACAAGAATGTTTAGTAGCTACTTATAAAAGATACACTATTTTTTGGCCACCATACTGTTACTTCTTATATACTATTACATTGGTTCTAAAGTTTCTTTGAATATTAGAACAATTTAAAGAAAAATGTTAGGTATCTTAGTTCAGGATATACAGTACAGAGAGGATAGTATACAACACAATTGACGTTTAAGGAAGAGAGCGCTAAGATAAGTGATGGACAAGGTTATTCTAACCAGTAGAAGTGGTTAAGTGCAAGGACTAGGAAGCTATGGGCTTGGGACAGGGGCTAATCATGGATGGAGTAAGAGTCGGTGAGGATGGAGCACGCAGTGCAAGATGGGGAGGTCAAAAGGGTTAGATGGTCTGGTGAGCCAGGTTAATAACAGTCCTGGACTTAATCAAGAGAGCAACGGGAAGGCTACTGCACTTTATCTGGCCTATACTGTTAAGCAGTTTGAAGCAGGGCCTTTTTTTTTTTTTTTTGCATTCTTTCACTGCTTAGAAAGATGCTACAGGCATAGATCAAAGTCCAAACACCTCACAGTCATACTTTATGGGATTCTCCATAAAGTACTGGATTGGGTAGCCATGGCCTTCTCCAGGGCATCTTCCCGATTCAGGGATCGAACCCCACTCTCCTGCACTGCAGGCAGATTCTTTACCATCTGAGCCACCAGGGAAGCTCGAAGACCTTTTATTGATGAAAGTCTCTCGGTTGTGTCCAACTCTTTGCAACCACAAGGACTATACAGTCCATGGAATTCTCCAGGCCAGAATACTGGAGTGGGTAGCCTTTCCCTTTTCCAGGGGATCTTCCCAACCCAGGGATCGAACCCAGGTCTCCCACGTTGCAGGCGGATTCTTTACAGTGAAGCCACCAGGGAAGCTTTGATTGATGGGTGAATTGCAACTGACATGACCGCCTGCCAGGTACGGTATCCTATACTGTTTCTCAAACACGCCACATTCTTTCATATATTTGTGTCTTCACTCCACGGCTCCTTTTGGTCAAACCCCTCCGTGACACTTGATGTTAACCACTGTACTTCTGCACTAGCCTTCTGCTTTCATTCACAGCCCAGCAGAAACCATTACTTCCAGTGTGAAGCCCTTCCTGTCTTCCCAGACACTTGTCACTTCTTCCTCTGCACATATCTAATAAAGCATTTACCACACACTAGTCCGTGTACTATGCCATCTCAAGCTCTTTGAGGGCAAGTTTAGTTACTTATTCATATTTATCTGTACCCAGCACAGCACTGGACTTCAGAGCAGGGAAAAAAACACCGCCTGCCTGGCCAGAGAGTGAGCTTTGGCCAAATGTCTCAATCTGGAGGTCTCAAACTCAGATACAGTTTGACTCTCAGAGTTGGCCCATAGAGTGCATGTTCACATGTGAATTGATTTCCAATTTTTAATAAGTGGACACATTCACATAAAGCCTGGACTGCTAACTCCATTTGCCCCATATCTGGGAACACTGGATCTTCACTTTCACATGGAGGCCATCAGCTGGAGTTAATTGGCCTGCTCTCCATTTTTCCCAGTTCACACGACTATTCTCCACATCTATTCTCCCTAGCACAAAGACCTGGTGTTGATTATTTCATCATTCCTTTTCATATAGTTAAATTAAAAGTTCAGTTTTCTTACACGGGGCTGTTTCACCTGAGTCCGGAAGGCAGTTGAGTTTTTCAACCCTTAACTTAGCCTCCAAGCCTCTTTTCTCATCTGCCAAATGGGAAAAATAACATTTGCCTGTGGTTTTCAATAAACCCCTGTGGGTGAAAGCGTACCTAGAATAGAGGACGCTCCTGGGGCATGGGAAGTGTTTGAAAACCGGTTTGTTAATCTCCGGAGCTCGAGAACCATTTACAGAACTAAGGAAAGAATGAAAGAATGAATGACCAATCTACCAACCAATAACTGACCAGTGTTACTGCTTTGTAAAGAGAAGACATGATTAGAATTCTCGCCAAGGCATTTTTATCCATTGTGAAGGCCATACTTTGTGTCTGGGATATGGCAGGTGCTCAAAAAATGGGATAAACTGCAGTCGTCATGAATTCCAGAAAAGCTGGGAATGAAGGAGTGAATGAGTGGAGGTGACGTGGGTGGTCAAAAGGCGATGCCTGTGGAGGTTTTGCGCTTTTCCCAGGCACCTAGCAGGTGCTTAATGTGGACTTGTTCAGAGACGGGGCGGGGTGGGGGGGCGCCCAGGTGCACTCCCTCCTCCAGGCCGCCCTCCTTTCTGGGACTGTCCGGCCTCCTCCCCACCGTCCTGACCCGCCCCCGCCACGCCCTTACAGGATGTCCTCGCGGATACAGGTGCCATGGTTGAGGTTGTGGTACCGGACGGAGACGCAGTCCCTGAGAATGAAGGAACACTTATTCTCCTTTTTGTAGGCGCTGAAGCACTCCTTGAAGTCCTCGTAGGTCTTGAAGCAGCTCCCTAGCTCCATGGCCGCCCCCTCGGCCCACCCAGGGGCTGCACTAAGATCAACACCGGGGATCAGAGGTCACCTAGGAAGGTCTACAGGCTGGCGGTCTCCAGGATGCCTTAAGAGCGGGCCTCTATTGGGTGCCCTGTTACGGAGCTCAGGAGAATCCCTCGGCCTGAGGGGGTCACCATGGGTTAGGTGGGTTTGCTCTCTGACAAGAGGGGAAATGACGCTAAACCCTAATTATCGTCTCTAGGCTCCGCCCCCTCACCGTCATATCCAATCACGCATGGGTTCACCGGACTGGCACTCATTTCCCCCAATTGCTAGAGAGCAGATGGGGTCTCCAGCCGAAGAATGACCGAAGCACCGACCAATCATAAACAGGATTCAGGCTTTCCTTCTTTCTTAGGGCCTGAGGGAGACTTCCGGTCACTTAAGAGTCCTCTCGAGGCTGCGCGTTCTGTTCAGGTGTCCGCGTGTGCCCCGCCAGCGCAAAGACCCGGGCCGGCAGCTGGTGAACTACATGTCGCCCCCTCGGGACCTGGAAGACGAACAGGGCGGCGGCGATCCACCCGGGGACCTCCGCAGCGTCCTGGTCACCAGCGTGCTCAACCTCGAGCCGCTGGATGAGGATCTCTACAGGTAGCCGGCCGCATCTGGCCCGCACCCCCGCATCGGGTCAGAGTCTCCTGATCTTGATTGCTGCAACCCCACTACCCCTGCTCGTACCCCTCGGGAGGAGGGAGGGCTCTGTGCGCGATGCGTCTGCCGTAATTGGGAGTGAACTTGTGCCTGAAGAAGCTGCCCCGGCTTCCTCCTCGGCGCGGGGCTCTGTGCAGCCTCATCCCCGGGAGGTCCTGGCAATCTGGTCAGATAAAGTGGTGATCCGAGGTATACTTCTCAGCAGCCTCCCCAGGAAGGGTCAGGTCCCTGGGAGAGCCAGCTCAGAAAGGGCAGTGATTTGTCCGAGGGGACAAACTTATCCGCAGCTCATTGCATAGTCACTATCTTTTCCTTTTACATACTCCATCCCCACCACCACTAGGTGGGGTCTAGTAGCTCCTTATTCCTTCTGAGTCCTGAGCCAGTTTCCTTCCTGATGTCACTTAAATTTCTTGACTGTAACTGGGGATGTAACAGTTCAAGCTTCCAAGGCTCCTCCTGGCTTATTGGAAGCTGTTTTAGGCACTAACTTAATCCCGCCCGCCCCCCCCCCCCCCCCCGCCCCGCCCCGCACCCCCGTTTAACCAACTGCAAATAACTGCCTGGAATTTTGCAGTGCCTTATATGAGGAGAGTGAAAAAGTTGGCTTAAAGCTTAACACTCAGAAAACTAAGATCATGGCATCTGGTCCCATTACCTCATGGGAAATAGATGGGGAGACAGTGGAAACAGTGTCAGACTTTATTTTTTGGGGCTCCAAAATCACTGCAGATGGTGACTGCAGCCATAAAATTAAAAGACGCTTACTCCTTGGAAGGAAAGTTATGACCAACCTAGACAGCATATTAAAAAGCAGAGACATTACTTTGCCAACAAAGGTCCGTCTAGTCAAGGCTATGGTTTTTCCTGTGATCATGTATGGATGTGAGAGTTGGACTATGAAGAAAGCTGAGTGCCAAAAAATTGATGCTTTTGAACTATGGTGTTGGAGAAGACTCTTGAGAGTCCCTTGGACTGCAAGGAGATTCAACCAGTCCATCCTAAAGGAGATCAGTCCTGGGTGTTCATTGGAAGGACTGATGGTGAAGCTGAAACTCCAATACTTTGGCCACCTCATGTGAAGAGTTGACTCGCTGGAAAAGACCCTGATGCTGGGAGGGATTGGGGGCAGGAGGAGAATGGGACAACAGAGGATGAGGTGGCTGGATGGCATCACCAACTCGATGGGCATAAGTTTGAGTAAACTCCAGGAGTATGTGATGGACAGGGAGGCCTGGCGTGCTGCGATTCTTGGGGTCGCAAAGAGTCAGACACGACTGAGTGACTGAACTGAACTGAACTGATATGAAAAATGCTGGGCCGGGCAGTGGGAATCTTGAGACTTAATCTTAATTCTTAATCTTTCACTGGGGAGACTTTTCACCTCTAGGGGCTGTGTTTCCTCATCTGTGCACTGAATGGGTTAGACGTGAGGTCTGAGGGCCTCCAAGCTCTAAATTTATTTCTTTTAAGAACTGGTCTAGCAAAGTTGAGGAGTGTAAGTGGCAGACCTAATGCAGTCCACCTGCAGGTTGTGGGGTTCATCTTGGTCTACTCAAGGCCTTGAGACAAGCTTATGTCTTACCCACGTATGGGCAATGGAAGACATATTGGACTTGGGATCAAAAGACCCAGATACTGCTCAGGATGGCAATTTTTGAACTTTGTGACCTTGCTCAAGTCAGTGTCCCTCTCTGATCCCTGTTCTCCTAGTGTAAAATATGAGGATTGGTTCATGACCCTTAACCGAAGTCCACAGATAAGGCCTTGGAGTTGTAGGTAGAGTGATGTTAGGATATTTGTCTAGGGAAAAGCTTTCGCCGGATTCTCAAAGCATCACAAACCCCAATCAGGTTAAGAAATCCTGCACTGGAGGCTCATTGAAGGTCGTAGGATTTGGCTCAGCCCCCAAGTCTTTCCTCTTGTCCCCCTCTCCCCACAGAGGAAGGCATTACTGGGTACCCTCAACCCAGCGTCTGTTTGGGGGTCAGATCGTGGGCCAGGCCCTGGTGGCTGCAGCCAAGTCTGTGAGTGAAGATGTCCATGTGCATTCCCTGCATTGCTACTTTGTACGGAAAGGTAAACCAACTCCTCCCTACCCCACCCCAGCCCAGGTGGCCCAGCAGAAGAATTCTGGCCTTGAGGGATGGGGGTGGTGACTGAGGAGAAAGGGGGAGAGAAGGGGAGGGGAGAGGAATGGTGAGGTTAGTTGATCACCCTCAGGGGAGCCTAGAGGAAGAAGGGCAGGGACTGGGAAGAACCTTAGACCCAGTAGCTGTTGACATACTAGGTACTTGTTGGTGCTTAATGGTTCCCAGTGGGTCTTTTGCCCTTTATTCTTTACACACCGTCTGGTGCCAGTCCTGGTGCTTTCCTCAGAGAAGTCCTGGAATCTCTGCTGGGAGTTTGGAAAAGAGACCAGCCTGGGAATCAAGAGACCTCTAGTCTAGGTGGAGCTTTGTCACTGATTTGCTGGGTGCCCTTGAGTGCTGGGTGCTGGGTGAGCACTCTTCCTCACCCCCTCCTTCTTCCCAGCTGAAAAATGCAGGAGGGCCTGGGCCAAGCAAGATTGTTCTAGCTAACAACTCTGGGATCAAATCAAAGAAAGAGCATAATCTTTTAAAACCCATGCTCTTTTGAGAAACATCAAAATCTCACTCCTAAGCAGATGCTCCCAATTTTAAGAGTCTCTGCCTACTGCGTGGTCCCATCAACTGAGAAGAATTTATGTAACTTTATGAAATGTGACCTGTTTTAAAAAAGACAGTGGGTTTCCCCCCTTCATTTTACAAACATAGAATTGTCGTTCACTCAGTAAGTCGTGTCCGCAAGGACTGCAGCCTGCCAGGCTTCCCTGTCCTTCACTATCTTCCAGAGTTTGCTCAAATTCATGTCCATTGAGTCAGTGATGCTATCTAACCATCTCATCCTCTGTCACCCACTTCTCCTTTTGCCTTCAGTCTTTCCCAGCATATATACAAATATAGAATAGTTTGATAGTAAATATACCTTTTCATACTATATTCCCCTGTCCGTCACTCCCCACCCCTTTATTTCCTGGCCTTTCCTGACAGTCATTGCTATAAAGTATTTGAATGCTTATTTTGGGATGAGCCCTGCCCTTAACCTTTATGCCAGTTGGAAGCAGACATGCCCGTGTGCCCTTGGTTCCCTCAGCTTGCTTGTAAACTCCAGAAATACTGGCCTTTTGATACTGTAATCCTCCTCGCTCAGTGAGACAGTTTTGTTTCACTTTGTGGAAGTGGGGGCATTACCTGATCCCTTTGAACCAGTTTCATTATCCAGTTTCTGAAAACAATTCTTAATCTTTGTAGGTGAAGTATATAGTGCAGGACCTGGCAAATTGTGAGTCTTCCATAAATAGTACTTACCACTATTTTTTGATGATGAATTTATGGGAGTGGTTACAATTTGCATGTTACAGTGCACAACTATTTACATTATCTTGTTTGATCCTCTTCAGTAAAGCCGAGGGGTGTTTATTCTACGTGTAAGGAACCTTGGACCCAAAGAGGTTATGTAAGCAGCTTCCATAATGCTCAGAGAGGCAAGGCCAGGATTTGAACCTGAGGCTGGGTGACTCCAGGCTCTGTGCTTTGTTCTCCTTCTGTGCTCTTTCACTCTTGGGAAATAATTCCAGAACCATGGTAGAGCCCATCTCAGGTTCTGCGGGAGGCATCCACTTCCTTGGAAATTCTCCATCCAGAAGCAGCATGAAATGAATGGTGCCAACACCGCTATATCCTAATAATCACCAGTTATTTGTATCCCCTTTCTACTTCTTGAAAGAAGACAGCTGAAAATAATTGGCTGTTAAAAGTCAGAATTCCCTAATGGCCCAGTGGTTAAGACTCCATGGTTTCACTGTGGAGGGCCTAGGTTTGATCCCTGGTCAGGAAACTAAGATCCTGCAAACCGTGTGATGTGGCCAAAAATAAATTCTTTAATTTAAAAAATAAAATAAAAGTTGAGGCAGATTAGGAGTATGGGGTTAACAGATACAAACTATAATACGTAAAATAGATCTGCAACAAGGATTTACTGTGAGGCATAGAGAATTCAGTATCTTTTAATAACCTGTAATGGAATATAATCTGCAAGAAAATAAAGTGTGGGGAAAAAAATAAAACATTTGGGGCAAAAGTTTTAAAAGTAATAAAGGGCCAGGAGACTGGGATTTGGGGGGGAATGATTGTGTCAGAATACTAGGCTAAGGCATATCATCACAGTTTTATACAAAAGTTAGCTCCAAGCTTCCTGGCAGCAAGGCAGAAAGGGAAGCTGTTAGTTTCTGATGTGACCCACTACCAGGGTGTTGTTTAGTGACTAAGTCGTGTCCAGCTCTTTAGAGCTTGAAGATTCTACAGCAGGAGTCAAAAAACATTCTATAAAGTCAGATCATAAATATTTTCGATTTTATGGGCAGAACAATAGTCGAAATACATAAACAAATGGTCTTGGCTGTATTCTCCAAAACTGTTATTTTTGGCATCAATTTCCCCATCTATACAATCGGGATAAGACCTACTTGGCATAGTTAATGTGAAACCAACATGAGAAGATACCCTAGTTTAACTGTAAAAAATTAAACGGAAACCTCCATTCAGGAGAGTTGGAAGAGAAGAGGGTGCTCTCGTGCCCTGTGACAACGGAGCCAAAGAGGAAGAAAGACTCCTTTCTGGCAAGGCATCAGCCAATGGAAAACCACAGGCTCCTTGTTTACTAGGACCCTCCTAATTACACTGTACTGTAGCCCCTCCTATCCCCCTCTATAAAAGCGGTCTCCTTCCCTTGCTGAGCGGGAAACTTGTACCTGGCTCACCATGGTTGCAGACCTCGAATTGCAATTCTCTGCTGATTCTGAAGAAACATATCTTCTCTGGCGAAATATCTGGCTATCTGTTTCAGGTTAATGTAACAAATGCACTCAACTCCATAACTCATTATCTCTCTTCCTTCAATATACAGCAGAGCCTACCTGCTCTGTTCCAATACAAATTTTAAAGAACAGGTCTAGAACTCATTCATACTGAAAGGTAAATCACTAGTAATGGAAAATACTGCATTTTAGCTGCAGCCCAAGGACTGGATGAAAAACGTTTTTTGGTAGGGAAGGGAGGCCTCTTTCCCATCCCCTGAAATCAGGCTGCTCATGTAGCTATCTACAGTTTCTGGACTCTTGGGAAACCCTTCTCAAAGGCCTTTGGCCTTGTGTGTGTGCTCTGTTGCTCAACTGTGTCTGACTCTTTGTGACCCATGTACTGTAGCTCATCAGGCTCCTCTGTCCATGGGATTCTCTAGGCAAGAATACCAGAGTGGGTTGCCACTTCTCACTCCACTAAGGCCTTGAGGAGCCCCCATTCTGATAAAAATGCCCTTTAGCATTGCCGGCTAGCAGACCTGAGCAAACCTGCTGGGCTTCAAGGTGTTAGAGGCATGTTTATGGCTGTTGAATGAGCCCTGGTGCTTGGCGGAGGCTTCCCACCGGACAAGGTGGAGGAAACAACACTTCTCTAGATCTGCTTCTTTCATCTCAAAGTTGAAAATCATCCCCAAGGCGTTTTTCCACCTAGAAGTTAGGGTTCTCCAAGGTCATCTGACTCAGACCAAAGGACTTCAGGGACACCAGGAAGACTCTCTCCTTCTAAAAACCCTTCCCAGCCTGTTTGTTGAGGGTTAGTAGTCCTTACCCTGGGGCCAGTGTTTCCCCTCCTGCACTGAGAGAGCGGATAGCGAAGGAGAAGGACCAAGTGACTTCCATTTGCATTAAGAATGAAGGAACTGACTTAACAGCAGCCCTTTCCTGGGAGAATGACTATCAGACAATGGCCAAATCGTATATAAAAAAATTACTCTGAGCCACAACTGGTAGCAACTAGCACAGGAAGCCAGCCTACTATCTACAAGTCAGGCTTGGAGGAAGTCAGACCACCATGTCTAGCAGTCAGTCTAGAAAGCCAAACCATAGTCCCTGTAAGGATCAGCCCCTAATGGCCAGGAGTTGGTGAATAACCGAGAGCTTCCCTACTTTTTACCCCTGTTTCCAACTTAGGACTAACCAGGGAAAGCCAAACATGTGCCCTGCATCAGTTACATGGGCTATCCCACCTCTGGTTAGCCTACCTGTAGCTTCCCCTTGCCAGCGGTGTCCAAGCAGGGCACACCGGAAGGCTTTTTCTCCCCCCCACTATAAAGCTTTCCCACTCTGTCTGCCTTTGAGTCTCTGCCAAACAGAAGTAACTGTGGCTGATTCCTTTGATATACTAAATTCTGAATAAATAACCTTTGCTTGTTCTCAAAAAAAACGGAAGGTAGAAAAGAAAAACAAAAAGAAAACAGGCAGCAGGGACTTCCCTGGTGGTGCAATGGATAATAATCCACCTGCCATTGCATGGGGGCATGGGTTCAGTTCCTGCTCTGGGAAGATCCCACGTTCCGAGGAGCAACTGAGACCACACGCTGCAACCACTGAGCCTGAGTGCTGCAACTAAGGAAGCCCAGTGCCTAGATCCCGTGCTTGGTAACGAGAAAGGTCACCGCAGTGAGAAGCCCGAGCACCATAACTAGAGAGTAGCCCCTGCTCGCGGCAGTTAGAGAAAGCCCTCACAAAGCAACGAAGACCCAGTGCAGCCAAAAATAAATAAATAAAATTGTTTTAAAGAAAGAAAACAGGCAGCAGACCAGATTTGCTGACCCCTGATCTAGAAGAATGGTACTGTGCTCATGACAAGATCCCAGTCACAGGTGGAACAAGACAAAGGCTGAGAGTATTTTATGTAAACACAGAGAACTTACTGTGTGCCAGATATTATTCTGAATACCTTACAACTCTGAACTAATTCACCCTCATTGAAACCCTGAGAGGTATGAACACTATGATGTTCCTATTTCACAGATGGGTTAACTGCTCAGAGAGGTTAAGTGATTTCCCCAAGGTCACACAGCTGCAGCTGGTGAGTGGCGGAGCCAGGCTTTGAATGCACGGAATCTGTCAGCATCCCTTCTGTCCCGTGCTATTGGTGGACAGGAGCTCTGCCTGCACCAGGAGCATCCTGATGACAGGGTCTAGGGTTCCTCTCTGCATCCCCAGTAGCTGGGACCCAGCAGGCCGCAGCCAGTGGCTCTCTAGCAGAAAAGAAATGGAGAGCCATCAGGTGGGTGGGCCTGCGGGGCCCGCTGGGGCTCATGTGAGCCTCATGCCCGCTGCAGGGGACCCGAAGGTGCCGGTGCTCTACCAGGTGGAGCGGACGCGGACAGGGGCGAGCTTCTCTGTGCGCTTCGTGAAGGCTGTGCAACATGGCAAGCCCATCTTCATCTGCCAGGCTTCCTTCCAGAAGGCCCAGCCCAGCCCCATGCAGCACCAGTTCTCCATGCCCGCTGTGCCCCCGCCGGAGGAGCTGCTCAGCCACGAGGCCCTCATTGACCAGTATTTGAGGTGAGAGACCTGGAGGCCCCAGGACAGTGTTCAAACCGCAGCTGCCACCCATTGGCGGGTCACAGGGTTCTTCAGTGGATCCCAACTAGCATTTTAAAAAGCAGGACTGGGACTTGGGGGAGTGGAAGGGAGGGAATATAGGTATACTTGCAGCTGATTTGAAACCGTTTGGTGTCATTTCAGGGGCTCTGAAGAGCTTCGGTACCATAGTCCTTTATGACTCAGCACAGAAAATAATTCAGCAAGAGGCAAAGTGATTGATAAGTGATTTATTAGAAGAGGACACTTGTGAGGCTTATAAGTGGGCGGGAGAGATGCCGCACCCTGAGAACTTACTGGGATACAGTTTTATAATCGAAGGAAAAGTGGGAAGGAAGAAAAGAACGTCTTTGTCTTTCTTGAGTAGATGTCATGCTTCCAACATCAGCTCCTCCTCCAGCTTGAGCAGGGAAGTTTTCTTGTCCCTGCGTGGTCAAGCTAGATCCACAAATGATTGTTTTTCGTGTGTGCACAGAGTGTGTCCCAGGGCTCATTAACTTACTGAACTCACTGGGCAGGGTATGGGTCTCATTGTTTTGGGGGCAGGTCTCATGCTTCTGTTGCATGGCTTTGTTGCTAAGCAAACCTGCTTTCTTGAGTAATCATTAACTTATCAGGGTTTCCCATACTTATTCTACTTAACAGTCCCTTAGTGCTTAGTTGCAGGGGCTCAGTCATGTCTGACTCTTTGCAGCCTCATGGACTGTAGCCTGCCAGGCTCCTCTGTCCATGGGAATTCTCCAGGCAAGAATACTGGAGTGGGTTGCCATGCCCTCCTACAGGGGATCTTCCCAACTCAGGTATTGACCCGTAGTCTTCTGCATTGCAGGTGGATTCTTTACTAGCTAAGCCACCAGGGAAGCCCATGAATACTGGAGTGGGTGGCCTATCCCTTCTCCAGGGGATCTTCCCGACCCAGGAATTGAACCAGGGTCTCCTGCCTTGCAGGCGGATGCTTTACCAGCTGAGCTCCCAGGGAAGCCCACAGTCCCCTAGTGGGATTCACTATGGAATCACCTGTTTTGTCCCTTAACTCTGTCCCTATCAGACACACGTTGTTGTATGGCAGAAACTAACATGACTGTAGAGCAGTTATCCTCCAATTAAAAAAAAAAAAAGCTCGGGGCTTCCCTGGTGGTTCAGTGGCTAAGACTTCGTGCTGCCAGTGCAGGGAGCCTGGGTTCAATCCCCGCTTGGGGGACTAGATCCCCCATACTACAACAAAAAGATCCCAAGTACCGCAAAGAAGATGGAAGAACCCCCCCTATCACAACTAAGACACAGCACAGCCAAATAAAAATAAATAGGTATATATTAAAAGAAGAAAAAAGCTAGACTGGTGTGGTGGGGGCAGGCTGCAGGGCACGTGATCAGCTCATGTGCAGTTCTCTGATTGGCTGATGGTGATGTAACAGGGCAGTGTCTCAGGGGTGAACCTCATCAGTCCCTAGGTTCCTGGGGCTGTATGCTCACAATCACTAGTAGTTAACATCTTCCATTTTGTGAGGACTTTTCACAGCTGTAAAAACAACTCAGGAAATGTGAATCAAATGCTGGTTACCTGGGTACCTCAGAGAGGAGTGAAAGCCAAGGAAGTGGAAGACCTGTCCCCGGAAGGCCCCACAGGGTCCTGCTCAATTACAGTTCCCACCTTTCTTTCGACACTCTTCAGTCTTGAGGAGAACACGTTTTGAACAAGAAAAGGAATAAAGGTTCACATATGGAGGTTAATCATAAACTTGACAGAGGTGCCCACAGGTTCCTGCCAGGGCTCCACCTCTCTTGGTGTGCCCCTGCTGTGTAGCTTTGCCCAAGTCTCCAGCCTCTCAGAGCCCGCTTCTTCATATGAAAAATGGGGGTCGTCGTTTCTGCCCCGCCTGCTTCACAGCTGAGTAGTAAGGAGAGCTCCACCGCCTAGTGCCCCGTGCAGGGGAGTCAGCCCAGTGTGACGGAGCAGGTGTGCGTCCGAACCTGGGAAAGGCCTGGGCTCAGATCTGGACTCTGTCACTGCCCGCTGTGTGAGTCTGGCAAGTTGCTTTCCCACTCTGAGCTTGTGATCAGTTATAAAATCCATCGAAATCCCTATAAAATCCCTCGTAAGGCTGCTGTGAGGATGACAGAGATAATTGATAACAAGGCGCTCAGTGAGTGCTCAGTAAATTGTAGTTACGCCACTCTTGACAGAGAGGAATAAACATGGAGCCTGGTGTGTGGTCAGAGCTCCAAAATATTTGAGAAGGAGACCTGGGTTCAATCCCTGGGTCAGGAAGATCCCCTGGAGAAGGGAACGGCTACCCACTCCAGTATTCTGGCCTGGAGAATTCCATGGACTGTGTAGTCCATGGGGTCGCAAAGAGTTAGACATGACTGAGCGACTTTCATTTTCTCTTCTTTTCTCCCTGGAGGCTCAGGGGTTAACTTTCATGACAGGGGACTTGGGTTCAGTCCCTGTTAGGGGAATTAAGATCCCACATGCCACGGACAAAAATAAATTAAATAAAAAACTTTGAGAATGAAAGGAGGACATTGTTCTTAAAGGTCCCTGAATCTAGAACCATGTCTCCCATAAGGAAACCACTAACCACAGGGGGCTGTTTTGAGTTTATTAACATTAAACAGAATTAATTCAGATCTGTACCTTGGTCGCACTGGCCACATGTCAAGCCCTCAGCAGCCCCATGTGGCTAGTGGCCACCACAGTGGACCAGAATGTTCCATCATCACAGAAGGTACCATCAGACAGGACTCCAGGGGAAAGGGAAGGAAATGAAATACTGGGGAAGAGCGCTAGGGGCACGAGGGGTGGTGGTCCCTGCGGCAAAGGGGCTTCCCTGGAATTGGGCTCCTTGCCCCGAAGACAATGTCCCCAGTGGCTCAGGTTAGGTCAGTCAGTCCAAGTAGGGCAGCCTGTTTGCTGAGGGTTAGAATAGAGAAGCGGTTAAGAACGGGAACCGAGCAGGAGCCAGAACTACCTGGGTCTAACTCCCGCCCCCATGAACTTCCTGAGCTGGCTATCTGCCCCCTCTGTGTTTACTCCACTTCTCAGAGGGCAGGGATGATAGCATCTGAGTTCCTGGGTGTGAATTGCCTGGAGCTGGGCCCATTACAGGGTAGCCCCATGGCTCGATGTGTTGGCTTTACATGCATTATCTTGTCTCCTCCCGTGTTAACTGTGAGGTAGGTGACTGTCATCATCCACATTTTGCAGATGGGAAAAAAAGGCTGATGATGACTAACTTGCAGCAGGCCACGGGCTCTTCAGTGGCAAAGAAGGGATGCAGATACTGTCCTATCCTGTCTGCTGGAGGGGAGGGGAGGGGAGGTCTGGGGATGTCAGGAGTTCCTGTGGAGGAATGAGTGGGGTCAGAAGAGGCAGCTCAGACAGGCTCCCTATCTTCTGGGGTCTCCGCACCCCTCTCTCCTTTACTTTCAGGGACCCGAAGCTCCAGGAGAAGTACAGAGTGGGGCTGAACCAAATTGCTGCCCAGGAGGTGCCCATTGAGATCAAGGTGGTAAACCCACCCACTCCAGGCCAGCTGAAGAAAATGGAACCCAGACAGATGTTCTGGGTGCGAGCCCAGGGCTATATTGGTAAGCGGGACCCCATGGCCTGAAAGGAAACTCTCTTCGGGGGTCTAGACCTGCACCTCCTCTGCCCTGGGTGGCCTTGGGCATGGTCCTCCCACACTGTGGGCCTGTTTCCTTATCTGAGTGACAGAGAAGTGAGCTCAGCCTTTTGCAGGGGGAGAATGGGGAGGTGACGGGAATCCTCACGTGGGCCCTTCCTGGGCAAGGCAAGGCACCTGGCCAAGATTCTTCTTCAGGTCCCCTGCTAAGCATAAGGTGCCTTTGTGTAAAGCTGGAAGAAGACACTTTGAAGGTTCAGGGTGGGAGACGGGGGGAGGATTTCAGTCCTCACCCATCCCCTGCCCTCCTTCAGTCTCTGTCTCCCTTGGCCTCCATCACATACACACACCCTTGGGCCAGGTGCCCTTGTGAAGAGTCTGCACCTCTGTGCACGGCAGCCCCTTTCTCCCTACCTCCCTGCAGGTCCTGAGCTGTAAAGCCCAGGAGCCCAGGGCTGATGGGACCGGAACCTGTTGCAGGCGAAGGCGACATGAAGATGCACTGCTGCGTGGCGGCCTATATCTCGGACTATGCCTTCCTGGGCACAGCAATGCTGCCCCACCACTGGCAGTACAACGTCGACTTCATGGTCTCCCTGGACCACTCCATGTGGTTCCACGCCCCTTTCCGAGCTGACCACTGGATGCTCTATGAGTGTGAGAGCCCCTGGGCCGGTGAGTACTGGGGTCAAGCGGAACAAGGGTGCTGACCTTGGCGCCTTTGGTGGGGAGGGCAGGGAGCCTGCTTTCTTGGGTGATGCTGCCCCACCCTCTTTCTATGGAGTGCCGCAGAGATCACTTCCTCGCCTGCTTCCGCAGGCTGCATCATCCTTGTCTTCAAAATGACAGGGTGCGGCCTGAGGGTAGGACACCTGCTCAGCTCTTCATTTCTGTGACATGCGGGGGACATGAGTCACTTTATCTGAGGCTCAGTGCTCGTCCCACTAGCTAGTCCCACCACCTCAGATGCTCTGTGTGATGCTGGGCACGTCCCACCTCCGCTCTGAGGCTCAGTTTTCTCGTCTACACACATAGAGTTGCACCAGAGCAGACAGATCCAAAGCTGGGGGCCTATTCTTCCACCTCTCGGGAGAGCTTTTTCAAAACATTCCCAGATTTGATCCCCAAGATTCTGACTGCAAGGCTTGGATGAGGTCCAAGAAAGTATTTTTACGAAGATTCCCTGATTCTGATAGTTAGCCTGGCTGGGGGTTGGGGCCCTCGGCCATGTAGGGGCCCCACTGCTTGGACCCTCCTTATATTGTGAAGCAAGTAACCCAGACTTGTTCATCAGTGCCTGGTCTCAGAGCCCTGGGTTCCTTTCCAAGGAAGTGCATTTCAAATGAAGAGAAGCCTTGTTTTGTGAAACAGGGACAAAACTTAAGGGACTCTTTATACTCAGGGAAGAGGGACTCTCAAGAATCAACAGCATCACAGCACAGAACAGACACCTTGATGGTAGGTCTCTTGGGTTCGGCTTTGACCTGATCCTTAAGGCCAAGTTCCCAAGCCTCTCTGGGTTTGAGTGTCATCATCTGGAACACAGGACAAGGCCTGCTTTACTTGGCTACCGTGAGAACTAAGTGGGCGGTACTGTGTTTAAAAGAAACCAGCAGTTCCCTTCCTAAACATTAGACGTCGGCCCTAGGTAGCAAGGGAGAATCTCCACGTGCAGAGGGGATTGCCTAGGCTCCTCATGGCTTCATATCCTCTCCCCTGAGCACCTTTGTCCCCGTGATTGTGGAAGATTTTTTTTTTTTTCTAACATGAATGACTGACCGGGAGGGCCAGGTTTATTAGAAAGGGAACTGATGGGTTTCCTTACACAAGTGGCCAGAGGTTGGACAGATCCGCCTAGCTGAACTACTGAACCAGACTGTTCGCAGAACTTCTACCCTTGGGATTTTTTTTCTTGAGGAAGTCAGCAGATACATGAAAGTGCTTTTAAACCATCAAGTGGGGCTTCCTTGGGAGGAGTTACACCCTTGAGCAACCATAACAGGCTTCAAAAGGGGTGCTTGGAGATTGGGAGTGACCACATCATCAAGCGTGGCTCTGGCATGGGGTGGCCCAACCCGAGTTGCACCTCTTGCAAGGAGCGCATTTGGCTGGGCAGCAGGAGACAGAAGGCCACTGAGACTCTTCTCTTCATCTGCAGGTGGCTCCCGGGGCCTGGTTCACGGGCGGCTGTGGCGTCAGGATGGGGTCCTGGCTGTGTCCTGTGCCCAGGAGGGCGTGATCCGAGTTAAGCCCCAGGACCCAAAGAGCAATCTGTAGCCAGAGGTGCCAGCTGGGCCTGGGGCTTCAAGGATCTCTGTTCTCCCCCTACTCCTGAGACAGGATTACCATCCAGGGCTGGGCCTTCTGTCCGGGACATCCAAATAAAGAGACTCGAACCACTGGAGCTGCTGCCCTTTAATCCCCCTGGGCCAGGATCGCAGCCCTCCCTCCAGCCATCAACCCCAGGACTCCAGGGCCAGAATTCCTAGCCCTTCAGCCAGGCTGGCCTGCGGGAAGACAGACCATCAACCCTGACCTGGGTCACGGCCCCCAGGTATTCATAAGCTGGAGAGGCAGCGTCAGACTTTCTCCCTGCACCATCCCAGCTTGTCCTGAGCGCAGCTCAACAGAAGCAGCGCATTTCCTTGGTCTGCTGCAAATTCTCTGTGGACCTTCTCGGGGTTCCCAGCACCCCAGGGAGCCTTCTCAGCAGCTGTGTTCTCATCCACCCCCCAATGCACCCCCCATCCAGGGGCAGCGCCTCTCCCACAGTGGCCTTAAGTCTAGGTGACGCTAGTCCAGCACCTCCTTGATGAGTAACTCTTTAAGACTGGGGGGTGGTGTGGGGGTCAGGCCTGCCTCCTGCAGGGCCTGGAGCCGGGCCTCAGAATGGCGTTTGTCCAAGCCCAGGCGCCAGGAGAGCCGCACGTGGGCCTCCAGAAAGGGGGCCAGCAGAGGGTGCGGGTTCTTGGCCCCCAGCAGCTGCAGCGCCTTCTCACAGCATGCCCGGGCCTCCCCAGCATCCTCCAGCTCCTGGTGGCACACGGCCAGCCCCGCCAAGGTCAGCAGACGTCGATCTGGGCCACAGGGGATGCCCAGCTGGGCCTGTAGCTGCCAGGCGTTGGCCCAGAGCGCCAGGGCCTCGCGGTAGAGGCCGGTGCAGGTGAGGCTCTGCGCCCGCCGCAGCTCGGGCAGCACGAAGAAGTCCTGCAGGTCCGCGGCCTGCCGCAGCTCGGGCACAGCCTGGAGGTGGCCCAGAAACTGCTCGAAGGCCCGGCTGCGGCGGGCGATGGTCTCGGCGGTAAAGTTCCGGCGCAGGCGCTTGCGGGGGAAGGAGACGCCAGCCATGGGACCGCGGAACTGCCGCTGCAGGTTTCGGTGCAACCGCTCAAAGTCCGAGTAGCGGCGGGAGATCTGGGCCGGCGGGCTATCCAGTGGCCCCGGGCCCATCACGGCGAGGGTGTAGAGCTGCAGGGAGGGCAGGGGTCAGGGCAGAGGCACGGTGTCCCCGGGCCCCTTCTCTTCCTACCCCCCACCCCCACTTTCAACTCTCTTCCCCCACCCCTTCCCTTCACCCTGGAGATCGAGCCAGCCCGGAGGGTGGGAGCTGCCGGGGCTGCAGCCGGGGTGCCCAGTCTCATCTTACCTGAGGCTCGTCTGAAATGACCCAGGCCCAAGGCAGCACAGAGAGAAAAAGACAGAGATGAGCTTCAGTGCCTGGACGTCTGCCCCCCTCACCCCCTTTCAGGGAGTGCATGCTGAGTTGCTTCAGTCCTGTCGGACTCTGTGTGACCCTATGGACTGTAGCCCACCAGGCTCCACTGTCCATGGGATTCTCCAGGCAAGAATACTGGAGTGGGTTGCCATGCCCTCCTCCAAGGGATCTTACCCACCCAGGGTTCGAACCCAGGTCTCTTATGTCTCCTACCTGGGCAGGAGGGTTCTTTACCACTAGTGCCACCTGGGAAGCCCCTCCCATTGGAAAGCGAGCTCTTCTGACAGCCCCTCTGGAAAACCAGCGGTGTGTTGAAACCCAGACCCAACTCCAGGCCAACCTTTGGGACCAGCTTGTAGCTTTGTTCCATTCTGGACACATGGCTCCACATGGCCGGGTTATTCCAATCCAGACCCTCAACACAGGTCTTCAGACAGCCCCAGTAGGGACCAGTGTGAAAAGCACACTGGACTGGGACCCAAGTTCTACCCTTGGGTCAGATGCTCCCTCACTATGGGAGTCAGGCAGGGTGGTCCCCTTCTTGGGTCTACTTCCACTCTAGTGAATGGAGCGCTGGCCCAGCTCACTGTTTACTCAGGTGTGGGACGGGCATAAACGTCGGTCCCTGGGATGTTTAGGTGGTAAGCACTGGAGTGGATAACACTTGAATAGAGGCAGAAGGTGATACCCCCCTCATTCTCTCTGAATCTTTCTGACTACAAATTGAGAAGCTCTCAGTTTGGTTCACAAAAGCGCTTCTCAGCTCCATTTTTAGAAAAGAGCCAGAAAGAATCTGTCAGTGCCACCTCCAGGCAGCAGCATCCAGCCAGACTTTAATGACACTTTCACTGCTTTCATTTTTACAGTTATCTTCTCTTTATGGTGAGTGAGTCAGGCTTCCCATATACAGTTGTGTTGTTAAGTTGTCTTTTAAAGTTATTTTTAAAAAATAGGTTTATTTGAAGAAAAATGATAAGCACCAAATGGTCAAAGTAGCATTTAGATAGGACAAAAATTGTGAGGGTGATGGAGGTTTGCGAAACGCTGAACAAGATGACCATTAAGCTTCCCACCAGGTCTGAGAACCCAAATATGGCTTAATCTATAACAGTGCTGAGCTAACAGGTCTAAAAAGGGGATTAGCAAGCATTGGATGTTAAAAAGAATCAGTCGCAACTGAGCACGCGCACGCGCGCGCGCACACACACACACACACACACACACACACATGGTAAAAGTGTACTAACACCAAACCCAGATTTTACTCTCAAATTTGTTCTGTGAAATTGCCAATATCGTAGCCACCCCTGCTCAGTCAGGTTTGCCTGCTCACTCTGGAAGATTCAGTCTACATTAGTATTCAGGATTAGAAAGTTTAACAATAAAGAAACTTATTTTACTCTAGTTCAACTGCATTCCCAAAACATTACATATTGACTGTAAAGCTTTTGTTTTTTCTTTAAAGGGACAGTTATTAATATTCCAGGGAACCAATTTTCTGCAGAACACATTTCAGGAAGCTCTCATCTACAGTGACCCCTTATGCTCATCTAGCTTTTATTTTCATTTGTAGTTTTTGGACAAAAACCCATTTTGGATCCATTATCTGATCCTTCTGTTGTCCTATTGACAGGTAATAATGAGGATCATTAACTGAGCACTACCCTGCCAAGTTCTTCACAGCCACTATTTCACCATCACAACCTCACTGTGACGAAGGTGTCCGTATCTCTGTCAGCTCAGGAAGCAGGCTCCCAGAGAAGGCCAAGGGCTTAAAGACCTCCTCCAAGTCAACGCAGCTGGTAAATGACCCAGCTGGGACTCAAACCCAGGCCGACCCAATTCCAAAGCCTGTGCTCTTAACCTCCAGGAGATGTTGAAGCAGGATTTGTTGCCTAGTCACTCAGTCGTGTCTGACTCTGCGACCCCATGGACTGTAGCCCAAGAGGCTCCTGATTCCTGTGGGATTCTCCCAGGCCCGGCCCAGGCCAGGCTTAGCTCTATCTTGTCATTCTCTTCCCAGAGCTGCCCCAACTTCCCTGTCTCTCAGCTGCTCCTTGCGCCCTCTTCCTGCGCATGACCCCCAGCCAGGACTTCTGCCACTCAAGACTCCATCATCAGAGTCAATCCCCACTGAAACTGGAGCAGCTGCCCCGTGGGCGTGGCCCGTTTTTCACTGAGAGCCTCAGAGAAGGGTGGAGAAGTCCAGATGTGGGACAGGGCTCCAGGCCCCCTTCCTGCTGAGTCAGAAATGGAGGAGGGTGGGGAAGAGGAGGGAAGTGAGAGGCAGGGAGCTGCTGCTGCCCCGACCAGCCAGGTTAGGCTGGGTTTCAGGACCAGGCCAACCGCATCCTCCATGTGTTTCTCCTTTCCACAGTCAGGAAATCAGCCCGCACCCCCCCAGCCCCCACCACTGATTGATCTTTACCCCAATCCACCAATCCCCTGGTGAAGGAAATGGCAACCCATTCCAGTATCCTTGCCTGGAAAATCCTATGGACAGAGGAGCCTGGTGGGCTATGGTCCATGGGGCTGCAAAGAGTCGGACACGACTGAACATACACACACATACCAATCCCCTAAATCCAGTCCTTCGGACAAGCTTATTCTGTACAGGCGTGGGTGCTGGAGAACTGACTCTTCTTGGTTGCAAAGAGGCCACAACAGGCCCTAGATGCCTGACATTTTCAACCCAAAGTAAAATAGTAATAACAGAACTATCATTTATCGAGCACTTCAAGATGCCAGGCACAATGCTAAGGGCTTTCTGTGTACTGTCTCATTTAACTCCTGCATTATTCCCATTGTTCAGGTGAGAAAACGGGTTAGTCAAGGTTTCACAACTCACCTGAAGTCAAACAACTGGTAATAACTGGGATCTGAATCAAGATCTGGATCCCAAACCCATTTTTCCAACCAATGCCAACTTGGTCTCAAGTCTGACTCAGATAATATTCTTCCCCATGTATCTTGCATCTTCTGACAGTTTGCAAAAGTCCAGGGGGCAGAGGACATGCCAGTAGTTCTTAGTCTCAAAACCAGGAAAGGATAAGTTCATTTGCCTGAGGATCTGTTTAAGTTACAGCCCTTTTCTGGCCTCAGTTTCCCCATTTGTCAAATGGGGCAGCCATTTATAACTACTCAGCCAGATCACCCAGGATGCTGAAGTTTCCCCTCCTTTCTCTAAGCCAGGGTCCTCTAAGATTCATAGCTCAGGGTCCTGGACCCTCACTCACCACGTACTTGGAGGGCGGATCCTTAACCACGGTGGCGTTGGTCACCTCAAAGAGCAGCCGCTGGGGTACCAGGGTGTTTCTGGACTTCTTCCAGAAATCTTGCAACTGCCGGGTCAGGAGCTGACTGCCCCGCTGCCCATCAGGTGGGGGGCTCCGTTCTGCTTGAGCACAGGATGGGCCTGGGGCCACGTATGATGTAAATTAGGTGCCCTGACCTCATTCATACTCCTCCCAATGAATGACAAAGGCTTTATCCCTAATTGACATAAATGGAAACGGAGGGCCAGAGAGGGACCCGGAGCCAAACACCTGCCGGGCAGACAGGAGGCGTTAAATAAACATTTCCACCCCCAAAACATCCCTAGCACAGTACTACCGTTTGTATCCCAGACTGTATATTTCATGCCCCAAACAACCCTGAGATGGGAGTGATTTGACACAAGGGAACGTGGCCCAGAGAGGTGTTGTGACTCTCTCAAGGTCACACAGCCAAGAGGCAACTGGACACACTTAAAAGAAGTGTCTTGAGTTTCGGCTGGATCAACTCGGGAACGCGGCCGGGGTGGAGGCCTAACCGAGCCCAGGGTTCCCGCCTCCATCCTCCCGCACTCGCCTGCGTCTTCTCCCGCCACCCGGTCGCCAGCGGACAGCGGGTCGGGGTCAGCGTCGTCGTCGTCCTCGCCGTCCTCCTCGTCGTCGTCCTCGGCGCTGGTGAAGCTCAGGGTGCCGCTGAGGCGGGACGACAGGCCCTCGGCATCGTCGTCCTCCAGTTCCGAGCTCTCCGGGAACTGCTCAGCCTCGGGGCCGGCCGCCGCCTCCCCGGGGCCGTCGCCGGTCAGGGCGTGCCGCAGCCGGTGCAGGAGCCGCGAGGCCATGGCACCCCGGGGGGAGCGCGCGACGCCGGGTCGCGGGCCGGGGCGGGAGGCGGACCCCGGCCCCGCGCCGGGAGGGGGCGGGGCCCGGGGCCGGGGAGGGCGGGGCGCTGTGGAGGTCCCGCCCCTGCCCGTTGCGGGGACCGGGGGCTCTCCCCGCGGCTCTGCCTCCTGCCCCCTTGCGGCGCACTACCGGCGCCCCGCTCCCAGGTGCAGCTCCCGGAGGCTGGCCGGGGCCGACCGGGTTCCACCGACCCGGCCCAGTCCGCTCCGAGCGCCGCTCCGGCCCCTTCCTGCCGCTGGCCCGCCTCCCGCCCCGCCCCCTCCCGGAGCCGCCCGGGAATCCCGGGCCCTTTGCTCCAGGAGTGCTGTGGGAATCCTGGGTAGGCCAGGCCTCCTCCGGGATTGTCCCCAATCCGGAGGGGCCTACGCCCTCCTTGAATCCGCCCACCCCTCCCGGAGACCCAGGCTGGCCGCAGACTGTCCCCTCATTTCCACCCAGCACTCTAACTTTCCAAAGTCACTGCGCGGCAGTCAGAAACCCATCTCTCCTGGGAGGAAGCCGAGGCCAAGAGAAGCCATGTGATCTGAGATGGAATCTAACCTCGAGTGGCCTAGGTTTTCTCATACGTAAAACAAGAACAATAAGACCTGAAGCACGAATTTTGCAGCTCTCGGAAAGGACCCTAGTCCAGGGCTTAGCTCAGAGCAGGGGCTAAGAGGATCATCAGTTTCATCAGTTACACAATGATTATTGTTTCTCCAGTGTTCACACGCTCTTACAATCTCATTTGCGCTTGCCTCACACATAGCACATAGACAAATGAGGAAACAGACCCAGAGAGACTGAGTTACTTGCCTGAAGTCACACAGCTTGCCAGAGGTTTCTGAGAGTGGGGCCTTGCAGCCCAGGTCTCCTGAGTTCCACATCCTGTTTTTTATCTCACGATGTCAGTTGCAATCTCAGCAGTTCCTCTAACGAGCTGTGTTTTTATCTTTTATCCAGAAGGCAGCTGTAGGTCAAGAATTTATTGTCCCTTCCTGTCAGAAGGCCTAGCTATCAGTCCCTAGCAGGGCAGATAGTGCTAGTTATATCATATGATCAAGTAAAATCTCGGATGGTAGCTCCTCCTTTAAATTTTTTTTTTAATTTATGGAAAAAATTTTTTTAAGTTTAACTTTTGGCTGCGCCTGGCCTTCTCTAGTTGTGGCGAGTAGGGGCTACTCTTCGTTTCATTGCAGTGGCTTCTCTTGTTGCAGAGCACAGGCTCCAGGCACCTGAGCTTCAGTAGCTGCAGCACTTGGGCTTGGAAGTTGCAGCTCGCGGGCTCTGGAGCGAGGGCTCAGTAGTTGTGGAGCATGGGCTTAGTTGCTCTGCAGCATGTGGAATCTTCCCAGACCAGGTTTTGAACCCACATTCCCTGCATTGGCAGGCAGACTCTTATCCTCCACATCACCAGGGAAGTCCACTCCTGCCCTTTTTAAATGGTGCAGGAGAGAGGGGTGGGGGGATGGCTTTGAATGGAACACACACTCCCTGCCATCCCTTGGTGCAGAAGAGGCAGGGCTCTCATTTCCTGACGTTCCACGGTATCCTCCACCCGGTTCTAGGTACTTGAAAAGGGGTCATATCTAACCCTTACAACCTCCTGGGGAACAGGCTGTTAGTGGACAAGAATGGTCCATTTTTAAGATGAAGAAAACGAGGGACTTCACTCCTGGTCCAGGGGCTAAGACTCTGCGCTCCCAGTGCGGGGGCCCCAAGTTCAATCCCTGGTCAGGGAACTGTATCCCACATGCTGCAACCAAGAGTTCACAGGCCACAACTAAAGATCCTGCATGCCTCAATGAAGATCGAACATACCACATGCCTCAACTAAGACCCGGCACAGCCAAATAAGTAAATACTAAAAAAAAAAAAACCAAACCAACAAACCTACATGTGCAAGGGCTTGGAGGGCTATAAAGGGTGGTGTTTGGAGCTGCATTTTAGCTTGAACCAGAGCAGAACCACATGCAAGGTGGGGAATGAGAATGGAAGGGTCAGTGGGACCTTGCTTGGCCACACTGAGTTTGGACCTTATCTATTTCCATGAATAAATTAAAGAACAAACTAATGAACAAAGGACTCCTGGGAGTTCTGTACTCTCTATACTCTGTTCCTAAAGGATCAAGTGATTCCAATGTTTGTGTCCAAATAGGCACCCCCTGGAGAGTATCGCCCCTTGGCCCTGGGCCTGGCTGGGGGAGGCCTTATTTAGCCTGGCCTGGCTCCACTGAGCTTTCCTTGGGAATATCTATGTAGGGCAAGAAGAGAGCCCAGCTGCCACTGTCCGTCTACCTTCCTTGGTGTCCAGCCCCCTTTCCCTGGCCCCAGACCCTGTGTTTAGTCATCATCGTGCTCTTTCTGTTACTTGATGAGAGTCCATGAATGTTGCCCATCCCAACACCCTGGTGGACCCGTGGAGTCTCAGGGTGGTCTCCCTTTGTATTTGACTTGATCCACCCACCCCTTCACTCTCCAGAAGGCCAGCTGAGCTCCTCCAAACTTCTTCCCTGAGCTCCAGCAAAGGGCCAGCTATACCTGCATTTACTTAGGGAAACCTCCCCTGGTTCCCCTTCCCCCTTAAAAAAGTGAGTCCCCAAACCTCCTTTCCTGGACAAGGTAAGCTTGACATAAGAATCTACTTTCAATGCTCTTTCTCTTCCAAGTGCATACCCCATTTCCTGGACCCCTCTATTCATTTTTCCTTCCAGACAGGTCCCTGGAGGACCGTCTGCCCCAACTTCCCCTCAGTCAGGATGAATAAGAATCCCCAACGTGACTATAGAGCTTTATGATTTACAAAGCTCCCCGGTAAAAAGGGGAATAACCATAGTTGCTACCTCACAGGATGAGTATTGGGTGAGATCAGATGATTAAAACGCTTAGCACATGTGCAGCACGTCGCAGAGGCTGTCAATTTCCCCTCCTCCTGTCCCGTCCCCCTCTGGTCTCTGATTCAAAGACAAAATACTCCACTTGCAAAGCACTGACTTTAAGTAGTTGGCACAAGCCCGATGACTTAAACCCAGGCTCCTGTTTACCACGGTTTCTCTGGGAGGGAGGTTATGACTGTCCCTATCTCACACACAAGGACACTGAAGCTGAGTGGCATTGCCACCTGCCCACGTATGCACAGCTTGTAGGGACAGGACTTGGATCTTGGGTTTTGAACGTCAAGGCCTGTGCTCTTCCATGCTACCATGCTGCCTCACTTCCCTCTACCCTGATCTTCCTCACCCATCTTGGAGCCAGTGTGCTTCTTGGGGGCAGGGTGGGGGGGCTCACTAGGAGCGGCAGAGCAGGGCGGGTTCTCCTCACAAGAATCTAGGACGTCAAGGCCTGCCACCTGCTCGGAGGCTTAAATTTCTCTGCAAGGGCCCTTGGCTAAATTAGGTAATGGGCTAGGACTCTGGGAGGGGGTGGCTCGCTGACCCCAGGATCTGATTGGCCAGGGCATCGGTCCTGGGGAGCAGGGAGGTGGGAGGAGAGGATGCCCCTACAAATCCGAGGGGCTAGAGAGGGCCAGGGCATCTTTGGGTGTTGGTGTACGGAGGTAACCTGCAGTGGTGGAGTCCAGGTTGGCACGCAAAATGGTAAGGACCAGAAGGGACTTCCTTTCTGCCCTCACTGGAGCTCTTCTGGGCATCTTTCAGATCTGGGTGCTTGGTGGGGCAGTCACTTGGATGTGTGAAGATGGAACCTGAAGGCTCCTGGAACCCCGGTGTCTGGGAGGAAGACTGGAAGACGGCCTTGGACTTGTCTTAGAAGGGGAGGGCTAGGGAGGACATTCCAGGGGTCCATCCTCCAGGCATCCTGGTTCCCTGAGATCTTTTGAGGCTTCTAGCAGTGTGGATCAGAGGATTGTGAGGGGCCTCAGCTTGTCTCGCTAATGGTGGAGAGGGGGTAATCCAGCAAGGCAGTGAGTGGTGGTAGAGGGATGGGCTGGAAGCCTTGCTAAAGCCCTCCTCTGGAAGACAGGAGGCCTGCTCAGGAGGAGAACCCCAGAGCTCCAAGGGGCCAAAGATGATACAGCAGGATTAGAGAGATGTCAGCCTCCCTGAGAGGGGCTGGGATTTGAGGCTGTGCTTCTCCTCCCAGAGCCCTCCCCGCTTCTCTTCAAGGAGTAACTAGACCCGGAGGGCAGCTGCTGTTGCCCATGCCTGACTAAAAATAGTCTGCCCTTCTGGCTCAGGACTGGGGAGGGGGAGGGGAGGAGAGAGACAGGAGGACAGGCCCTGCCAGCCAGCTAAAGGACTCCTAGGTTGCTTCAGCCTTCCCTCACGGCCAGCCTCAGTCCAGAGCCCTGGCTGGGTGGCTGGACTTGGATGTGACCGGAACTCTCCAGAGCCATCTGTCACCCCCGCAAGGCCAACATCCCACTCTGCCCAGCACCGAGTGGTATTTACTCCGATGACTGAGGCTTCAGAAGGAAGCTTACACCGTCTGTCTCTGCAAGTTCTCAGAGGCAGGGAATGTGTCTGACTCCTTGGTGGTACCAGGTCTATGGCCTGACCCTTGGTCAGTACTCAGTAACTTTCCGTCACATTATTATTTGTGTGACCACAAACATTTATTGAGCACCTATTAAAGTACCAGGCGTGATGAGCAGGTAGGGGAAACTGGAAAACCATGCTGGAATCGTGCTGGCACTTTACAAAGCCTTCTCACTCGGCTGATTCCAGCTGATCCCCGAAAAGCTGCTGAGAAGAGATGAGGCCACATTTAATGATTCGAGGAAGGGGGGGCGGGGCGGTCCTAACTTGATCTCTGATTGACAATGGAGACATAATCCCCAGTTCTTCAAAAGTGGGGCTGGGTGCTGTGGGGGCATGCCCAGAGTGGGGCAACTGGGAGCTGTTGCTCTGCAGGGACTTAGGGGGCATGTACAGAAATTGGGGTGCAGGAGAACGGGGTGAAGGCAGGAATGTACTCCGGGCTGCCCCTTCGGCTCTTTGATGGCCCGTGTCTTCTGCAGACGGACCAGCAGGCTGAGGCCCGGTCCTACCTCAGCGAGGAGATGATCGCTGGTGAGTGGGGGTGGGCGGGCTGGCTGCTGGGAAGCGGGGTGCCGGCGAACCTGGGGTGTCTGGGCAGGCAGGGAGAGAGTGTGTGGATGTGAGGCTGACAGTCTCGCCAGGCTCACCGCGGCCCTCTGCCCTCCTCGCCCTGGCAGAGTTCAAGGCCGCCTTCGACATGTTCGATGCGGACGGCGGCGGGGACATCAGCGTCAAGGAGCTGGGCACCGTGATGAGGATGCTGGGCCAGACACCCACCAAAGAGGAGCTGGACGCCATCATCGAGGAGGTGGATGAGGATGGTGAGCGGGTGGCCCTTGGGGGGGTGGGAGGGTGGGCGGCGGGGAGAGGGTGGCAGCGAGGGCTTGGCCCGCTCACCACCCGCTCCCCTCAGGCAGCGGTACCATCGACTTCGAGGAGTTCTTGGTCATGATGGTGCGCCAGATGAAAGAGGACGCCAAGGGCAAGAGCGAGGAGGAGTTGGCTGAGTGTTTCCGCATCTTCGACAGGTGCGTCGGGAACCCTGGGAGCAGCCAAGGGCCGAGCAGTCTGAATCTGGCCCGCAGGGCCCGAAGGTTCTGGGGGGGCGGGGGAGGGGTGCAGGAGGGGGCGGGGGGCGTGGCGCGAGCGGCTCGCCCCTGCGGGCCCTGAGCGCCCCCCGCCCCGGCCCTACACGCCCGCAGGAACGCGGACGGCTACATCGACGCCGAGGAGCTGGCGGAGATTTTCCGGGCCTCCGGGGAGCACGTGACAGACGAGGAGCTCGAATCCCTGATGAAGGACGGGGACAAGAACAACGACGGCCGCATTGACTTCGACGGTGAGGGTTGGGGCGCGCGGGGACCGGAGCCCCCGGAGCTTCGCGCCCAGGCGGGCGTCTTCCGCCTTGAGGGCGGGGCCGGGCGGGGCGGGGCGGGGCCAGGTTCCTCCCCGCCTCCCGCAGGCCAGTTTGTGCAATGCATCCGCTAATAGCCGGGCGCCGCGTCTAAGAGGCCGGAGCGGCCCGGCCTCGTCCGTCGCGGGGAGACTCGTGAGCGCTCCTCTGTCTCCTTTCCCGCAGAGTTCCTGAAGATGATGGAGGGCGTGCAGTAAGAAGTCGGCCCTTGCAGCCACCGACACCGCGCGGCCCTCGGCGTGGGCGGCACTGCCCCCCGGGCCGCTCGCGTTTCCCCCTCCCCGGGAGGGAGGCGCGGCCCCGTCTGGGGATGTGTCTGGAAGGAATAAAAGGAAACGTTGCAAAGCGCGTGGCCTGAGTAGAGGGGAGGACGGGGACGGATCGAGTGTCCCGGGCCGCCTGGTTGGGCCACCGTCCAGGGCGCCCGCAAGGCTGGAGCCGCCTGAGCGTCCTCGGGTCCGAGCGCAGCGGGACTCGGGAACCCGAGGTGGCGTTCCGTGCCCTCAGAAGTTTCGCGACTGAGCGTGCGTGACAGCTTAGCCGAGGGGCTGTGCGGCGCCTGGCGCTTCCAGGGTCCCCACTGCTTCTAGAATCAAGTCCAGATTCAATCCCCTCCTCTCACTGTTGGCCCTCCCCTCGAGAGGCTCCGGCCTCTCTCTTTTGCTCGGGAGGTGGGGTGCACTTTTAAGCCCTCGGGCCTATGCACACGTTGTTCTCTCTCCTTGGACTGCCCTTCTTCCTCTGCCTTGGCAAATCCTCAACCCAGCTCAGATGCCATCTCCAAGATACCAAGACCCAGCTCAGATACCATCACGTCCTTCCTTGATCCGTGCGGTGACTGGCTGCACTCTGGCGTCCAGAGCTCTTTTGGAAACAACTCAAGGATAGTGAGAGTCTGGTCGAAGCTAACTAAGTGCAGTGGTAGTTTGGCTTTGGTCAGGCTGAGTCTGAATCCTCATTGCTGGTGACAAACCACTCTCTGCTCCCTATCCTGATCTGTAAAATGGGGACAATGACAGTACTTATCTTTGGGCTTACCTGGTGGCTCAGCTGGTAAAGAATCCGCCTGCAATGTTGGAGATCTGGGTTTGATCCCTGGGTTGGGAAGATGCCCTGGAGGAGAAGGCTACCCACTCCAATATTCTGGCCTGGAGAATTCTATGGATTGTACAGTCCATGGGGTCCGAAAGAGTCAGACAGGACTGAGTGACTTGCACAGGTTTGGAAGGACTAGTTAATGTGTACCAAGTGCTTAGAATAGAGCCTGGCACAGAGTCAGCATACAGTAAATCCTTTTAGTAATGTTGTTATCATCTTGAAACATTGAACTCTTATTCATCACTCTAGCCCTCTTTCTCCAGCTCCGTGTTTTCTTTTCCCCTTTCTGACTCATTCATGTTTCCTGGATGGTATTTCCAGCCAGGAGCTGTGCTGGAGTTTAGTAATCATCCCTATGAGTCCCTACTGTGTGCTGCTCACTGTCTCATTTATCCACACAATCCCAGGGACAGATGCCCTTATTTCCGTTTTACAGCTGAGGAATGACGTACCCAGACATATCAGTTCAGTTCAGTTGCTCAGTCGTGTCCGACTCTTTGTGACCCCATGGACTGCAGCATGCCAGGCTTCCATGTCCGTCACCAACTCCCAGAGCTTGCTCAGATTCATGCCCATCGAGTCGGTGATGCCATCCAACCATCTCACCCAGACATATAGATGATAACTTCGATCAGAGGTCCCCAATCCCCAGTACCAGGTACGGTACCAGTCTGTGGCCTGTTAGGAACTGGGCCACACAGTAGGAGGTGAGAGGTGAGTTAGCGAGTGAGGATTGAAGCTTCATCTGTATTCATAGCCATTCCCCGTTGCTCACATTACTGCCTGAGCTTCATCTCTGGTAAGATCAGTGGCAGTATTAGATTCTCAAAGGAACGCAAACCCTTCTGTGAACTGCGCATGAGAGGGATCTAGGTTGCACAAGAATCTAATGCCTGATGATCTGATTCTGCCTTATGGTGAGTTATATAATTATATATCACAGTGTAGTAATAATAGAACTGTAGTGTGCTTGAATCATCCTGAAACCATCCCCCCGCCCACCACCACTCCAGTCGGTGGATAATTGTCTGCCATGAAATTGGTCCCTGGTGCCCAAAGGCTGGGCACCGCTGACCTAGACGATGTGGTTGTGGGGTGGAAACAGGAGCAAGACTACCTGCTGACAGTTCTTCCCGGGCGTCCTGAGTGCTTCAGACTGGCTCTGCCGTAAACTGATAAATCTCCCTCCCCTATCTTGCCCTGTGGTGCCTATCTCAGGGATGACACCCAAGTCAGAAATTCTGGAGCTCGTTTCCCACCTCTAATTTACTTACTGGACCCTGCCACTTTGTCTCCTTACCACTTTGTCCCTCCTCTCCAAGCCCACTGGGCATCATAACTCAGGGCATCATAACCACTATTGCTTACCAGGCTAATGATAACGGTAGCGAACTTCCTTCTAGCCATTCACTCCCTAGATAGGTGGTGGCCAGAAGGATCTTTCCAAAACCAAATCAGATCATGTCACTGCCCTGCTCAAGGCTTCATGAACTGCGTATTACCTCCCGCACGGCCCAGTTTCCTTCTCCAGAGAGCCTTCTTTGACCCTCCTCGTCTTCGTTAGGTGCCTCACTCACCTCTGAGTTCTCATAGCAACATGTGAGCCTAGCACTCAGTTTTTGTTTTTTGCTACACCACGTGGCTTATCTCAGTTCCCTAACTGGGGACTGAACCCAAGCCATGTCAGTGGAAGCCTGGAATCCTAACCACTAGACTGCCAGGGATCTCCCACATCCAGGTTTTATTTAGAGCTTTTTGTGTGTCAGGCACTATTCTGAGGCACTGTTCTATCCTATGAGGTAGCTACTAATATTTCCATTTTACAGAGAGGTTTGCTCTAAGTTCCCAAGTGTGTACGAGTAATATGGGAGTGGATCAGGAATTCTAACACAGTTCTACTTTAACCACCACTTATTCCTGCTACTGACATGCCTTTGCTTGTGTACGGGCTCAGTCACTCAGTTGTGTTTGCCTTTTTGTGACCTCATGGACTGTAGCCTGCCAGGCTCCTCTGTCCATGTGATTTCCCAGCAAGAATACCGGAGTGGGTTGCTGTTTCCTTCTCCAGGGGATCTTCCCAATCCAGGGATTGGCAGGTGGAGGCTTTACCACTGAGCCACCTGGGAAGCCCCATTGATATGTCTGTCTGTTCCCTAAATTTCATTCTCCTTGAGGACAGCACTGTGCCCTCTTCCCTGCCTTATCCCCAGCCCCCAACCTGGGGCCTTTACCTTGTAGGCACTCAACCGCTGTACTGAATGAATGTGAATGACGATCATCACAGGAGCCTAGCAGGCCACAGTCCATGGGTTCACAAGAGTCAGGCGTGACTTAGCGACTTAGCAACCATGACCACCTTCTCATACTTCCTGCACTAGTGTCAGAAGCCGAAGTCAAACTGACTTACACCAAAAAGAGATTTGTTGACTTGTGACACTGGGATGCCAAGGTGTGAAGTGGAGGCCAGAGTTTCAGTGTCATCGCTCAGCTATTTGTCTCCGCTTGGCATTCTTCCATCTGCAGCTGTCTCCACCAGCAGCCCAGACTGACTCCCTCCTCTTTTAGCAGCCCTAGTAGTGTTCAAGAAAGCAATTTTACTTTCTTGGAGGGATTAGTTCTGAATGACAATGTAGAGTTGGGTCTCTGTGACTGACACTTGTAGGCCACGTGACCATCTGGGGTGGGGGGTGGATCAGACACCATGATCTACGAAAGCACATAAAGAGGTTTCCTGAGGCAGGCAAAGATGCATCCACCTTGGCCAGCACTTAAGAACCAGTGTCAGATTCTGAGCTCTGCTCTTCTCAGATGTCTCCCGGCCTGGTGATTTTTTTTTTTTTTTTTAATTTATTTCTGGCTGCACTGGGTCTTTGTTGCTGCACACGGGCTTTCTCTAGTTGCAGCAACGGGGGCTACTCTTGGTTGCAGTGCGTGGAGTTCTTATTGCAGTGACTTCTCTTGTTGCAGATCATGGCCTCTAGGGCATGCGTGGGCTCAGGGGTTGTGACTGGCGGACTCTATAGAATGTAGGCTCAGTAGTTGTGGCATACGAGCTCAGTTGCCTTGTAGCATATGGGGTCTTTCTGGACCAGGGGTCGAACCTGTGTCCCCTGCATTGGCAGACAGATTCTGAACCACTGGACCACCAGGGAAGCCTGGTCTGGCGATTTTATTTTTTTGGTGATTTTCAATTTGAGAGTGTCAGAATCATCTGGACAGATTACTGGGGCCAAGAACTTGCATTTCTAGCCAGATCCAGGTGACAAGTGGAAGGACCACACCGTGAGAAGACTGCTCTGTACCTTTAACTAAACGGCAATGATACCCCCTGGGAGCTGATTGGAACTGCAGAGCCTCAGGCCCCACCCAGACCGACTGAATCAAAATTTGTATTTGAATAAAATCCTGGGCAAGTTTGCAAGCACGGTAGATTGAGCAACAGGAGTTTAAGCTCCAAGGAGAGAGCCAACAGCACAATCTGAGATGAAGAAATTGATCAGAGGACATCTAAGTTCCAACCACATTTCTTTCCACATGTGACAGCTTGGTCAGGGCACAGGGATGTGGGCTAGCTGGATTAAGAGGAAAAGGTGGTCTGATTGTCTCCTGCTGTCTCCTCCTCCTACCCTACCCCAGGCCTGCACAAGCAGCTGCAGACACAGTTGACCAGGCTGGGTGAGCAGGGCAACACTAGGGCCTTGTTGGAGCGCACCTGAGCTTCTCACGCAGATCTTCCTGCAGGACCTGGGCGGGGCCCAGCACCTCAGCCTGCTGCGACCCAGCTGGTCAACACAGGGGTTTCCTCCTAGGGGCCCAAAGGCCTGTGGTGGGTCAGTGGAAAGATGGCCTAAGGGCCTGGGGGTCTGGACCAGTGGTACAGCAAACAGAGGAAATGCTGGGAGATGGAGCAGGTGAATGTGCCCCAGTGGAGATGGAGCCATCAATGGAGGACCTGGGGCAGGGGGTGACTTGCAATCTCGATCCAGAAAACTTCCCCTGGCTGCCTCCTCAGAGCCTGGGCCAGCTGTAGGGTCGCCTGAATGTCCTCTTGCTCCTTCTTCAGGGTCAAAAAAATCTACTGTCATAAAGTGGGTGTCTGGTCCTCTTTCCAACCCCCTCCAACACACACATACACACTGTAATCACTCTGTTTCAGTCTTAAGATCTGGCTCAGCTTCATCTGCAACACAACTGGGACAACACCTATATTCCTGGTCTGTGTCACCACTCCATAGGATCAGCATTTTGCTTTTCTTTTTTAAATTAGTATTTATTTATTGCCACGCTGTGTGGCTTCTGGGATCTGTTCCCAGGCATTGGACCCGGGCTGCAGCAGTGAAAGTGTTGACTCCTCACCACTAGACCGCCAGGGAACTCCCAGAAACTAGCATTTTGTGACACCTGTTTTATAGATGAGGAAACAGATGCAGAATCATAAAATAACTCAGGTTGCAAGGGAGGGAATCCTGTCACTCCCTTGCTCAGCCCTACAGCCTATCAGCTGTTTCTACTCCCTGGGCTGTGGAGCAGAGAACCCAAACCCTAAACCTGATCTCTGCTAACCCTGGGCACTTCCAACCCTTGGGTAATGACAAAACAGCAACTTGCTATAAAAACCCCAAAATGTATTTATTTAATATATTCATCACAAGGGTTTAACCACACTTAATTTAAAAAACAGAAACAAAACAAAAATGACACCACAGATAAGACAGAGTCCTGTACAGAAATCGAGGCATGGACAGACCACCTAAGGAAAGAAAAGAAAAAAAAAGACAACACAAGGAGAGCTGGACATCCTAGGTCAGGGGTCTTGGCTGGAGACTTGCTTTGAGTAGGTTTCTTGCAGGTACTTCTTAAAGGCTGGAAGAGAACAGGCAGGTCTCATGAGTGATGGGTGCAGGGGTAAGGTGGGCAAGCCAGCAGCAAGAATACACACGTGGGAGGAGTTTGGGGAGCTGGGAGGGGTTTCCCAGCTCAACAGTTTGACCCTCTGCTGGTCACCCAGACAGGTCTCCTGGATGGGCTCTGCTTCTAGGGGGTAGCTCTGCTCCCAGGGACAGGGGAGGCGACTAGGGGCCCCGAGAGACATTTGCACAAAGCTTTGCCTTCTACTTAAAATCTCCCCAAGCTCCATTTATGTGGAACGGATTGGTTTTTCTGATTTTATAGCAAACAGGAGAACCAGACACGTCAAGGAAGAGGTGGAAGTGGGTTACCCCCTCCCTGGCCCCCTTAACCCCGCCCCCCACCCTGCCACTCCCTGCCCGGCCCCCTTAAGCCATCAGGACACATTCTCAAGTCACTGGAATCCTGTTGTTTGAAGGAGCTTCTGAAGGTTGGGGAGGGATGGTCTGGTGCCCTCAGGATGAAGGACCCACCTGTGGGGTTTTTCCAGAGCTCGGCGGCATGTGTGTTCAAAGGGCTATCAATGTTGGGCTCTGTGGGTGGAGGAAAAGAAGGGTCAGGTGTGGCTAGGAGAGGCAGCCCGGGGGGAGTCCTGACAGGTCCCCAGGTTCTGGGGGAGGGGCCGGGCCGGGCAGTCACCTCCGAGCAGACTCTGGATGGAGAGCAGGATGGTCCTGACGTCATACAGGGCGGACCACTTGTCTTTCAGGATGTCCAGGCAGATGTTACCCTGGGTGTCCACATTGGGGTGGTAGCAGGGTGTGAGGAACTTCACCGTGGGCGCGTTGTAAGGGTAGCCACTGGGGAACTCCAGGGACAGTTTATACCTCAGGTCTTCATATACCTGGAGAAAGAGATTCGCGGGGTAACCCTCCCGCCCCAAGCCTCAGTTCCCAGCCCAAGCCCCACATAAGGGACTTGCCGGGACCCCTGAGTTCATCTGAGACTCGACAGAAGACGAAGCATGAAACTGGTCTGGTGCTTTCTCTCGTATCTGGCGGGGTCCTCAGTGATCCTTTGGTCTAAGGCCCACCAGCCTAAGTGCTCAATTATCTTTGCTGTCTGGTCCTCTGTAAGCATCTCAGATGGAGAGTGCTGCCTTACACCCAGCCTCTCACTGTAGTCCTGGAGACCAGGGCCACAGGCTTAGGGCACCCCAGCAGACACAGGGGAGTGTCCTGCCGGGCAAAAGGTGAAGCAGACCTGGCACTTGGATTTCACCTCCCACCTCTCCCCAGACTCAGCTGAGTCACACTCACCTCCCCCAACCCTGCACTTACTGTGCCAGCGGCTCCATGGATAGTCCCCACCCATTTGAAGAGGTTGTCCGACTCAGGGAAGGCAGAAATTCCTTTATCGCCAGACATCTGGGGAGCAAACACAACACATGCTGGGCTGGAAGAGTTCGCTCCTGGGGGGGGCCAGTCAGTGAACCCCTTTCTCTTAACCTCACATTTTGATCCAAAATAAAAGCAACATGGCCAAACTGATATGCTTTCCTGAGGGGAGTACTGGGATTGTGGAGTTTCATTGCCAGGCTAAGAAAGGAGATGTTATGTAGGGAAGCAGAAGGCAGCTCTGTACCTTTCAATGCTGTGGGAATTCAGTTCAACATGCTCTTTTATTTGGCTGTTCTTTGGCTTGTGGGATCTTCGTTCCCTGACCAGGGATGGAACCTGGCCCAAGGCAGTGAAAGTGTTGAGTCATAACCACTGGACCACCAGGGAATTCCCTCAGCATGCTATTGAGTGCTGGTTATATATGAAGCCCAGAAGCTATTCACAGACTGGGAAGAGGAACAATATGGTCATTGAAGGATGTGAGTTGAGTATCTAGGGTTAATGTGGCTCAGGGGATAAAGAATCTGCCCACAATGCGGGAAGATCCCCTGGAGAAGGGAATGGCTCCACTCCAGTATTCTTGCCTGGAGAATTCCCTGGACAGAGGAGACTACCAGGCTACAGTTCATGGGGTTGCAAAGAGCGGGACACCACTGAGCTACTGACACTTTCACTTTTTTCAAACCTTAGGGCAGGGAAGTAGGGCCAGGCAGGACAGGGTGAGGGCCTTGTACAAGAGCTGTATTTTAGGTACAACTTCACTGTGGGGGGGATGGTACTGGGGAGTAGAGATTGCGGGAGAAAAGGTGTGTAGGTGGGGTGGATTAATTTCTTTCCAGAAGAAAGGTGGACTCATCTTTTTACCCCCACGACTACCAAAGAGCCTGATGTAGGAAAGGAAGCCACTGATAAGTGACCAGGAGGTGGGAGGGTAGACCAGTTGGTTGGGGATCTGGGCACCGGTCACTCACCATGAGAGTCATCAGCTCCTGTTGTAGCCTGCAAAAAGAATACTTGGAGTCACCTGGGAGTCTGGATGGGCCAGGACTCCAGGGATCTCCTCCCATCCCAGTCTTTCTGGGGCAGCTGTCACGGAGGCTTTCCTCTACCCTGAGGTCGGACTCACCTGGGGGAACAGTCACCTCCATTTCCATAGGAGGGTACTAGTGAGCCCTCACCCTCTCTAATTCGAGGATCTGGCTTACTCTTAACCCCATCTGCTTCTCTGGCGTCTCTCTCTGGATCTCAATTTCTCCCCTTCTTCCTCCCCGACCCCGCTCCCCCGCCGCCCTCCGGCCTAGCCACCGAGGATCGCCGGAGTATCTTCATCTCGGCTCACTGACAGAGGATCCTGGCAGCGATCCTACCCCTTCCGTCCTCTTTCGGGAGTGTCTCTTAAGAGCAGGAGAGCTTCTGGCGTGTCTCTCTAACTCCCGTATCTTACCCGTTCCAGGAGGAGGGGGGGGTCCCAGAAGTCTTCCCTCTCGGCCCCAAATGCCCGGGGGGTGCCAGGCCCGGCGGGTGTTACCTCCACACCACTCACCTCTTGCCCACGGGGCCCCGGGCGGCACCCCCGCTGGGCTCGGCTCCTTTACGGGCGGCGGCGACGCTGGCTGCGGCTGGGTCGCGATTCTGGGAAGCCATCCGGGCGGCGATGAGACGGAGATAAGCGGTACGCGGAGCTCACAGTTGCAACTGCAGGGTTGAGGGCCCGCCCGCCCGCGTTTGAATTGTAACCCTCCGGCAGCGCTAACCAATCAGTGACTCGCTTGGGTTTGATCCAGCCAATGGGGCACTCCAGAGTGCCATGTCACCGCGCAACTGCTAGACCCACCTACCAGCGTATTACTATTGGGCGACAGAATCGGGCTTCTCACCGGCGATTGGCAGAAGACGCTGTCATTGATTAACGAACCTGTAATGGATTGGCCGCCTTTGGAAAACGCCGACCATTAAAGGGCCTAGAAGACGTCCACGTGGGATGAATCCTTTTAGGTCAAATACTTGGCTACAGTCGGCAACACCCTGCACTCCCTTACCGAGGGTCTCCAATCTTGTGATGTGTGTGTGTGCACTCAGTCCTAACTCTGCGACCCCACGGACTGTAGCCTGCCAGGCTCCTCTGTCCATGGAAGTTTCCAGGCAATACTGGAGTATGTTTCCATTTCCTACTCCTGGGGATTTTCCCATTTCAGGGATCAAACCAGTGTCTCTTGCTGTCTACTGCATTGGCAGGCGGATTCTTTACCTGAATGCCACCTGGGAAGCCACACTCGTCCCTAAAACCGGAAACCCCAGCTCCTCCACCTGTTATTAATGTCCTAGGTACTTTGGTTGGGGCCTTAGGTGTCTGAACACACAGGTGAGGGAAAAAACTAGAAGCTGATGGTTAGAGAGAGTCCTTATTGGAAAACAGCTTCATTGGCTGCCTCTCCAACAGTTTGCTGCGTTACCCTGGGCACAAAATTTAGAGTTTTAACCTATAAAATGGGGGTAATAAAAGCCACCTTATATTTTTCTTCTGATTTGTCATCAACTCCCATGGTGCCAGCCATCACGTTGTGCTATTCCACGCTTTAGTTGGGTGAGGAAACAGAAACAGGGACAGGAAAGACTGGCAAAATCCTTGGTGTCCCCAGCTTCATCTCACAAAGCAGATATTCGAGGCGGGCACTGGGCTTGCTGTGGTGAGGGTGCCTGGTCCTTTTTTCCTACACCCACTTCTTCTAGAGCCCTTGATATTTTGTCAGCCCCCACTGGCAGACCTCACAGCAGGCTCACCATCTGTGTTTATTACAAACTGTTTAATTGCTTCTTATCCCAATAACTTTACAAATATAGAACCACATGCCAGTCTGGGGGCTCTGCAGTGAGTCACTACAAACTAGCCCAGGCATAGCTTAATGCCGCTGAGATCCATCTAGGAGCAGTCCCAGCAGTGGCCTCAGCCATGTGGGTACAAGGGCCTTGGAGGAGGGCTGCCAAGTGTAACCAGGGGACCCGGTTTCAGGTCTGTGGAGGCGCTTCGGCAGCACGATGCTCATTCTCTGTCCGGAGTGTCTCCATGTACTTCCGCATCTTCTCAACCATCCAGGAGGGCAGGACAAAGGATTTCAGCTCCTCTAACTTCAGGTCCAGGCATCCTCTAGAACAGACATTGAGGAGGAGGGTTGAAGCAAGGGAGGATGTAGGTCCAAGCTCATCCCAGTGGGGATGGGAGAGCAGAGACTAATGGTTTTACCTGTAGTCATCGCTGGCAGCGAGGTCCCGGATGTCCTCCTCAATGAGGAGGTAGGCCTAGGGTAGGAGCAAAGGAGAGTCATCATTGCCTCTGGTTCATTTCAGTCCAACGATTAACACTTTATTAAATGTCTGCTTAAAGTAAGGACTGGAAGGGAGGGGCCAGTAGTCACAGTTTATAATTTAGCAATGGAGAGAGTAGGGAGAGACTGTCTGTCTGGGGAACAGTTCCTTGAGACATCTTTCACTTAAGTTGAAACTTTCTGGGTGGGAGAGTGGGCAGTGGTGACTAATTTATCTATAGCTGCCATCTCTTGTAAAAAGGGACCCTGAGGTGTTTTAAAATGAAAGGGCCAATAAAAAGGAACACACCTGAGTCAGTGCTAATGAGGTGGATGAACCTAGAGCCTATCATACAGAGTGAAGTAAGTTGGAAAGAGATAAATAAACACTGTGTATTAACCCATATATATGGAATCTAGAAAGATGGTACTAATGATCCTATTTGCTGGGCAGTAATGGAGGTGCAGACATAGAGAACAGACTTATTGACATGGAGGGGGCGGGGTAAGGAGGAGATGGTGGGACAAATGAAGACAGAGGCACGGAAACATATACATTAACATGTAAAACAGATATGGGAATTTACTGTATGACTCACAGAACTCAAACTGGGGCTCTGGGACAACCTAGCGGGATAGGACGGGGTAGGAAGTGGGAAGGAGGCTCAAGAGGGAGGGGACACATGTACCCATGGGTGATCCATGCTGATGTACGGCAGAAACCAACACAATATTGTAATTATCCTTCAATCAAAAATAAATATAAAAAAATGAAAGAGCCAGAGAGCCAGCAAAGTACACATGGAGACAGGAAATCAGAAGGAAGCCATGTGTGAACCCCAGAACTAAGATAAGCTGGTTTTGAGCTCTGAGGCAAAAGGGCAAACACGATAAACTGCACTGCTGTCCAGGAGCTGGGCTGTGTGGTCCCGGGCCTGTAGAACTGCTTTGGCACAATGCCACGATCTGCCTTGGGAGAGCCCTCTTGTGAACTTACCACATGGGTGATGATGTTCATCACATGAGAGTCTTCTGTGGGAGGCATTTCTTTCCAGTCTTAGGGTCAGAAATAACTGTGTGTCCCTTGAGTCATTTGACTGTCTTCATCTTAGGGGCACAGGAACTGAATTTGTGAAAACCTATAGACATGCACTGGTCTCCCAGGCTGGTAACTTAAAATTCCCCTGCCTTTTTTTAAAAAAAACACACACACACAAAAAAACACACAACAATCCTTTTTTATAACTAGTCTTGCTCCTGCCTTAATTTTCGATTCTGCCTTTCCTTTTTTCCTATTTCTTATTTATGTTATGTGTTCACAGTAAGCTTCCCAAAATCCTTTTTGAAAGCGAGTGTAGCATAAATATAGTAGAAAACAAAAGGTAGCCAGGTAGGGGATGGTGTAGTGGCTTGCAAGGCCACTAAATCCTAACGGGAGCAGTCCCAGCAGTGGGACTAAGTGCATCTTTTTTTTTTTTTTTTTTAAATTTTTTTATTAGTTGGAGGCTAATTACTTCACAACATTTCAGTGGGTTTTGTCATACATTGATATGAATCAGCCATAGATTTAGACTAAGTGCATCTTCAGGTGAGAGACAGTGCATGTGATGGACACATCCCTCCATGACAGTTTTAGAATACACGTGACGATGATTTTCCTAAGGATGTTGGTTGATTTGTGCTGAGAACTCTTCAAGTAGAAGAGATTCTGGGAGGGGCTGCCAGGTGTGGCAAGCAAGTTTCACTGCATGTGCTAATTTTCTCTGACAAGGGGTGCTGCCTGGGGCAGTGCTGAGAAGAGATCCCGTAGCTGTGTCTGGTGGCAGAGTTGTGACGGAGGGTGAGATCTATCAATAGGCAGTCCTGATGGCAGAGTGTTAGGTGTGTCTTGCACTTGCCACTCTTACATCGGCTACTATGAACTACATATGAGGGGGCCATGGAGCGGGGGGCAGTGTGTGGGAGACCCGGGCACAGGAGAGCAAAGGCAGCGCTTACAGGCAGGTCTTCAGCATGAAGGAATGGGCCCTCTCTACTCCTACAAGTCTCCTTTCTCATTTGTTGGGCGTGGAGTCTCTTAGGTTTGGAGGTAAGCTGTCACCAACAGCCCTGGTCTCTGGGCTGGGTGGGTCCCTGGCAGTGGCAGGTGTGAACAGTGCTTACCATCTTTCCCCCTGTTGCCCGCATATGATGCTGCTCGGCCAGCCAGTGCTTGTCCTGGGGGTCAGCTGCATACTGTGAGGGATGAAGCCACAGGGGGAGACATTAGCCTGGTGTGATGGGCATTTTTCATTTGGTTCAGAACATACACTTAGCCTTTGAGGCCTTCTTACCAACAAGACCTCTGGTGGCTGGAGAGGGCTCACTGACCTCTTCAGAGCAAACAGGGCTGAGCCCAGGAGGCCAGGGAAGGGGGCCCAATTCCCATAGATTTAATATACTTCTAATTCCTTTCCCTTAAAAAAATTTTTTTTTCCTTTTTTTTTTTTGGCCAAGACTCGAGGCTTGTGGGATCTCAGTTCCCCAGCTAGGGACGGAACCTGGGGCATGGCAGTGAAAGAATGGCGTCCTAACCACTAGACCACCAAGGAACTCCCCCCTTTGCTTTCTTTTACTTTTTTATCTTTTATTATAACATCAAGGGGCTTCCCTGGTAAAGAATCCGCCTGCAATGCAGGAGACCCAGGTTTAATCCTTGAGTGGGGAAGATCCCCTGGAGAAGGAAATGGCAACCTACTCCCATATTCTTGTCTGGGAAATCCCATGGACAGAGGAGCCTGGCAGGCTACAGTGGGGGTTTGCCAAGAGTTGGACATGATTTAGCGACTAAACCACCACCATAACATTAAAGATGAGCCCTGCCCAGGGCACAGAGTTTAACACTCAGAGTTGTTTCTCTCTACGGAAATCTTTAGTAAATGGCAAAAGATTTATTCGATTTCAAGAGAAACCAGAGTATCCTCCCTTTCCTTCCTTAAAACACAGCACCAAAAAAAAAAAAAAAAAAAAAAAAAACACAGCACCTCTGGCAACTGGTCAGACTGGTGACTATGTCTGAGAGCTGTACTCCTCTTTGAAGAAGTGATTGGAGATGGCTTACAACATATGTGGCTATTAAAGTGACCAAATTTTCTAAAACAAAAGTCAGGACACTTCATGCCCTGGAGGCAGAAGAGCATCATGGGTAAGAAGTTAACTGTGGGGTTCAGAGCTCAGCCCACAGGGAGCGCATGTGGCGGGGAGAGCTGGAGATGAGCATATGAGGTGGCTAGTTTGGCCTGGTGGGCTTCCAGGGGGCGGCAGGTTAAAACAACAAGAAAGAAAAGAAAAAAACTTGGTTCATAAATCTTGGTTTCTTCTACTTATTAGGTGGTGTAAATCGAGGCAATGATTTCTTTGAGACTCAGTTTCTTCATTTGTAAAACAGAGAGCATTAATACTTATAGGATTGTTGTTAAAATTAAAGGAGTCAGCACATCCCTCGTGGTCCAGTGGATCAGAATCTGCCTGCCAGTGCAGAGGATGTGGCTTCAGTCCTGGTCGGTGAAGATCCTACATGCCGGGGAGAAACTAAACCTGTGTGCCACAACTACTGAGCCCACATTTAGCAACTACTGAAGACCGGGCACCTAGAGCCTGTGCCCCGCAACAAGGGGGCCGCTGTGATGAGCAGCCCGTGCACCACAGCTAGAGAAGACCCTGCTTGCCACAACTAGAGAAGGGTGGACACAGACCCAGCGGAGCCAAAAATAAACAAATAAAATAAAAAAAAAAGAAGGGCTTCCCTGGTGGCTCTGTGGTGAAGAGTCCGCCTGTCAATGCAAGGGATGCAGGTTCCGTCCCTGATCTGGGAAGACCTCACATGCCGAGGAGCGACTAAGCCCATGCACCACACTATTGAGCTTGTGTTCTAAAGCCTGGGAGCCTCAACTACTGAAGCCGTGTGTCCTAGAGCCTGAGCTCTGCAACAAGAGAAGCCAATGGAATGAGAAGTTAGTGCATCGCAACTAGAGAGTAGACCCTGCTCTCCGAAAAAAGAGAAAAGCCTGTGCAGCAACAAAGACCCAGCACAGTCAAAAATAAATCTTAAAAAAAAAAAAAAAGTAAAATGAGGGGGACTTAATAACATGGACAAATCTCTTAAGGTATTATTCCCTAGATTTATAGTGGTCAGCATACTTTTTCTGTAAATACTTTAGGCTTTGCTGGTCACATAATCTTTATTTTTTCTTTCTTTTTAAATTACCCTTTAAAATGTCATCACTCTGCATTGGACAAAAACAGGCTACAGGTTGGATTTAGCTCCAGGCTATACAGCTTGCTCTACATTAGACTGTAAGCTCTGTGAGGGCAAGGAGTTGTGTGTGTCTCTTTTGCCCACTGCTGTGTACTCAATAGATATTTGAATGAATGAATGAATTTTGGGGTGAAAAAAAATCAGAGCAACATATATAGTATAAGACCAATAACATAAACAAAACATCATTAAAGGACAAGGACACACACACACACACACAGGACTGAAAAATGCTACCATGTTGCTGGGGGTAACCTCTAGCAGAGAAGAGTCAGAGTCGAGGGTGAAGCGGAGTTTGGTGCCTTGCTCCCTGTTAGCTTCAGTGTATTGTTTTAATCTTTTTACAAGAATGGGTTTATATATTATTTCTATAATTTAAAAAGGTTAAAAACAAAAAGGAAATTTGCAAAATGCCTTTAGAAGGACAGAAGAATGGGCAAAAGGTATAATGGGCAGTTTACACAAAAACTCTAAATGGATGGAAAGATGCTTATCATCACTAGTAAAGAATTAAAAGTAAAAAAAACAAAAACTTTTTCCCCCTCCATTTATTATTCTGAAAAGATTAAAGTAAGAGAGAGTATCCAGTGGCCACGAGTTTGTTACCAATGATGGGTCTAAGAACTGAGGAAGTATGCTGGTAACGCTGACGACTTACCGAGCCCTTGCTATGCTGGTATCGTCTGGGGTTTTACTGTGCTTTCTCTCTCTCTCTGTCTTTTAATAGAGGAGGTCTGTTTTTTTTGAAGTATAGCTGATTCATGATATTATATTAAGTTCAGGTGTACAACACAATGATTCAGTGTTTTTATAGACTATACTCCTTTTAAAGTTATTACTACTGACCTCCCTGGTGGTCCAATGGTTAAGAATCTGCCTTCCAATGCAGGGGATGCAGGTTTGATCCCTGGTCAGGGAACTAAGCCTGAGTCGCAACTAAGACCCAATGCAGCCAAATAAGTACTAAAAAGAAAAGTTACTACAAAAAAAGGCTATATTTTACTGCATTCTGTCTTAATTCTACCAACCACAAAAGGCTAGTTTGCATCCTTCTCATTTTACAGAGGACAAAACAGGCTCAGAAATGTGGAGCCACTTGCCCAAGGTCACATGCTAGCGGAATCAGGACTGAGATGATACTCTTAACCGTTGCACAAAAGGAACTGGAAGTAGGTCCAAGACCATATCCATTTGGCAATGATGCCAGCAAGGGTCTTGGATAAGGTGGATCCCACAGAACAGTCAGGCAGACAAAAGGGTCGGGGGGTGGGGCGGGGGAAGGTCATCAAAGGGAACAGCAGGATTGAAGACACTAAGGGAAGAAAATGAAGTAGTAGCACGTGGGCCAAAACATAGGTTGAAAATCCCAAAACATAAGACTGATAAGATACAAGTAGGTTTGCCCTTTAAAGAACTTGAACTTGCACCGAATGTAGAGGCCAGAGCCCATGATTCTGAGACCCCAAGGAGCTGTTCTGACAAGGGGCACCGAGTCTTGCACATAGGTGCAAAAACTATTAACCTGAACCACGTGCGTGTTACCTTTTTTCTAATATATTTGGATGCTTCTGTGACTGATAAAATACAAACTTATTTAAGAGCGTGAATTCATGCCCTCCCCGCTTCATTATTTTCTTGAATAGTGGAGACCAAAGCATAGCTCAGGTGAGGAGTCCCCTCTTTGGAAAACGTCAGAACTGCTGCTCCGCTGCAATCTCTTTATTTCGCAGACAACTGAATACAGCAGTGGTTAAGAGCTCAGGATTTGCAGAAGACAGAATCCTGACTCATGTCCAAGAGGTAGTGTAAGTGTAGCACTTAAAACCACGTTTGACACACAGCAAATAGACGAGGACTGGAGCCAGGTTATGAGACACAGCGGTTAAGGGCAGAGGGGCCACTAGAACCCCGCTGCTCCGGCTCCTGGGTCAGGGTTTACTCCAGGTTCCTCTGGGCCATGGAGAGTTCCCAGTGCTGCCTACTCCACAGCTAGGTTTGGCCCGACTCCTGGCACTCACCTACCTTAAAGAGGTGTGGGTGCTTGATGTAGATTCTCCCTCGGGTGCCCCCCATGCCCAGGGCCCTGCAAGGCAACAGACGAGTGGTGAGGATCCCAGCAGGCGTGGTGCTCAGGGGGACCCCTCAGGGCCCCCTCCCTCAGCACCAACTCCTTACAGACTTACTTGTTGGCTCGAGATCCCAGCACGAAGGTGGTAGATTCGTTCAGCCGAGCTGGGTCCCACTGTGCAAAAGACAGAGAGGCTGGTGAGGTGGAGGTTTAGCTGGTGGGCAGGACAGAAACTCTCTCCCACCCTCTCCTACCCTCATCCTTGGCCATTACTGAACAACAGCTGATTTAAGAAACTGAATACTTTTAATATACTGGGCACTGTGCTATAAACTGCAGTGGGGGGCATGGGGGGCTGGGGGGTGAGCGGATGAATCAGGGACAGTCTCTGCTCTCCACAGGGTCACAGACACGTGTGGATAATGATACCATTACAAGGTGGGCGGTGACACCGGCGAGAGGCGAGGCAGGAGGGGTGGCGCAAACAGGCAGGTGGCGGGTGGGGGGCTCGTTGCAGAAACCACAGCAGCCCTGCGCGGCTCAAAGAGTGAGCATTCGGAGAGTGGCAGCGGGCGGGGCTGGGGGCGCCCGTTCACTATGTGGACGGCTTTTTATGTTTATCCTGGGGGTGATGGAGAGCCACTGAAGGCCTCTAGCCAGGGAGAGCTGGATCTGCGCTCACGATCGCTTGCTCTTCTGTAACTCGGCTAACGGGCGTGAAGTGGCTCGACTACAGGAGGGGTGGACAGTTTAGAGGTAGTTGTAACAGAGCAGTTTGGAAAATGAAGGGGAATTTCCTGGTGGTCCAGTGGTTAGGACTCTGTGCTTCCACTGCAGGGGGGATGGGTTCGATCCCGGTTGGGGAACTTAAGATCCTGCATGCCAGTTTGGCCAAAAAAAGGGAAGATGAGGGCCGCAGTAATAGGATGAAGGAAGAAGAGGGAATAGGGACCTCTTTAGGGAATGTATTTGGGAGGCAGAATCAGCCGGGACTGGATGTAGGGAGGGAAAGGGAAGGAAGAGGCAAAGATGACTCAAGTAGAGAAGGTCGAAGTAGGTGGGAGAAAGATTCTGATTTCAACTCTGGATACGCTGAGTTTGAAATTCTACGGAGATTCCAGGCTGAGAGCTCCAGCAGACAGTAGGATATACAGGTTTTAAACTAGAGGGAAAGGTGGGGTACAAACAAAGAGGTAAGGCAACTTCGGCAAGTACTAGTCCCCGAGATCTAATAAGCGTAGATGCTTTAGGTCATCCGGAGAGAAAGCTGAGGTGGAGAAGTGGGCAATGGAGAGAATTCTGGGGAATGCCCACTTATACAAGCCACTGCGGAGGAAGGACTCACTGGAGAGAGAGAAGGGGTGTTTGGGAAAGAAGACAGAGCTCTAGGAGGCTGTGGGATCACCCGCTCGTGGGGAGCAGAGGTGAAGAAGGTAGGCGTGGGCCCTGGTGGAGGCAGCGGGCCAGTACAACAACGGGGGGACCATTTCCACTGGACACAGCCTCAATCTGGATGGTGGAGCTTTCACCTATCATGTATGACTGGATGGTGAGCTTGCATGTATGATTTCAGTTGAAGAAAAGATTCTATTCTTACATCCGTCAGAATGGCCATCATCAAAAAATCCATAAACAACAAATGCTGGAGAGGGTGTGGAGAGAAAGGAACCTTCCTGAATTGTTGGTGACAATATAAACTGCAACAGCCACTACGGAGAACAGTATGGAGGCTCCTTTAAAAACAGAGCTACCGTATGATCCTGCAATCCCACTCCTGGGCATATATCCAGAGAAAAAAATTGATCCCAAAAGATACACGCATCTCAGTGTTCACTGCAGCACTGCTTACAACGGCCAAGACATAGAAACAACCTAAGTGTCCATCAACAGAGGCATGGATAAAGAATCTGTGGTGCATATACACAATGGAATATTATTCAGCCATTAACAAGAATGACATAAGGTCGTCTGCAGCAACATGGATAGACCTAGAGTGTCACACTGATACGTCAGTCAGAGAGAAGGAGAAATATCATATGACATCGCTTTTATGTGGAATCTAAAAAAAAAAGATACAAATGAACTTACAAAACAGAGACTCCCAGACTCAGAAAATGAACTCATGGTTGCCAGTGGAGTGGTGGGGGGTGGAGGTGGGAAGAGAAGGGAAGGGACAGTTAAGGACTTTGGGAATATCATGCACACTCTGCTCTATTTAAAATGGAGAACAAACAAACACCTAATGTACAGCATATGGAAGTCTGCTCAGTGTTATGTGGCAGCCTGGATGGGAGGGGGGTTTGGGGGAGAATGGATACATGCATGTGCGTGGCTGCGTTCCTTCACTGTTCACCTAAAACTATCACAACATTGTTAATTGGCATACCCCAAAACAAAATGTTTTTGGTGTTAAAAATATTAAAGTTAAAAAAAAAAAAAGTCTGCAAACAACTGTTCTGGAGGCAACAGAACCTAACAGTTTTAAGAACCCGGACTGATGTCCCTAGACCTTGGGTTTGACACAGCTCTGCCACTTACTCGGTATGTGACTTTGGGCAACTCTGTAGTCCTTAGTATCCTCAAGCGTATCAAATGTGTAGGATAACAGATAAAATAATTTCTGCCATGAGGTAGGAAAGGAAGCTCATGAACCATAGAAAGGTAACAGAATCTCTCTCAACAGGTTGTGATAAAGATTAAATGAGGCAATCCATACCTATGACATATAAGTACTGGATAAGTCTTGGTGACATCAAGCTTTTACAGGGAGAAGGGTGCGGCAAAGACCAAGTCCACTCTTTGTTTTGCCCCCAATTTCAATCCTTATTTGGGATCCTTCTGGAAGCCAGAGTTGGGAGGTAGGTGGGCGCGTAAAATGGCTCTGGTGCACACATCCTTCACCAACCCCATCCCCTTTCCCTCAAGGGGGAGCCCAGAGCTTGGACGGGGGTCTCCCTGGGACAGCGGTCACTGCCATGCTCACAGCATCATACCTTAGGGCCTTCCCGGCGAATTGGTTCACAGGATTTTGGTTTCCATCTGCTTGGAGGGAAAGAGGAAAGGTGAATTCTCCGAGACAGGGCCTAGGACTGCAAGAAAGCTTTCTGCTACTGGTGGGAGCTCCTCAAACACGCTCACTCCACCCTCAAGGGGACTGCTGCCTGGTGCCCATGAGAGGGGGTGCAAAGGGAAAAAGAATGGGTCCTAGTCCACTCTAGGACTCGATCTGACACTATCTAGCCACGTGGGCAAATCCGGGAACCTCTCTGGGCTGCAGTTTCTCATCTGTCAGAAGAAGTAACAGTAGCAACTTCCAGTCTTGTGTAAGTGAGGAATGAATTTGCTTAAGGCAGGAGACAAGTCTAAGGTGTGAGGATTACACTAATCCATCTCCTAAGCTAGTGGTTTCAAACTATCTCATCTCTCTTAACCAGATCAGTGTGGCTCCTTCTCACCCTACCCCCAAACCTCAGCCATGCCCTGCAGCTTGCAGGATCTCAGTTCCCTGACCAGGGAGGCTTTATCTTTTTTACATATCAGTATTAGGCTTCCACGTAAAGCTGTTTGAAAAAGATTCTGTTCCTTCAATAGTCTTTGAAAATGACCATCCTGGAGGCAATGTGGTACAGTTTTGCCTTTTATTAGCTGTCTGACTTTGGGCAAGTAATTGTGAGTCTGTTTCCTTATTTGTAGAATTAATTATACCTTTGTCAGAGGGTGGTTGGAAGGATTAAAAGGAAAAGTATGTATTAGGTGTTTAGACCAGTGATGGCACATTACAAGCATTCATGTGTGTGTGCTAAGTCACTTCAGTCGTGCCTGACTCTGTGTAGCCCATGCCAGGCTCCTCTGTCCATGGAATTCTCCAGGCAAGAAGACTGGAGTGGGTTGCCACGCCCTCCTCCAGGGGATCTTCTCGACCCATGCATCAAACCTGCATCTCCTGTGCCTCTTGCATTGCAGGAGGTTTCTTTGCCGCTGAGCCACTGGGGAAGCCCCAGAAACATTCAGTACATACTAATAAAACACAATTCTGGTGTTTAAAGAAAAACTCTGGTGTTCAATGAAGCTGGGCTGAACTGTTCTGGGGTAAAAGCAGGATACGACACCCTCCTCCTCGCTGCCTTCTTCCCCCAGCCCTCAGACTAGAGAACTCTCCTCCCTGGGTTCTTGCACAGATGAGTCTGCGTCTGCCAGGCTGCTGGCAGCGAACTCCAGCTTCCTGTCCTCCAGGCCCGCCCCCCGCCCGCTCCTCCCCGCGGCTCTGCGGGCCTCTACTCACACCATGCCCGCGGTGGCCCGGTCGTTTGACAGGATGTGTCCCGGAGGCCGCCCCTTCCGCTGCCACAGAGAACAGAACGGCCGTCAGAGGCCTGGCCCTGGGGGGCCCCCAGCCCACTGCAGGACCAGGGTCGCTCCAAGGAGGTGGTTTCCCTGCGAGGCCAGATGACGCTCGGGGGCGAACGGGGAGGGTGACTGTGCCTAGACGCCTGCCTCTCATGCTAGAAAGACCCAAAGGGGCGCTGAGGAAGCCCACCCTCTTCTGGAGCTGCAGGGCCTTTACCCAGCCAGAAAATGAGGAGATGGTTCACCTTTTTGGGAATGGGGCTTCCTCGGAGGGCACACTCCTCTTCTGCCTGCCGGCCACGCTGGGGGTGGGGAAGGGAAGGGAGTCAGATGGAGGCCGCTGCCCGGGAGCTGCAGGTCCCCGGGGCAGCAGAAGACAGAAGCCCTGGACCACACCCTCTGGCACCTCCCTGAGCCAGGACTCAGCAGCCCTCCTGGCACGATGCCATTCAGACCTGGTCCCACAAGCAGGGGGTGGTCCGTGCAGCCTCCTCAGGGCCACAGAGCTCTCCAGCCTCCCAGTCTGATCAGTCCTGCCTGCAAAACACCAGCACACAGGGACTCTGACCTTTATCCCTGGAAGCTCATGAGTCAATCTGGGTATGACTTTTTCTCCATCTGAAAACAGTAGTTTAGCCTGAAGGGAAAAGACAAAAAAAGTTTATCAGTCACTCTTTTGGTGGGTAAACCTATCTACCTCCATTAGATACAGCTTCAAACTCTGTTAAAACTTTTTCACGGTCAGTACAAAGGGATCCTGAAATAGTCATACAAATAAACACCTTTTTTGAAAACCCTGAATAATGAAGGATCATTACTAAAAAATTACAAAAATGTTAATAAGCAAAATAAAAAAAAAAAATCTGAAACCTCAATTCCCACAGAATACTATTAGCATTTCAATGTAAGACTCTTCCTCACTTTTTCCATGTAAACATATGCTAAATATTTTTCTCTAAGTAAATGCACTGATGTTAAACATGTTCCTCAGTAAGCTGCTGTTTTTTTTTTTTTAAATAAATATTGAGTGCCTAGTATGTAAGTGCTGGATCTGGATGGCAAGCAAATAAACAAACACATAGAAAAGAGGATTTGGGACCATGATCAGACACAATCCGATTCATCTTTAAAAACCTGGGGCTGGCTGCTGTGAGGACAGAGTGGAGGAAGGCAAATGGGGAAGTAGCTCAGGGCTGAGCTGTATGCTTAGAATCATCAACAGCTACACTGGCTTCAAAGCCATAGGAGTAGATAAAATCACCTGGAAGGACAGGGAGCCACAGATGAGATGGGATTTGTGAACAAAACAAAACAAAGAGCATTGCTCAGCTCTACGAGGGTTAAGCTGTAACCCACTGCAAGCAGACTGCACCCCGAGAGGAACTCGAGACAAAAAAGAGGCACTCTGTGCTCTGGATAAACAGGTCCTCAGACAGATGAGATGTGTATCTCAGGGGGAATGGCAACAACCTCAGATTCGAGGCCCTGGTCTTGCTCTTTTCTGAGGCTGGGCCTGAGCAGCTTGCCAGCCAACCTCCCAGAAGACATT